>NC_084830.1:12614381-12937185 GCF_033115175.1 Lepus europaeus | reverse complement strand
TCCTCCCTTCAGAGAAAGGTACCTCCTTCTTTGATGGCCCCGTTCTTTCCACTGGGATCTCACTCACAGAGATCTTTCATTTAGGTCTTCTTTTTTTTCTTTTCCATGGTATCTTGGCTTTCCATGCCTACAATACTCTCATGGGCTCTGCAGCCAGATCTGAATGCCTTAAGGGGCAGATCACAATTTGAAATCATCACTTCTTTTTTGGGTCGCAGCCTCAAAGTGCTCCTTTTTCCTGCCAACACTAGCAAGTGGTGCTCATGCTCCCTGCACTCAGAGCTCCCAGCGTCTGCTCTGCACCAAGGCAGTTTCCAGCATCCTCACATCAACAGCACAGGGGGATGGCGTTACGCACGGCCATTTGAGAAATGCACCTGATGGAGAAATCCACGCTGTGTTCCACTGGCTGAGCTGTGCACGCTGGCCAGCTGACCTGCTGAAGGACCCCTCCTTTTAAATTAGTCTTGCCTGGAGGATGTCCCTTTTGGGTTTTCTGGATCCCAACTTACCTCCCATCTCTCCCTGGACCTAAGTCTTTCTTCTCCTGTCTCAATGCCTTTTCTTGGCACCAACAACCATCATCATTTGAGCTCAATCCTTGCCTGCTGAGGCTCCACAGCAGGAGAGCATCCTTAATGTGTGATACAAATATGTGGGCTTGCAGGAAGGAGAAGCAAAGCAAATAAGGTGCTTTTCAGAGTTTACAAAGGAAGGGGGCCAAATGGCAAAAGAGGATAAATGGGTAATCATGGAAGTCTGATGGGGAAATCCGCATCAACACTTCGAAAAGAGAATGCTTGCGTGAAGTTTCCAGTCTTAGCTAAAGGTTTTATATGAATTACACGTTCTCCTCCGTCATGGAGCTGCCTTTGTCTGTTGTATGCCTCAGTCTTGGAGGTTAGGTTTTAATCCTCCAAGATGGTGTGCAAATCCTTTCCTGCATTTCCCTGAGATGCCCGGGGGGGGGGGGGGGGGGGGGGACAAAGCAAAGTGATTGTGGCTATAGAGAGCAGCAAGATAAGCACCCAGGGTGTGGAGGAGCTGGTGTTTCAGTGGCTCCCTGACAGACTTGGATTCCACACGAAAAGAACATTAAGGGAAGCAAGCGAGATGCAGGGGACAGCATGGCCTGCTCTGGCCAGCTCTGCTAAGAGGACACAGGTGCAATAAAATATCAAGAATGATCATGAACACAAAATAATAATAGTACAGGAAAGAACTGACAACCCTGCCCCCCAAGAAACTCATTCTACTCAGCCCCCTTATTTTCCTGGTAGGAAAATGGAGACCCAGGGCTATGCAATCTGCCGATGACACTGGTCTGGCCCTTAGTCTAGAGCCAAGGAGGCAATGACTTCTTCCCATGCCCAGATCTGTGCTCTGTCCCTCCCCTGGCCATGCTGCCCCAGCCCTGCCTGGCCCCCCTCACAGTACCTGGCTTCCAATTCATCACAAGGCTTCAAGGGCTCCTCTGATAGGCACCAAAGTGCAGCTCTCTGACCTGCAATGAATCACCGTGGCTAATGGTCTTCTTGCTGCCGGTGACTATCTGCAGACAGCCCTGTTCTCACTCAGTGTGCAATAAAACAGCTGAGCTGCTGCTTGCCTTGAGGGAAGGGTGGGAACCAGAAGAGGAGACAAACAAAGGGAGCAGCTGGGTTTGCTCTCCTTTCCCCTCACCCTGCTTCCTTCCTTCCTTACATTCTTCCTTCCCTTTGCCTCCTTCCCTCCCCTGCTCCTTCCTCCCCTCTGTCCCTCCTTCTTTCTGCCCCTTCCTTCTCCTCCTCCTTCTCGTGTCACACAAATATGGCTCCATTAGCAATTCCTGGCTTTTATTGACGTGTTTATTTGAGTGTCAGGCAAACAGAGATAGTTCCCAACCCAAATGTCCATTGTAGTCAAGGCTGAGCCAGGCTGAAGCCTGGAGTCAGCAAACCCAATACAGGTCTCCTACATGGATGTCAGGGACCCAACTTCCTGAACTATAACCTACTGCCTCCCAGTATGTGCATTATCTGCAAGCTGGAATGGAGAGTGGAGGAAGACTCCAATCCAGGAACTTCGATATGAGATGCATATGTCCCAACCAGTATCTTAACTGGTCCACCCCACTATAAATAGTATCTATGTTAAACCCCAATGAGCACCCTGGTCATTTGAAACATTCTCTAACAGTATCACTTCAAGGTTGAAGGCCTTATGCACTGTGGAAGCACTTGGGCATTACCTCCTGTCCACATGGGAGACAGCAAAGACGCATATATCCTGGTTCCCACACCCTCCAGGTTGGAGCTCTCTGCTCCTTCTGGGATGAGCTCTGGCCATACAAAACCCTGATCAGGCTCCCACAGGTCAAATCTGCACTGACAACCACCCAGCATTCTCTCCTTGGGACCTTGCCACCTCAATGCTGCACTACCTGGATCCTCACTGCTCTGGAGCCTACAGATTCCTCTCAACACCCCAGCCAGGGAGAATCTCATGCTGGTCTTGGAGTCTAAGCCAAGTATTTCCATTCCTTCTCATAGACATTTTGTCGATTTTGGAGAAATCCCTTCCCCTAAAAACTCAGGCCTAAACCAACTACCTCTTTGTGCCTCACTTTCCTCTTCTGTATATTAACATTACCTACTCACAGGATCACTCAAGGGTTTAAATGAGTTAGTACCAATAATGTGTTTAGAACACTGACAACCACATAGAAAACCCAAATAAACAATTATCATTCATGATGTGCTGTAGTCAGTAAGGGTTCTCCAGGCTGCATTAATGGGAATATGTAGGCAGGATAGTGAGGGTGAGATCCTTATGGAATGCCCACTAATCAGACACACATAGTGAATCTTAATTTCAGGGGGAGTATTTAAGATAAGCTGAAGGGCATTCAGAGGAGATGGATGATGTAGAAAACTAAAACCTTCTTTCTGTGAAAGGGGCCTGAAGACTGGACCTGGTTAATCTGAAGCCCTGAAACCCGGAGGTGTGGAGGGGCATACAGGAGGAGGACATGTCATTGTCCTGACGTGTGAAGGGCTGTTCTGTCATCTTCATCTTCATGGTCTGGGTCCTGGTAGAATGCTTGAAACCTGAGTCATGCTTACTAAACTTCAGCTCATGGTTGAACAGTCAAGTAATTAACCAATCAACAAATACATTTCTAGGGATGGGCAGGGACCTGATATTAGAAATTGTAAGGAGATAAAGCATTGATTAGCATATGAAAACGTTTAAAATCATTTGTTCAGGGACCTGCATTATGGTGCGGCCGATTAAACCACCATTTGTGAACCTGGCATGCCAGATCAGCACACCAGTTGCTCCACTTCCAATCCAGCTCCCTGCTGATGGACTTGGGAAGGCAGCAGAAGACGGCCCAAGTACTGGGCTCCTGCCATCCATGTGGGAGACCAGGATCGAGTTTCAAGCTCCTGGCTTCAACCTGGTCCAGCCCCAGATGTTATGCCCATTTGGGGAGTGAACCAGTGACTAGAAAATCTCTCTCTCTCGCTCGCTCTCGCTCTTGCTCTCTCTCTCTCCCTCCCTCCCTCTCTTTCTCTCTCTCTTCCCTTCACATCCCCTGCTGTGTCACTTTGCCTTTCAAGTAAAACAAATCTGTGAAAAATAAATGAATAAAATAAAATCACTTTTACAAAGGGCCAGGAGTTCCTTGCTCTTAGAAGTACCTACAATCACTGCATCCGGTGTAGACAAACTGGAATTGGATGATACAGATGCTTTCCCAGTTTTGCATATCTTGAACCAATAAAATTTTTCCCTAGGCCTCCCCTCAAAAAAAAAAAAAAAAATCCAGAGGAATCACAGAGTGTTATCAACTTTTTTCTGACAATGCCCTTTAAAGCAAATCCAATAATCATCTACTACTATAGTAATTCTATAAAGACAAAAACAAACCAAAAAAAAAAGCTAATTTTAAGAAAAGAGAAAAGGACATAATCTCAGCATACAGGAAACTCTTCAAATCCATAAGCTGAGCTTTCTAACCTCCTTCCTCACCTCTGTGACAACCAATGAAACCTCACCAAGAGGCACCAGGGTGAGGGCCCGTGTGAGGGGACCACAAGCCTCCAGGACTTCCAGGTCCATTCTTTGCAAAGATGTTCGTGATTCCCAGTTCAAAAATGGAGCCAGGCACTTCCCAGGCACCCCACATACACCCATGGGAGGAGCGACTGAATCACGTGCAGTCATCTGACACGGACACAAGTTCAAAGTTAAAATCACCAAGAATTTCAAGACTCTGAGAGCAGAGCACAAAACCAAGCACAAGGCCCTGCATGACTGCACAGGTCACACCCATAAAGCCATCTCTGCCTGGAGCTCTCAGCCAAGGGAGTAGCCTCAGGGGGCCGGCATGAGGTGCTGGCAGCCTGCGACCCCTCAGACCCAGGTGAATTTAGCCAGTGAGGCCTGGGCATAGGAGGGCCATCAGTTGCTCATAGAGGCTGCCCTGGTAAGAAGGAGAGCCCCCCACACACACACACAGCAGGCCCTGCAAGAAGGGCGAGTGAGGTTTGGTTCCCCTGGGAAGCTCAAGAGGAACTGGGGTGCGAGGAAGAGAAGGCAGGCCAGTCCTCTGAAGCCAGGATCACAGTGACTTCTTGAACCTAGAAAGGGAGAGTGGCCAAGATAACTTTCCCACATTCTCCAGGACACAGAGGCCCGAGTAATTCAGGACTGGCTTTTCACACTGGCGAAAGTAGCCATGGGACCAGAAGGCAGAGGGCACTGGAGTTAGGTGGGCCAGCCGGCCTGTCCTGTCCACAGAGACAGCTGGGTTTCCTTGCCTGAGTTTCTCAGCTCAGTTTCATCCCACTCTTAGCCTTATGCGAGCATTGGCAGGTGAGAATTTGGAATCAGGTCCTTAGCCAACAGCAGGCAAAATGGCCAGAGGGACTCTCCCTGCAGTCTTCTCTGGCTACAGGAGAACCATGACTCCATCTCTCTGTATACCTCCCCCTCATCCTGCATGTTCTATTCTCCTATCCAGAGCACGTCCCTGTGCTCAGAAGGCAAGGAAATCCTGCACAAGTCTTTCCCCTCTCACAGCACTTCTAACTCAAGCTCTCACCAAGTGCCCCTACCTGTGTTCAAGAAAAATGTTTTCTAGTCCATACATTGGAGCATGCTACTGGGAAAAGGGCCTAAAATGCATTGGACAGGTTTCTAAACTCAGTTCATCTCAATAGCACTTGTTTGTTTAACTATGAGAACCCTCAGCAGAAACTCGGCACATTAGAGGGACAACACAGGGCAAAGACAATGCCCAGCTTCAAACCCTTCAACATGTGCACATGGGCAAACTGTGGCCCTGACCTGCACAGCCTCCTTGGGCTCTCTGGCTCCTTCCTCATTCTCCCCCTCTATCACTGCTACCCAGCCCCAATAGCCTGTTTGCAAAATTTCCCCCTCAAAAGCTCCAACCTCTTTCCTACCCTAGGACTTTGCGTATGCTCTTCCCTCTGTCTGGAATGCACTTCCCCACTTTTGGCAAACATATCTCTTTCTTGTGATGGCAATCTCAGTTTCACTGGGAGAAGAGGTGTTCTTTGAGCACCTAGTCCAAGGCAACCTCCCAAGTTTCTATGATGATAGAAACTACATCTTTGTTGCTCATCTCTGGGTACCAGCATCTAGCGTTGTGTGTGTGACACCCAGTTGGTAATTAATACATTGAATGCATGCAAGCATGAATGATAAATGAAGTAAATAGCACTTTTTTCATCTCCCTTGTGCATGCCATTCTTTTCTGGGTGTTTTGCCAATGCAAACAGTGTCTCCCATTAGAATGCAGGCAGGGTAAGCATTATAGATTTCTTTTGTTCCCAGCCCAGGAGGCAGGACAGTACAGTGCTTGTACACAACCCTCAAAAAAAATGTTTTATGACTGAATGAATCATTGAATGAATGAGCAAATGGGCACAAATCCAAACCCTGCAGGGCTGAAATGAATGAAGCAGACCTGCACAGGCAAAGGAAGTGCCGCGTCCTCACGACAACGAACATGTGTTCTGCATTTGTCAATGATTCTTTCCTGTGCTCGGTCCCCTCACATGGTCATCACCCATCAGCCTGCTAATGGGATCATAAAGGAACGGGGATCGGGGTCCTGGGCTTTCTCAGAATCATCAGCTCAAAGCCCTTTTAATGTGAGTTCCTGACTCGATTGGGTGTGGAGAGAAGAGAAAAGGTGATGAATGGCCCCAATACAAGGAAACCCAGATACCTAACTTTGTTCTTATCTCGGGAAGAATGTGGCAGGCTGAAAGAGGAGGCAGCAGGCACACTGAGTCATGATGGACTACGAAACTCAAGAATGTCCCTTGATAAATGCTTGCTGGATAAATGAATGAATGCTTCTGTTGCTTATTACCTTTTAAGTGAATAGGGTCAAAGGTTGGTATTAACCCAAGGCGCATGAGGTAAGATATTCTTTGTGACCTGGCAGGAATTATTACCAAGGGCAGGCTGGGCCAGCAAGTTCACATGGCTAATGAAGACAGGGTCACAGGTTTGAGACCCCCTGGAGACTAGTTATCTGCAGGCCAAGGAAAAATCTGCTTTGCAGCCATCCCCTGTGCCCCAGCGCTGGGCAACCATCATAGACTCATGCATTTGTCCAGGATGGGAGAATCTGGTGACACCTGAGCTGGCACCCATCAGCAGGGCAAACGGCCAAACACCACTTACAATTGCACAGGACGTCTTGATGGCACTGAAGAGACAACGACAGCTAGCAACGTTTTAGTAGTTATTTGCCAGGCAGTGTGCTGAGTTCTTTACCTGGGTTTTCTCACTTAACTCTCATGGCAAGTACAGTTGTCCCACTTTACAAGATAAAAAAGCAGGTGTGCAAATTAACAAGATTCTTTCACCACACTCTCGGGTTCATGCCACCTAATTTGAATCCTGCAGCCCTAGCCCTGCCAGGATTCTATTTTTTTTTAAGATTTATTTATTTCACTTGAAAATCAGAGTTACAGAGAGAGAGGAGAGGCAGAGAGAGAGAGAGAGAGAGGTCGTCCATCCAATGGTTCATTCCCCAATTGGCCACAACGGCTGGAACTGCGCCAATCAGAAGCCAGGAGCCAGGAGCTTCCTCCAGGTCTCCCACACAGGTGCAGGGGCCCAAGGACTTGGGCCATCTTCCATGCTATCCCAGGCCACAGCAGAGAGCTGGATGGGAAGTGGAGCAGCCAGGACTCACACCGGTGCCCATATGGGATGCTGGTGCCTCAGGCCAGGGCGTTAACCTCTCTGGCACAGCACTGGCCCTTTTTTTTACACTGGAGAAAACTGAGGGTAGAAAAGATTGGTGGACTAATCCAAGATCACTTGGGTGGCAAGTGACAGATGCAAGTGTCCCAAAAGCCAACTACTTTCTACAATGCACAGCACCACAGACACTGCTCTTTCTCGATAAGCAGACTAATTATGTGGTCTTTACAGATGAAGGATGATGAATTCAAAATCATAGAAAGCAAGGCCTGGGGCCAGTGCTGTGGCATACAGCACAGCATACAGCTGCTGCTTCAAGACCCAGCTGCTCTACTTCCGATCCAGCTCTCTGCTATGGCCTGGGAAAGCAGTAGAAGATGGCCCAAGACCTTGGGCCCCTGCACCCTCAAGGGAGACCTGGAAGAACCTCCTGGATCCTGGCTCCTGGCTTCAGATTGGCACAGCTCCAGCCATTGCAGCCACCTGGGGAGTGAACCAGCAGATGGAAGACTTCTCTCTCTCTCCCTCTCCCTCTTCTTCTCCCTCTCCCTCCCTCCCTCCCTCTCTCTCTCTCTCTCTCTCTGCCTCTCCTTCACTCTCTATGTAACTTTGACATTCAAGTAAAATAAATAAATATTTTTTAAAAAAAAGAAAGAAAGGCCTTTCTTTCTTTGACAGTGGCAGAGAATTAACCCACAGGTTTTTGGTTTTTCTGTTGATTTTTTTAAGGACTTTACACTTGATTTTATTATACAAGTAATGTCTTTTTTTTTTCCAAGATTTATTTATTTTTTATTTGTTTGAAAGGCAGAATTATAGAGACAGAAGGAGAGAAACAGAAATTGTTCATCTGCTGGTTCACTCCCCAAATTGCCGCAATAGCCAGGCCAAAGCCAGGAGCTTCATCTGGGTCTTCCACATGGATGTAGAGCCACCTGCACGCACTTGGGCCATCTTCTGCTGCTTTCCCAGGTGTATTAACAGAGAGCTGGATCAGAAGTGGCAGAGCCAGGATTCAAACCAGTACCCATATGAGATGCCAGCATTGCAGGTGGCAGCTTTACATGCTGTGCCACAGTGTTGGCCCCAAAGTCACATGTTTTAAGCCTGAGAAAGGGCAGAGGCATGGACAGGCCTTGGACACAGAGGGGCCTTGCAGCAATCCTGGCTCCACCATGGACCACAGACCACTGAACAAGTTCTTGACCATCTTGCGGTCTCTTAGGCACTGTCCTAAATATTTTAGATGCATCAATGGCTCTAGTCCTCCTAACAATCATTTGAAGTAGAACTGGCAATCCCATTTCATGAATGACAAAACTGAAACACAAGGAGAGTGAGCAGCTTATCCAAGGTACCCACCTAGAAAAATAGGATTTCAGACCTGGTAATTCAGCTTGGCACCTGTGCTCTATGTAGTTATAGCATGCTGTTAAAATAATAACAATACTAATGACAATAATAATAATAATACCCACCCACAGGCCTTAGGTGATCTCACGTATACAAAGTGCATAGCAAAGTGTCTGGCACATGGCAGTTACTTAAGCAGATATCCCAGCCCATGAGGTTCATTCTCATTTTTCTGTAGGTTCTTAGGAATATCATGACTTGCTACACTAAATGATACAGACTGACAGTCCAGGATGGTTCAGGATTTGAAATTAAATATTCTATTTGTGAGCCAAGCTACAGGTCCTAGGAAGGCAAGCAGCCCAGCACACTTACCCTGGTGCCAGCAACATCCACTAAAGTTGGGTGCTAGCTCAGGGTTGCCATCAGCCACAGGAAGACAAAGCAACAAAACATCAGGAGCAAGCTGTGCTTTGAAACACAAGTTTATAGCTAAGAGGTCTGTCATGAGCTAGCAAGTCCTGAGCCTCTGGACTAAGGCTCAGAGACTAGGTGAAAAGCCCAGAAAGGAAGATCTCACTAGGGCAACACAAGCCTGGGAAATAGACATATTGTGAGAACAAAGACCCAGGCATAAAGGAAGAATGGATTGGTAGCCACATCAGGACAAATTTTCATCCCAGGTACCAGATAACTGGGGAAAACATAGCAATTGTCAAGCAGCCCAGAGGGCCCTGAAGTTCGTTTTCATTCACCCCTTCAGCTGTTTGTTAAGACACACCTGCTTTGGGCAGTCAGGGTTTCTAGACGTCTGGCATTGCCAGGGTAGGGTGGGGGATGGGGGTGCAAAGTTGAGATGTTCCAGCTGACCATGAAGAGCTTTCCAAGGCTGGAACCCAGGTAAGGCCCAACCTGTTCAGCCTGCAGCTGGAAGAGCACTTGTCATGGATGTCAGGGTAAGGATTCTAATAGCTGTGTGAGGTAGACCAGATGACCTTCAATAAGACTTCCAGTTGTGTCATGCCAACATTTTGATAATCTTGCTTTCTTATGCCCCTAACTCCTCTGTGGGTCATCATGAAGTGTCCACAGGCTAAACAGAGGCACCTAAAGACTTCCTGCATAATAGCACTTGAGTTCTGCCTATAGAGACAGCATAATTCACTAAAACCTCAACCTGCCAGAGGGGTCTCCCAGCACAATCTCCCTCTAATGGCAAAGTTTGTCCTGCAAGCTAGGATTCCACATCCATGCGCTTGTTTCTGAAGGTGATGTGACAGGCTGCAGGGAGCTGGGAGCCCCAAGAGCCGTGCCAGGTCTCTCGAGGAGCAGAGATGGGACAGTCCCAGCCATCAATGGAGCCTTGTGGCCTCCATGGAAAGAGAGAAACGCCCTGTCTCAGGAATGCAGCCTCCAGAGCGCCCAAGACAGCCACTCTTTGCCATTATGAAACCCCAAACACTCCGGGTGTGGTGTGGTTTTTAAAAGCGTATTCTGCTGCCACTGAGGAGCCTTGGAAATGCAGAGTGAACACCACCCATGGCCGTTAAAGGCTCAGACAGCTTGGGACAGAGACAAGAACAAGGAGCCAATGAGTTTGAGGCAGAGTGTCTCAAAGAAATAAACATGTGGTGAAGGTATTTCCATGGCCAGTAAATACTGTCTTTCAGGGGGTTCCGCAGGAGACCAACAGCCTCCCCCGATAAAAGAGTGACGTTGTGTATCTAAGGAGCGAGCAGCCAGGCACAGAGGCCAGAGTTCCCAGGCACCCTGTAATTTACAGGCCATAAATGATGGGGCCCATGATCTATTGCCCCTGGTGCAAGGGGATTTATTCTAAGAGCACACAGAGAGCCCACTGATATGACTAATGGCCTGGCTGGGAAAAGGTCAGGCTCTCCCTCGGCACTAGGTAAAGATGTTTGGAACCAGCCGTTGTCGTACCAAGAGGGGGTTGCAAACATCACAGGAAGCAGCACACACCACCCGTCCCCAGGCAGGCCAAGCTGAAGGGGAGACAGGAGAGACAGCTGTGGCAAGTGGCAGTGGTGCTTGATCCCAAACAGCCTGGCCACTTGGTGTCTTTCCAAGGTGCCTCTTAGCTTTTGTCCCACCAAATGCCACCGTCAGGAAAGGGCTGGGTCTGTTCCTTCCCACTGAGTCACTAGACAATGGCATCACGAGGGCCTAGACCTCCTCTGTCCCTCATCACTGCCACTCACACACAGTTTTCTGCCTGTCACAGAGCACAGGCCCTGTAAGTCTTTGCTAAATGAAAAAAAAAAAAAAGACTGAAACATTCCAGTTTTATACAGTCATTCATTCATTCATCCAGCCATCCAACCAGTGTCTCCCAAAGGGCAAGACTGTTACAAGGAGAAAACATACAAGGAATCCTCCAAAGACTCACAGAAACTGTGTATTAGGGAAATACTATGCATCGGTTTAAATTCTTACAACCAAAATAAACTTTGCTTTTAACTCCATTTTTCCATAAACTTTTTGAAGTCCCTTCGTATTGCATGCTCAGTGCCTAACCAGCAAGAGGGAATCTAATAATGTTTTATTTTCTCTACATATATACTTTATTGTCATCACCTAAATGTGGCAGGTGATACTGATTTTCTGTTTATGATAGTGATGCAAAATTTTCTTTTTGTCCAAATTTCATCCTATAAAAGAAGGGAATGAACTCAAACAAAAATACGCAGTAAATAATGGCACAGATTTTTCTAATAATATGGCAAAATTCTTAAAGATGGTTCAAGAATGACTAAATCTTGGAAAACATTGCATTGAACACGATTTATGGATTAGAGACAGTTGTAGAGTAAGGTCCACAGCAAAAGGCTTGTGTAAGATAAATTACACTTTTCTAAAATTCCTATTTATTCCTATTTGTACACTACATGGAACTTTTCTGTCCATCTGTTCCTTAATGTTGTTTTTCATGGGCATACTTCTATCATTTATTGACTTTAACTTGGTTATCATTAGGGACTGAAATGTACACACACACACACATACACACACACAATTCATGGTTGAAGCCCTAACCCAGAGCCTCATAATGTGACTCTAGAGGACAGAGAGAGAAGGTGGCTGTGTGAAGCTTGAGAGAGAGAGGCCATAGAACCACCCAGTCTTGCTGATACCTTGATCTCAGTTTTCCAGTTTCTGGAACTGGAAGAACATAAATTTCTCCTGTTGTAGCCATGTGGCCTGTGGTCCTTTGTTTTGGCAACCCCAGGTTTTATGCATGCTGCTTGTGATACGCCCTGTAACAAGTTTCCAGTGAGAGCTGAGAACCTGCTGGGGCTAAGGGCTACTGATATGGGACCAGCCTGTGTGCAGGGGAGCTGAGCTCAAATTGGCCAGCTTGGCCTGTGCGCTCCCTGGTCTGACAATCAGTTCCTTAGGCACATTCATAAAAGTGAGGATTTTGAAAATATACTTCTTCCTCTAAAATCACTTTTATAATTTCACAATATATAGAAGACTAAATAATTCTTAGTCCTAAATAAAAGTCTGAAATATCTCTTTTAGTGAATTCCATAAGTAAAAGCTTAAAATTTCTCCCCCAAAATGGATGGGGGGGGAGGCATATAGCAGTTGAGATACCTGCATACTATCTGAGACTGTCTGGATTTGATTCCCGGCTCTGCTCTTGGCTCCATCTTCCCACCAATGCAAACACTGGGAAGTGATTACGACTCAATTTCCTTCCTCGCTCATGGGAAGGCCAGACTGTGTTTCCAGGACCTGGCTTCAACCCCCAGCCTGGGGCTATTGCAGGCATTCGCCAGCAGGTGGGAGCTCCCTCTCTGTCTCTCAAGGACTCTTTCCTCACAGTGAGAAGTCATGCAATCTTGAGTTATATCATCTGCATTTGCATTTATGAGTGAAAATTAAGTGTTCTGTGCCCTCCAGTTAGAAAATGACTTGATGCCAGCAGGCTGAGGTCCTTACGTGTATTCTTAAGTAGCTTCAAGGTTCACCTTATGAGAAGGGCACTGGGATGAGTAGCCCCCCTCATGGAGCTTCCTGTCTAACGGAGGGGAAAGGTAGCAGAAAACCTCCAGAGCCAGACAAACAATAAGCTGGGCACAGGCCATCTCTTCCACTGACTGCAACTAAAAACCCTGGAGAGACAGAAAACAAAACTACTTGAGGTTGCTGAAAAGTAAATGACAGTTTGGGGACTGAAGTCAAAAACTCAAAATAGCAATGTGACTTTCCTAGGGGGGGTGGGGGGCTTTTCCTCTTTTGTCTCCCAGCTTTGATACAGCAGTCCTGGTCTGAAACTGTGCATTGGGTATGCACCACAGAAATCCAGGATGATCCAGCTCTTGCAAGTCAAGAACCCTGGGCAGGAGGCTCCGGGAGAGTGAGAAGAGGGGAAATGTCATTTTTTTTTATGTTCCTCTGTTGTGTTTCCAGAACCTATCCAGAGTCAGCCCCAACTGTAGAGTTTACTGCCATGATGGTAGTAGCATGAGCACTAAATTCCAAGAGAAGAACCATCTCTCTCTGCCCAGAAGACCAGGGAAAGGAACTCCTTGTTATCCAAAGAAGATAGGGCAAATCCCTCTTCTGGTCTCTCCCTATATATTTTCTTCCCATGTTTCCCTGACAACTCCAGTGGCATGAAACTGTATGACTCTCATACAATACCATCTGTCTGGCCAGAAAAACAAGAAAAAGGACCTATGCGGTGAGAAGGTGTGGAGAAATCCCCAGATGGAAAGAGCTGGTGAGAGGGATCCCATATTCTGTACTCATATATGAGCTGGCTTAGGTTCCCAACTCCCTACCTAATTCCTCATATACAAAAACCCAAAATGGCAAGGCAAAAGCTTTAAAATCTGAACTGACATTAGGAGAACACCCATAAGAGGTGAGAGTTTGTGCCCTGAACCTAATTGAGTTGATTGCCTCAAATAAACAAGAAGTCAATCTCTGTACAGGATAGCTATTGGACTCAGAGCTTCACAACAAAGAATTCAAAACGTCCAGAATATAATCAAAAAATTTCTCAACAAACAACAAGGAAACTCTGTCTAATGCTCAAAAGAAACAAAAAAAAAATTAATAGATTCCAACACCTAAGTAACCCAGAGATTGGACGCTCTGGACAAAACCACATTCCATGTGGAAGAAGGGAAAATTCTTGAAGTGGAGAGGACAGACAGTAGTTCTCTACAAAGAAACAAAATCTATTGAAAATACTTGGGCCATCTTCTACTGCTTTTCCCAGGTCATTAACAGGGAGCCAGATCAGAAGTGGAGCAGCCAGGACACAAATCGGCACCCACACAGGATGCGAGCATCACAGTGCTGGTTTTACGCACTATGCCACAATGCCAGACCCTAGTAGGTAAATTGAGAGGAGAAAGCTAAACAGAAAAAAAAAACAGAGTTTTTCAGGTCTTGCTGAAGCATTCAGTTGATTACCACTTAGTGTAAGGAAACTACCCAAGGCTGTAGGGACAGAAATACCAAAAAAGAAAAAAAAAATTATAGCAAACAGGATCCAATGACAGAGGTTCAGAAACACTCCCTGTTCCCAATCCGGACTCAGAAGCCTTGTGTAATACTATGAAGAATGGGAGGGTGTCTATTTCATTTGCATCTGCATTCTCAGGTCCTCACAGAGGACCCACAAATTGGATGCCTAATATTGATTGGATGGATGAATGAGTGATAGGTGCCAAACACTGCAGGGTTTTTCTACTTCAACATCACTTAATCCAGAGTCTTGCATACAGCACATGTTCAATAGATATTTATTGAATTTAATTTATTTCAAAACATATATTAAAGGGCTCCTAATCATCCTATTTTTCTTGCTTTTGACCAGCGCAATTTTGGGAAAGCCACCTGCTTCATCTATGTGCCACAATCCTAAAGAATTTATAGCTTCTAACCATGAACTGTGCAATATTCACAAATGGAAGGGAGTTATACCCCATTCCTTCTGTGGCATTCCTTTCTCAGTGCAAGTGCAGCTGAAGCAAAGACAACAAGAATGGTTTAAAGCAAATGTTATCCTTTCTTAGATGTGAATCTTATCATTCTTAGCGGGCCCATTTCAGCAGGAGAAACATCAGTATGGTTGCAAACATTCCTTCTCTGACCTAGGCAAATTCTGCTCCTCCAGGGTCTTCCCACCTTGAGGCCCACTCAGCATCCCTGGGAGGTCATCAGGGCTCAGCATCTAGCAGTTTTTTCTGCTGCTTGGGAAACCCAGTGAATTTTAATGCTATTGAGCAACTCTCCTCAAACACTCCTGGTGTGAACTGAGCAAAGCTCTGGTTGCTAGGCAACTGTTACAAAAGCAAAAGGATGTCCAAAATAAAAAGAGACCCAGAATACTCTTGAATAGAGTACAATTGCACTGTTAATTTGCAGCTGGTTGAATTACACCCATACCTTAGTCACAAAGTCTATTTCTTACTTCCTTTAGAAAACACTACTACTCTGGCCCTTCAAATTTGTATCTGTTTTGCTATTTCCAGATTCCTACTGGAGAAAAAAAAATGTTATCTCTCAATGTTGGGACTCCTAATAATCAGTTAATACTAATATTAAAATTGGATTAACAGTGGGTGCTCAAAAATATGCTAAATTAATATGTGGGTACAAGGCCTGCTTTTGCATCCTGAGGGAACTGTGGCCCCTGGAGATGTTTAAAAGTGAAGTTGTACATCTAGGTGGTGATTGTAAAATAAGTCCATAAATCCTTTAGAATCTCTTCCCTTTGAGAGATGACCCTTGCATGGGGGTAGGGCTTGGTGACAATACAAATGTATGTAGTGGAGTTGTCAGTATATGACTAGGTCATAACACATTGTGACTCTTTCTTCTCTCTGGCTCTCTGTGATTCACTTTGGGAGAAATCAGCCGCCATGCTGTAAGGACACTCAAGCAGTCTATGGAGAGACCACATGGTGAAAAACCAAGCCTCCTGCCAACAACCATGAGATAGCCGTCTTCCAAACAGATTCTCCATCTCTGCCAATATCCAAGCACAGTCCCACATAAGACCGCCAGTGAGACCACTCCCAAATTCCTAACACCCAGAGACAGGGAAACATAAACTGTTGATTATTTCAAGTCTCTATATTTTAAAGGTTTCTATAGCAATAGATAGTATCATTTCTTTCACCTTCGTTGACAGCTTATTAGGATATAAGCCTCCTGAGGGCGGGGGATTCTGCCTTGGTCACTCCTGTATCTTACTGGTATCCTGTGGGCCCTCAATAACAACTCAATGACAGGCTTGTTCCTAATGTTCTTCGGAAATCTACACATACATATTAACACAAGAAAAAACAGCATTACAAGTCTGGAATGGGTGTTTGGCCTAGTAGATGCAATGCCCACATCTTATATCAGACTGCCTGGGTTCAATTCTGCTCCCAATTCCAATTGCCAGCTAATGTGCACCCTGAGAGGCAGCAGGTGATGGCTCAAGTATTCAGGTTCCTGCCATCCATGTGAGAGACCTGGACTGAGTTCCTGGCTCCTAACTTTGTCCTGACCCAGCATAGGCAAAGAGCAAAAAGATCATTAGAAATTATGGGAAAAGTGCTATTAGAACACATATTATCCTCCTCCCTTACTGAAGCAGGAGGGAGATACATTTAGAAGAAATACAAGGCCTCGATGTATCCACAGTAAGAACAATTAACAAAAGGCACAGTTTGAGAAGTCCTCATCTATCAGAGAAGGAAAAGGCATTACAAGGTGGCATGGGGCAGGGGGGCAGTGTGATAGCACAGAGGATTAAGCTACCACTTACAAAACCACCATCCCATATTGGAGTGCCGGTTTGAATAGTGGCTGCTCCATTTCTCATCCAGTTCTCTGCTAATGCACCTGGGAAGGCAGCAGGTGATTGCCCAAGTACTTGGGGCCCTGAAATCCATGTCTGGATGGCTTCAGCTTGGATGTTGTGGCCATCTGGGGAGTGAATCAACGGATGGAAGGTATATATGTCTCTGTCTCTGTCTCTGTCTCTCTCTCTCTCTCTCCCTCTCTCTCTCCCTCCTTACCTCCCACCCGCCCCCACCATGTGTATCACTCTGCCTTTCAAATAAAAAAAATGTTTTAAATAATAAAATCGTTTTAAAAGGCAGCATGGAGGGACTAAGGTCTCTGACCCTGCTTGGGGGTTACCTTGAAGCTCTCTCGAAGCAATGTCATAAAGGAAGTGAAGTGCCCAGAGGCCGGCTGACAAGGGCTGCGCTCCTCTCTGACCTGAGCTGCTGTGGATGGAAGACCTCCACTTGCCGATGCTACCCACATACATGGGCGGCAGGTGGGGAGCACACTCCATGAAAGCTAAAGACAAAACTAGCATCCTGCACCTTCACCTTCCCTGCTCCTTCTCTCCACTGCATGTCTTATTAGACTAACAGGTTGAGGGCAAGCTAAGGACACATCCTCAAATACGAGAAGGTGAACACTGGCAGCAAACTGCTTCCTCGCTTCCTCTGTGACAATTAGGGTGAAGGAGACAGAAAGCAGCAACCAGCCTCAGTGCACGCTCATGCTGTGGAGAGCAGTGTTCATGCGTACAGACCCACTCAGGCTTCCTTCCTGTCGAATCCCTTCTGCAGTGTTGACAGTGTGGATTCTGCCACTCGCTGTAAGACAGGTGAGAAAAGTAGCACAAAGCCCACATCTCAGTTACTTATCACCTGCTCCAGAAAAAGCGGACTTTTTTGAATATGTTCAATTCCCAACGAATTTCTAAAAATTAAAAACAGCAATGTAAATGTCCCAGACCAGAGATCATATCTCTCTCTTCTTTCCACTCCTTGCTTTTGAGTCACCCTGTGGCCATGATACTAGGTGCACAGCTGGCCTCTGAAACTCAATGTCCTGTTGCCAAGAGCTCAATTCATGCAAGGAAAGTTCATTGAACATTAGCTATGTGCTGGCTGCTAGGCTGGTTTCTTTATACAGATTATTTCATTTGACCAATAGCAATCCAAAATAATGAGGAAAATGAAGCCCAGATAATGTGAATTACCTACCAGAGTCACGAAGGGGTGGTCTTCTCAACCCCAAGCCCAGGTTTTCCCAGCTGACTTCACTGCCCAGGTCAGATTTGCCATTTACATGTTTACGGTAATCTTTACATTCCTACCAAGATAATGAGTCCCAAAATTTTCACTACCCCTCTTCCTTTTGTGTTAACCAAGAGTCCAATATTCTTAAGAAGTCTAATTGCCTGCCTGGATGTATTTAGAGATAATATTTCCCTGCTTTTAGAAAGATGTTTGAAACTCAGGACCTGAGCCTTTGCTCAGTAAGAGATAATCGAATTTATCACAGAATCTATAATAATCCCAGCATAAGCAATTGACAATTTATCAAGTCATAGTTTTTCTGAGAGACTGAAAATAGCTCTAAGTTCTCCATAATTCAGGTCTTACCTCCCAGAGATTTTTAAGGAAGCTATTTAATATGATCTATACAGTGTTTAAGGAGATCCCATTCTTAGATTATAAAAGATCAGGATTAGCTCCCTCTGCCCTTCCCCTTTTTCTCCCAGCCCATTCCACACCAACCCAGCATGGAAGAATCTGACTGTGGAGGAAGGGAGAAGTGGGGGTGGAGAAGGAGAACAGAGGGCAGAAAAGAGGAGCCTGCCTTGAATTCAATAGAAATCAAAGTAAGCCAGGAGTGGCTGGCATCGCCAATGAGTATCCTGCTGTTGGCCAATGCTGCCACCTTCTGGCATAGATTGCAAATTCCCTACAAAAATTTCACTGCCAGTCACTGTCACTGAACAGATAAACCACCAGGATATAATCTTTGGTATCAATCGTTTGTTTAAGTTATCTCCAAAGTATTCCTGGGATATAATGAAACCAGAATTCAGCACATTCCCTTTTCAACTCTCTCCTCTTTCAAATATACAAAACAGTACTTGGACAATTAGATAAGCTTCCTCAATGTTCTACCTACTTCCATGTATGTTCCTTTCCAATCCATTTTCCATGCACAGCCAGTGTCTGTTATAACTTTTAATTTCACTTGAGATGAATCTAAATATGTTGCTCTGGCCCATGAGGGATCCTGAACTTGAAGCTCGAAAGGTTGATTGGCAGCAGCTTTGATTTTGTATGAGACCAGAACGATGTTATAAATGGCTATAGGTGGGGTACTGTATCATCAGTCTGCTGCCAACATCTCGCTCTATCTACTACACCCATGTACCCACATTCCCATATTAATTTACCTGCATAACCTCTGAAATCAAGAGAGTTGACTTGGAAAGTCACATCCACCCAGAGCCTCAGAATGTGACCTTAGTTTCTGCAGATGTATTTAATTAAGAAGAGGTCATACTGGATTACAGCAGGCCCCAAATCCAGTAGGACTGATGCCCTTATAAGAAGAGACCTACGTTCAGACACACTCAAGGAAGAAGGCCGTGTAAAGACTAGAGTACCCCAGCCACAAGCCAAGGAACACCAAGGACTACCAGGAACTAGGAAGAGGAAAGAAAGGGTTCTCCCCTTGAGTCTTCAGCGGGAACATCACCCTGCTGACATCTTGACTTCAAACTCCTGGCCTCCAAAACTGAGAGGTTTAGACCTTCCAATTCCCCACGATTTGTTACAGGAGTCTTGGGAAATTAAGACTTTATTTACTCTATGAGCAGTCTTCAAAAAAATTCATGGAAAATACACATTATGAAAAAACACAGCCCTAGAGGTTCAAGATGGCCATATAGAGAATACCAGTGTTTGCCTTCTCCTCCACAAAGACAGTGCAAAGCAGCTATGTCTATGGGTGAGTGAGTGAGGAAGAGCACTGGATACTGTAAGAGAAAAGTTGGAACACAGTGGATCACTGATAACAGGCATAGAGGCTTAGAGAGGTGAGAAAGAGGAACAAAGCCAAACTCAGTAGTGTCTGTAACCCTGGCCAGGGGATTCCCTGCTGTGGGGGGAAAGGTGAGCAGGAGACATAGGCAGGGCCCATCTGCAAATACCTCTCACCCAGGCAATCCTGCCCAGACAGCACTTCAACAACCACAGACCAGCAGCCCAGTGAGGAGCGCTCCCTGGAAAACCCAGGGCTCTTGGACTTCAGAGAGGGAACCTGAAAGAAGTCCTTGTATGTCTTCTTCTGAGGGGCCCCAGAGACATTCCTGCATTCTAGCAGGGCAGACTGAGCCCCCGACAGGTCCATCCAGACTCACAGGGCAGCAGCGGCGCCAGAGTCCAGGTCCACATAGTGCTCTGTGCTGAGGCAGGCAGTGGGGCAGGGCAGCTGGGATAGACAGCCCCTAGGACTCTGAAAATAAGGAGGACCACCTCATCAGAACAGGGGACCACCCTCCTCCCCACTGTGTCCCTTCTCCCAAAAATGCAAAATAAGCACCCACCTAGTCTGACTATGGATACTCACAGCTCCCTGCAAACTGAGACAGATCTCACAGCGGGGCTGGAGACACATTATGGAGGAAGTTGGTTCTCTGTACGGTGTGCAGGTCTGGGTAGGTGAAGAGCGTGGGTCTCAACAGTGAATCAGCTGGTTCACTTTGGCACAGTGAAGGCTAAGACTCTGAACACAGTCTGAACAGTAGGCTCCACCATCCCCTCTCCACTGACAGTAGCCACACATGCTCCACCATGTCCATTTGAGTATCACTGTGGACTCTTATCCCGCCTACCAGTGGTGGCAGAACTCCACGGCACCACCCAGTGCCTACCCCTGGAGCTCAGGTGTAAGCCTCAGGCACACCACCTAGTCCAGCAACACTTTCACTCACTGGGGCTCACAGCTGGGCTCCTTGTGCTGAGCCTAACACAGTAGGACACTATGGCTTGTTGGGATATCTGGCCAAGGACCTGTGCTTGATCTGGGCCCAGAATGGGGCTAGTGTCCAGGCTCCACTGTCATCCTACAGAAGCTTCCAGAGTGGGTACTGCTGCTCACTCTAATCAGGCCTGAGGTAGCTGCACCCAACCCAAAATAATAAACAGCCCACAGAAAGTCTCCCAAGATAGTCTCTGTCTTGGTTGTAGAGAGCCAAAGTCACCCTTGCACACCCACTCTCTCAGACATTATCTGTGGTTCCTGCCTCCTCCACCTAGCATTAGTGCAATTTTTGGAGCTCTGGATCTGGGCAGAGGCTAGGAGTCTCAAAGTCCACCCTACTCCTAGAGCCAGCAGTAACCTTACAACTTAAATGCCTGACTTGGATACTGACTGGGAATTGAGGTGCCAGCCACACTCACAACACTAGTAAGGCCTGCTCCCAATACTCAAGATGCTCATCATGACCAGTCACTGCCTCAGGAGATGGCTGGAAACCTGAGTAACAGGGATCCCAGTGACTAAAAAGAACCACAGGAACAGCCCAGATCCCTACTTCAGCTACCATTGACTATAGCAAATAAATATTTAGGGAGACTATACAAGAAAATCTAACTGAAGCTAAACATAAAACACTCTACCAAACCAATACCCAGAGGCACATTTCCAGAAATAAAGCCTTCAATCAATAAAAACCACTCTAGGGTGATAAAAAATAATAAGAAACCACCCACATATGTAAAAATCAAGGAAGGCAGTATGACTCCTCAAAAAGAACACAATAATGCATTACTACTGGACTGTGTGGAAAGAGAGATTGATGGAATGCCTAAAATAGAATTCAAAATTATTATTTTAAAGTTACTCAAAAATACAGAGAAACGTTTAAGATGAAATTAAGGATATCAGTATATGATATGGATGAGAAATTCAACAAATAGGTAGATATTGAAAAAGAAAAAACCTAACTATTAGAAAAGAAGTACTCAGTAAGTCAAGTAAAAAATACAGTGGAAAACCTTAAAAACAGACTAGGTGATGCAGAAGAAAGAGTATCTGATCTGGAAGACAGCTCTTTTGTCTCAGTCAGAAAGACGGAAAAGGAGAAGAAAAAATAAAGAAGAAGAAAATAGAAAGAACAAAAACAGTATTCAGTATCCATGTGATACCAACAGCCAAATATATGAGTCTTGGGAATTCCTGAAAGAATAGAAAAACAGAATCATCTGGAAACCCTATTCAATGAAATCATAGCAGAAAATCCCCTCAATTTGGAGAAAGATAAGAACATTCAAATAAGTGATAATCAAAAGTCTCACTACAACACAGTGCAGTCAAACTTTCAAAAGTAAAACAAAAAAAGAATATTCAAAAATTTGTTAGGGGGAAATGTCAGGTCACTTTTAAAGGAATCCCATTAGATTGACATCTGATTTTTCAATAGAAACTCTACAGCCAGGAGAGAAAGGAAGAACATTGTCCAAGATCTAAAAGAAAAAACTGCCAGCCCAGAATACTTTACCCAACAAAGCTCTGATCCATAAATGAAGGGAAATCAAGACCTTCCAAGACAAGCAAAAACTGAATTTTTATCACCCAGCCAGCTTACAAATGATAGTTAAGGATATCAGAGAAAGGCAATCAGCATCATGAAAGAATGTGAAGGTAGAAAAACCTCTTGGTACACTTACTCTCCATGTACAATCTCTGTCCTTAATGTGTTGTACTATGCGAATTAACGGTAAAACTATTACTCAAACAGTACTTTATACTTTGTGTGTCTGTGTGGGTGCAAACTGTTGAAATCTTTACTTAGTACATACTAAATTGATCTTCTGTATATAAAGATAATTGAAAATGAATCTTGATGTTAATGGGATGGGAGAGAGAATGGAGATGGGATGGTTTACAGGTGAAAGGGTGGTTATGGGGGGAAAAACTGCTATAATCCAAAAGTTGTACTTTTGAAATTTATATTTATTAAATAAAAGTTTAAAAAAAAGAAAAACCTCCTGATAAAATAACAAAAGAGATTCAAAATAAACAATAGGAATCCTTACAGAAAAGTAGCAGGACCAAGTCATAATTTATCAATAATAATCTTGAATGTAGGGGGCGGAGCCAAGATGGTGGATAGTGAGGACGTGCGCCTTAGTTTGGGAAAATAAAGTTTCATAAAAGTGGAATTACTGTAGCCTCAGGAAAAGACTCAAGAAAAAAAATGCAGAGGAAACGCTTCCGGATCTAGTGGATGTGACACAGAGGACCTACAGGGAGCCCACCATGTGGAAACCCAACCGCGGGAGACGAGCCGAGCCGCGGGAGACAAGCCACAGAATCTCGCCAGCGCGGGAACCAACGGGAGGTAAGACAAAGACCTCAGAAACCCGAGACATTGGGGGGGGGGGGAACAGAGGCCTCTCCCTTCACTCACCAAACAAAACAAAGAGCACCGCCATTTTACATATGTAAAGCACAGCCAAACTCAGTAACTTTGGCGGAACTCGAGAACACATTGAGGGCTGCATAAACTCTTTGTGTGGTCCCAGGAGTAGATCAAACGAATACTCACAGAGGCCAGATTTCAACTACCCTCAATTCCACTCCCAACTGAGTCAAAAAAAAAGAGAGAGAGAGAGAGAGCGATCCAGCAAGGAGCAAGGGAGTGAACAATCTGGGAGAGTCGCTCTTTGCACAGCCTTAAACCTGAAGAATCAAGCATAGCTCTCTGGCCACACCCATCACAGCCCCTAAGGCTCCAACAAAGCAGACAGCCCACTTAGAGGCATAGTATAACGAGAAAAAAAACACCACAGCAAAAAAAAAAAAACATAAATTATCTCCAACATGCCAAACAACAAACAGCCGAGGTAACAAGTGCAAGGACACTATGACGCCCCCAAATGAACAAGACACCCCAATGCAAGATTATGAAGATGAAGAAATAGAGGAAATGCAAGAAGCAGATCTCAAAAAATTGATAAGAACATTAAGAAGTTCTCAAAAACAAATTCTTGAACTACAGAAATCCTTAATGGACAAGATAGAAAATCTCTCTCGTGAAAATGAAATATTAAGGAGGAATCAAAATGAAATGAAACAACTAGTAGAACAAGAAACTGTGATAGTGACGAGAAATCATGATGAAATGAAGAACTCAATAGATCAAATGACAAACACATTAGACAGCCTTAAAAACAGAATGGGTGAAGCAGAAGAGAGAATATCGGAATTAGAAGACAGAGAACAGGAAAGGAAACAGGCAAACCAAAGAAAAGAAGAAGAAATCAGAAATCTAAAAAATACTGTCAGGAATCTACAGGATACTATTAAAAAACCCAACATTCGGGTTCTAGGAGTTCCTGAAGGCATGGAGAGAGAGAAAGTATTAGAAGGCCTTTTTAGTGAGATACTAGCAGAAAATTTCCCAGGTTTGGAGAAGGACAGAGACATCCTAGTACAGGAAGCTCATAGAACCCCTAATAAACATGATCAAAAGAGATCCTCACCACGACACGTCGTAATCAAACTCACCACAGTGAAACACAAAGAAAAGATCCTAAAATGTGCAAGAGAGAAATGCCAGATTACTCTCAGAGGATCTCCAATTAGACTCACAGCTGACTTCTCTTCAGAAACCCTACAAGCTAGGAGAGAATGGCGAGATATAGCCCAGGTACTAAGAGAGAAAAACTGCCAGCCCAGAATATTATATCCTGCAAAGCTCTCATTTATGAATGAAGGTGAAATAAAGACCTTTCACAGCAAACAGAAATTAAAAGAATTTGTCGCCACTCGTCCAGCCCTGCAAAAGATGCTTAAAGATGTGTTACAAACAGAAACACAGAAACACGGTCACCAATATGAAAGAAGGTAAAGGAAGGAAACCTCACAGCAAAAGATCACAGGAATCTCAAACCATATATTAGAAAATATCTTTGGCAAATGGCAGGGCAAAGTTACTCCTTCTCAATAGTCACATTGAATGTTAATGGCTTGAACTGTCCAGTTAAAAGACACCGATTGGCTGATTGGGTTAAGGAACAAAACCCATCTTTTTGCTGCTTACAAGAAACTCATCTTTCCAACAATGATCCATACAGGCTGAAAAGTGAAAGGCTGGAAAAAGATATACCATGCCAACAGAAATGAAAAAAGAGCGGGCGTAGCCATCTTAATATCGGACAACATAAACTTTACCACAAAAACTGTCAGGAGAGACAAAGAAGGGCACTACTTAATGATTAAGGGATCCATTCAACAGGAAGATATAACGATTATCAATGTATATGCACCTAATTACAGGGCACCAGCTTATTTAAAAGACTTGTTAAGGGACTTAAAGGGAGACTTAGACTCCAATACAATAGTACTGGGGCACTTCAATACTCCACTCTCAGAGATAGACAGATCAACCAGACAGAAGATCACAAAGGGGACAGCAGATTTAAATGACACTATAGCCCAAATGGATCTAACAGATATCTACAGAACATTTTATCCTACATCTAAGGACTTTACATTCTTCTCAGCAGTACATGGAACCTTCTCTAGGATTGGCCACATACTAGGCCATAAAGCAAGTCTCAGCAAATTCAAGAGAATTAGAATCATACCATGCAGCTTCTCAGACCACAAAGGAATGAAATTGGAAATTAGCAACTCGGGAATCCCTAGAGCACGTGCAAACACATGGAGATTGAACAACATGCTCCTGAATGAACAATGGGTCATAGAAGAAGTCAAAAGAGAAATCAAAAATTTTCTGGAAGTAAATGAGGATAACAGCACAACATACCAAAACCTATGGGATACAACAAAAGCAGTGTTAAGAGGAAAATTTATATCAATAGGTGCCTACATCAAGAAATTGGAAAGGCACCAAATAAATCAGCTTTCAAGTCATCTCAAGGATCTAGAAAATCTGCAGCAAACGAAACCCAAACCCAGTAGGAGAAGAGAAATAATTAAAATCAAAGAAGAAATCAACAGGATTGAATCCAAAAAAACATTACAAAAAATCAGCCAAACGAGGAGCTGGTTTTTTGAAAAAAATAAACAAAATTGACACCCCATTGGCCCAACTAACTAAAAAAAGAAGAGAAAAGACCCAAATCAATAGGATCAGAGATGAAAAAGGAAACATAACAACAGACACCACAGAAATAAAAAGAATCATCAGAAATTACTACAAGGACTTGTATGCCAGCAAACAGGGAAATCTATCAGAAATGGACAGATTCTTGGACACATACAACCTACCTAAATTGAGCCAGGAAGACATAGAAAACCTAAACAGACCCATAACTGACACAGAAATTGAAACAGTAATAAAGGCCCTCCCAACAAAGAAAAGCCCAGGACCAGATGGATTCACTGCTGAGTTCTACCAGACATTTAGAGAAGAACTAACTCCAATTCTTCTCAAACTATTCAGAACAATCGAAAAAGAGAAAATCCTCCCAAATTATTTCTATGAAGCCAGCATCACCTTAATTCCTAAGCCGGAAAAAGATGCAGCATTGAAAGAGAATTACAGACCAATATCCCTGATGAACATAGATGCAAAAATACTCAATAAAATTCTGCCAATAGAATGCAACAACACATCAGAAAGATCATCCACCCAGACCAAGTTGGATTTATCCCTGGTATGCAGGGATGGTTCAACGTTCGCAAAACAATCAACGTAATACACTACATTAACAGACTGCAGAAGAAAAACCATATGATTCTCTCAATAGACGCAGAGAAAGCATTTGATAAAATACAACACCCTTTCATGATGAAAACTCTAAGCAAACTGGGTATGGAAGGAACATTCCTCAATACAATCAAAGCAATATATGAAAAACCCACAGCCAACATCCTATTGAATGGGGAAAAGTTGGAAGCATTTCCGCTGAGATCTGGTACCAGACAGGGATGCCCACTCTCACCACTGCTATTCAATATAGTTCTGGAAGTTTTAGCCAGAGCTATTAGGCAAGAAAAAGAAATTAAAGGGATACAAATTGGGAAGGAAGAACTCAAACTACCCCTCTTTGCAGATGATATGATTCTTTATTTAGGGGACCCAAAGAACTCTACTAAGAGACTACTGGAACTCATCGAAGAGTTTGGCAAAGTAGCAGGATATAAAATCAATGCACAAAAATCAACAGCCTTTGTATACACAGGCAATGCCACGGCTGAGGAAGAACTTCTAAGATCAATCCCATTCACAATAGCTACAAAAACAATCAAAGACCTTGGAATAAACTTAACCAAGGACGTTAAAGATCTCTACGATGAAAACTACAAAACCTTACAGAAAGAAATAGAAGAGGATACCAAAAAATGGAGAAATCTTCCATGCTCATGGATTGGAAGAATCAATATCATCAAAATGTCTATTCTCCCAAAAGCAATATATACATTCAATGCAATACCAATCAAGATACCAAAGACCTTCTTCTCAGATCTGGAAAAAATGATGCTGAAATTCATATGGAGACACAGAAGACCTCGAATAGCCAAAGCAATCCTACACAACAAAAACAAAGCCGGAGGCATCACAATCCCAGATTTCAGGACATACTACAGGGCAGTTGTTATCAAAACAGCATGGTACTGGTACAGAAACAGATGGATAGACCAATGGAACAGAATAGAAACACCAGAAATCAATCCAAACATCTACAGCCAACTTATATTTGATCAAAGATCCAAAACTAATCCCTGGAATAAGGACAGCCTATCCAATAAATGGTGCTGGGAAAATTGGATTTCCACGTGCAGAAGCTTGAAGCAAGACCCATACCTATCACCTTACACAAAAATTCACTCAACGTGGATTAAAGACTTAAATCTACGACCCGAAACCATCAAATTATTAGAGAGCATTGGAGAAACCCTGCAAGATATAGGTACAGGCAAAGACTTCTTGGAAAAGACCCCAGGAGCCCAGGCAGTCAAAACCAAAATTAACATTTGGGATTGCATCAAATTGAGAAGTTTCTGTACTGCAAAAGAAACAGTCAGGAGAGTGAAGAGGCAACCGACAGAATGGGAAAAAATATTTGCAAACTATACTACAGATAAAGGGTTGATAACCAGAATCTACAAAGAAATCAAGAAAATCCACAACAACAGAACAAACAACCCACTTAAGAGATGGGCCAAGGACCTGAATAGACATTTTTCGAAAGAGGAAATCCAAATGGCCAACAGACACATGAAAAAATGTTCAAGATCACTAGCAATCAGAGAAATGCAAATCAAAACCACAATGAGGTTTCACCTCACCCCTGTGAGAATAGCTCACATACAGAAATCTACCAACAATAGATGCTGGAGAGGATGTGGGGAAAAAGGGACACTAACCCACTGTTGTTGGGAATGCAAACTGGTTAAGCCACTATGGAAGTCAGTCTGGAGAGTCCTCAGAAACCTGAACATAACCCTACCATACAACCCAGCCATCCCACTCCTTGGAATTTACCCAAAGGAAATTAATTTGGCTAATAAAAAAGCCATCTGCACATTAATGTTTATTGCAGCTCAATTCACAATAGCTAAGACCTGGAACCAACCCAAATGCCCATCACCAGTAGACTGGATAAAGAAATTATGGGACATGTACTCCATAGAATACTATACAGCAGTAAGGAACAATGAAACCCAGTCATTTGCAACAAGATGGAGGAATCTGGAAAACATCATGCTGAGTGAATTAAGCCAGTCCCAAAGAGACAAATATCATTTGTTTTTCCTGATCGGTGACAACTGAGCGCAAAAGGGGAAACCTGTTGAAGTGAAATGGACACTATATGAAACAATGACCTGATCAGCTCTTGTCCTGACTTTAGATGTACAATGTAATACTTTATCCTTTTTAGTATTTGTTGTTTTGTTGTTGTTGTTGTTGTTCTAGTACTAGTGGTTGAACTCTGTAATTAACACACAATTATTCTTAGGTGTTTAAATTTTAACTGAAAAGTGATCCCTGTTAAATTTCAGAGTGGAAAAAGAGAGGGAGGAGATGTACAATTTGGGACATGCACAATCAGACTTGCCCCAAATGATGGAGTTAGAAATGTGCCAGGGGATTCCAATACAATCCCATCAAGGTGGCATGTACCCATGCCATCTCACTAGTCCAAGTGATCAATTTCAGTTCACATTCGATGGCTCTGATAGGTCTAAGAATCAAAGGGATCACACAAACAATACAAGTGTCTGCTAATACTAACTGATAGAATCAAAAAGGGAGAGAAAGATCCAACGTGGGAAGTGGGATACACAGCAGACTCATAGAATGGCAGATGTCCTAAACAACACTCTGGCCTCAGAATCAGCCCTTAAGGCATTCGGATCTGGCTGCAGAGCCCATGAGAGTATTGTAGGCATGGAAAGCCAAGATACCATGGAAAAGAAAAAAAGAAGAAGACCTAAATGAAAGATCTCTGTGAGTGAGATCCCAGTGGAAAGAACGGGGCCATCAAAGAAGGAGGTACCTTTCTCTGAAGGGAGGAGAGAACTTCTACTTTGACTATGACCCTATCGGAATAAGATCAAAGTCAGCGAACTCTAAAGGCTTCCATAGCCCTGGCAACTCATGACTAGAGCCTAGGGAGATTACTGATGCCATGAACAGGAGTGTCAAATTGTTAAGTCAGCAACAGGAGTCACTGTGTACTTACATCCCATGTGGGAACTGTCCTTAATGTGTTGTCTAATGTGCAGTGATGCTATAACTAATACTGAAACAGTATTTTTACACTTTGTGTTTCTGCGTGGGTACAAACTGATGAGATCTTTACTAATTATATACTGAATCGATCTCCTGTATATAAAGATAATTGGAAATGAAAAAAAAAAACCTGGTGTTAAATTGGAAATGGCATAGAAAATTAATTAATTTTAAAAAAATATTATGTAGGATCTCTGTCTTTAATGTACTGTACACTCTTATTTAATGCTATAACTAGTACTCCAACAGTATTTTTTTTTCACTTTGTGTTGCTATATGGGGGCAAACTGTTGAAATCGTTACCTAATAGATACTAAACTGATCTTTTGTATATAAAGAGAATTGAAAATGAATCATGATGTGATTGGAAGGGGAGAGGGAGCGGGAAAGGGGAGGGTTGTGGGTGGGAGGAAAGTTTTGGGAGGGGGAAGCCATTGTAACCCATAAGCTGTACTTTGGAAATTTATATTCATTAAATAAAAGTTTAATTTTAAAAAAAGAAAGTAAATTCTAGTTGGGCTAGACAATGCAAAAAAAAATAATCTTGAATGTAAAATATGTAAATGGAATAAATTCCCCAATGTGAAGATACAGACTGGGTTGAATGGATTCACACACACACACACACACACACAAAAGACCCAACCACCTGCTGCTGCCTAAACACAAACTGAAGTAAATGGATGCATAAAAGAAATTTCATGCAAATAGAAATCAAAAGTGTGGATGAATAGCAATACAAAATAGATTTTCCATTATCTAATGACTATGAGATCAATTCAGCAAAAATATTTAACTTGTCAACATATATACACTCAATGCTGCTGTACCCAGTTTCATAAAACAAATATTAATAGATCTAAAGGGAAACATAAGCTTCAACAACCCCACATTCATCAATGGACAATTAACCATACAGAAAAAATCAACAAAGAAACAACAGAGCTAATCTACACTATAGACTAAATAGACCTAACAGACACTACAGGACATTCCATCCTACAGGTGCAGAACACACATTGTTTTCATCAGTACATGGAATATTCTCTAGGATAAACATTATGCCATAAAACAAGTCTCCACAAATTCAAAAAATTTTAAATGTATCATGTATCTTTTCTGATCACAATAGAATGAAGCTGGAAATTAACAACAAAATAATCTAAAAATTATGCAAACATACAGAGAATGAACAACATGCCATGAATGAATAATGGATCATAGGAAAGATCAAAAAATTCCTTGTAACTAATGAAAGTGAAAATACAACATATCAAAACAAATGGGATACAGCAAAAGCAGTGTTAAGAGGAGTGTTTACAATAATTAGTGCCTATATGAAAAAATTGGAAAGGTATCAAATAAATAATCTAACAATTTATCTCAAGGACCCAGAAAAACAAGAGCAAAGTAAAACAACATTAATAGAAGGAAAGAAATAATAAAAGTTAGAGTAGAAATAAACAAGATATAAATTTTAAAAAACTATATAATGTATCAGTGAAATAAAAAGCTGATTTTCTTAAAAATAAACAAAATTGATAAACCATTGGCCCAATTAATCAAGAAAAAAAAGAGAAGCCTCAAATTAATAAAATCAGAGGATAAAAGAAGGAGATATTAAAACTGAAACCACAGAAATACAAAGAATCATTAAGAATTATTACAAACAATTATATGCCAACAAATTGGAAAATCTAGAAGAAATGGATAGATTTCTGGACACAAATAATTTACCAAAATTTCTATGACAACATAGAAAACCTGAATAGACCAACAACCAAAGCTGAGATTGAATCAGTTATAAAGAATCTTCCAACAGAGACTGGATTAACATGGTGGAGTAGGGAGGGAGCTTACTGCTCTAGTCTAGGAGAAGATAATTTTTTAAAAGTGCAGAGAGTGCAGTCACAGGGAAGAGTTAGGCAGAAAATGGCAGAGGAAATCCATGCAAATTAGAAGTACACTGTGGACCTATGTGAGGATATGGATGCACACTACTCAGGACCCCAGCAGCCAAGAGCCTCCACTCCAGCTTTGGAGAGTGAGGTGAGACCAGGCTGCAGCAGCCCAAATCACTGGCAATAAAACTGCAGGAAGAGCCTGGAGGGAATCTAGCTCAGAGCCCCATGGGGGATAGTGCATCTGCCAAACTAGAGCAGAAAAAAAAGGGGGGGGGGGTGATGTTTCTCTCTCCCCAGTCACCATGCAATGGCATTCTGTAACAAGCTGATAGAGAGCAGGCACCATTTTGGACATAGGTAACAGCTGTGTCACCTCATGTCTGCATCCAGCAACCAGCCAAGCAGGAACTTCTAAGTCTGATGGGAAGAACTGACAGGGAGCTGGGTTCTTGTGAATGTGGGAGGCTTGTGTGCTGGGACTGTAAAAAACTGAGGCTGCATGTGAGGGCTTAGACTGTGGCTGGGACTTTGGGCAGCCACTGTGGGAGACTCCACATACTCAGGGCTCCCTGGTGAGGGATATTGCTCTGTGATCTGTGCTTATATAGAAGACTGCACAGATCCTTTGTGTGGTTCTTGTGGCAGTGCAGACAAATAGCATATTCCCTGGGGTTAGCACCCAGGCGCTAGTCTCCTTGCAAGAGGGGAGGTGAGCTGAGTCTATGCCAACAGAACAAAACAAAACTCACCTCTGATTAAAAAAAAAAAAAATAGGAGCTTTACCATGTCCAATCTGGGTGTCTTCTTGGACACTTCCTTCAACCTGGAGCACTAAACAGAGCTCCCTGACCACACCCACTACACGCCTCTAGGTATTCACTGAAAAAGTAGATACTCCACTAATCCACAGAAGCATTGTCCAAAGATAAAAGGCACCACAGCAAAAAGAAGAAGAAGCAGCAGCAGCAGCAGCAGCAGCAGCGAACAAATATATCCACAAATGGCTGAATAATAAACTCATCAATTCAAGAAATAAAAATAAGGAAAACAAAATGACATTCCCAAAAGAACACAATACTTTAATACTAGATTGTGAAAAAGAAGAGAATGAAGAAAAGCTACAACTGGAATTCAAAAAATTGATCATAGTATTACTTAGGAGTAATCAGAAGAAAATGCACAAACTAATGAAATCCATACATGACATGAAAGAAAATTTCTCTCATGAAATTGAGATCTTAAAGAGAAATCAAAATGAAATCTTGGAAATGAAGAATTCAATAGAACAAATTTAAAAACGCAGTGGAAAGCCTTAAGAATAGATTCACTGCAGCAAAAGGAAGAATATCCAGCTTAGAAGACAAATCACAGGAAATTATAGTCAAACCAAAAACAAGAAGAAATTAGAAAACTAAAAAACACTGTTGGGAATCTACAGGATACTATCAAATGAGACAACATATGGGTTCTAGAGTTCCTGAAGGCATATAAAGAGAGAAAGGATTAGAAGGTCTTTATAGTGAAAAAATAACAGAAAACTTCTTTAATTTGGAGGGAAAAAAAGGGACATCCAAGTATACAAAGCACATAGAACTCCTAACAGACATTACCAGAAAAGATCTTCACCATGATATTGTAATCAAACTTTTCACAGTAAGCCATAAAGAAAAGATTCTAAAATGTACACGAGATAAATGCTAGATTACTTTCAGAGGATCTCCAATTAGACTCACAGCGAAATTCTCATCAGAAACTCTACAGGCTAGGAGAGAATGGCAAGATATATTCCAAGTCTTAAGAGAAAAAAAAACTGTCAACTCAAAAAACTGTACCTTCAAGCTCTCATTTATGAATTAAGGTGAAATAAAGACATTCCATAACAGAAATTGAAACATTTTGTCTTCACCCGTCCAACCTTGCAAAAGATGCTTAAGTGCTGCACACAGAAACACAAAAACATGGTCATCACCAAAAAAGAAGGTAAGGGCAGAAAATTTCCCAATAAAAGTACAAAGGAAACCCAAGTAAAAAAATAGGAATATGTATGTAAAATTGCAGGACAAAATCGTTACTTATCAATAGTAATGGAGGACTTCAATACCCCACCTTCAGCAATAGACAGATCAACCAGACAGAAAATCAGCTAGAAAACAAGAGACTTAATTGAAACTATAGACCAAATGGACCTAACAGAACTTTCCATCCTACAGCCACAAAATACACATTCTTCTCACCAGTGCATGGAACTTTCTCTAGGATTGACCACATGCTAAGCCATAAAGCAAGTCTCAGCAAATTCAATAAACTCAAAATTATACCATTCATCTTCTTAGACCACAATGGAATGAAGCTGGAAATCAGCAACTCAGGAATCCCTACAACATATGCAAATACATGGAGACTGAACAACATGCTTCTGATGAGTCATAGAAGAAGTCAAAAGAGAAATCAAAATATTTCTGGAAACAAATGAAGATGACAATACAGCATATCAAAACTTATGGGATCCAGCAAAAGCAGTGTTAAGTGGAATTTTATAGCAGTTGGAACCTACATCAAGAAATTGGAAAGGCATCAAACAAATGAGCTATCAATGCATTTCAAGGATATAGAAAAACAACAGAAAACTAAACCCAAAACTAGGATGAAAAAAGAAATAATTAAAGTTAGAGAAGAAATAAACGAAATTGAAATGAAAAAACAATGAAAAATGGAGAGCTGTTTTTTTAAAAAAATAAACATTTGCCCAACTAACCAAATGAAGGAGGGAGAAGACTCAAATGAATAACATCAGAGATGAAGAGGCCAGTGCTGTGGTGTAGTGGATGAAGCCAGCATCCAATATGGGTGCTAGTTTGAGTCCCGGCTGCTCCACTTCTGATACAGCTCTCTACTGTGGCCTGGGAGAGCAGTAGAAGATGGCCCAATCCTTGGGCCCCTGCACCCTCACAGGAGACCTGGAGAAGGCTCTTGGCTCCTGGCTTTGGATTGGCAGGGCTCAGGTCGTTGCAGCCAATTGGGGAATGAGCCAACATATGGAAGATTGCTCTCTTTCTCTCTCTCTCTCTCTCTCTGTGTGTGTGTGTGTGTGTAACTCTGACCTTAAATTAAATAAATAAATATTTAAAAAAATAAAATAAAATTGGAAATGTAACAACAGACACCACAGAAATAAAAAGAATCATCAGAAATTACTACAAAGAACTGTATGTCAACAAAACAAGAAGCCTAGATGAAATGGATAGATTCCTGGACAAATACAACCTACCTAAACTGAGCCATGAAGACACAGAAAACCTAAACAGACGCATAACCAAGACAGAACTGGAATCAGTAGTAAAAACCCTCCCAATAAAGAAAAGTCCAGGATAGGCTGGCTTCCCTGCTGAATTCTAGCATTTAAAGAATTAATTCCAACTCTTCTCAAGCTATTCAAAACAATCAAAAGGGAGGGAATCCTCCCAAATTCTTTCTATGAAGCCAGGATCACCTTAATTCCTAAACCTGAAAAAGATGCAAATGAGAAAGAAAACTACAGACCAATTTCCCTGGTGAACATATATGCAAAAATCCTCAACAAAATTCTATCTTGGGGCCACCACTGTGGCATAGTGGGTAAAGCTGCTGCCTGGAGTGCTGGCATCCCATATGGGTGCCAGTATTGCATATGGGTGCCAGTTCAAGACCCAGCTGCTCCACTTGCGATCCAGCTCTCTGCTATGGCCAGGGAAAGCAGTAGAAGATGGCCCAAGACCTTGGGCTCCTGAACCTGTGTGGGAAACATGAAAGAAGCTCCTGTTCCTGGCTTTGGATTGGCGCAGCTCCTGCCATTGCAGCCAATTGGGAAGTGAACCAGTGGGTGGAAAACTCTCTCTCTCTCTCTCTCCCTCTCTCTCTCTCTCTCTGCCTCTCCTTCTCTCTGTGTGTAACTCTGACTTTCAAATAAAAAAATAAATCTTTAAAAATTTTCTAGCCAATCAAATCCAACAACACAGTAGAAAGATCATTCACCCAAACCAAGTGAGATTTATCCCTGCCTGGTATGCAGGGATGGTTCAACATTCGCAAATCAATCAATGTTATGCATTACATTAACAAACTGAAGAACAAAAACCATATGATTATCTCAACAGATGCAGAAAAAGCATTTGATAAAATACAACACACCCTGTTGTGATGAAAACTCTAAGAAAATTAGGTATAGAAGGAACATTCCTCAACACAATCAAGGCAATTTATGACAAACCCATGGCCAATGTCCTCTTGAGTGGGGAAAAGTTGGAAGCATTCCCACTGAGATCCAGAACCAGACAAGGAAACCCACTCTCAACAATTCTATTCAATATAGTCCTGGAAGTTTTAGCCAGCATCATTAGGCAAGAAAAAGAAATTAAAGGGATACAAATTGGAAAGGAGGAAGTCAAACTATCTCTACTAGCAGAAGACATGATTCTATATATAGTGGATCCAAAAGACTAAGAGACTAATCGAACTAATAGAAGAGTTTGGTAAAGTAGCAGGACAAAATATCAACACACAAAAATCAACAGCCTTTGTATACACAGACTGAAACAGCTGAGAAAGAACTTCTAAGATGAAACTCATTCACAATAACTATGAAAGAAAGCAAATACCTTGGAATAAATTTAACCAAGAATGTCAAAGATCTCTACAAAGAGAACTACAAAGCATTAAAGAAAGAAACAGAAGATATGGAAAAATCTTTCATGTTCATGGATTGGAAGAATCAATGTCACAAAATGTCCACACTTCCAAGAGCAATTTATATGTTCAGCACGATACCAATCAAAACACCAAAGATATTCTTCTCAGACATAGAAAAAATTGATGCTGAAATTCATACAAAAACAAAGGAAATCCCAAATAGCTAAAGCAGTCTTATACAACAAAAACAAAGCCAGAGGCATCATAAAGCCAGATTTCAAGACACACTACAGGTATGTACTACATATAGCCTGTACTACAATATAGCCTGGTACTGGTACAAAATCAGATGGATAGACCAATTAACAGAATAGAAATGTCAGAAATGAATCCAAGCATCTGCAACCAACTTATATTTTACAAAGGAACTAAAACCAATCCTTGAGCAAGGACAGACTCTTCAACAAATTGTGTTTGGAAAACTAGATTTCCACATGCAGAAGTATAAAGCAAGATCCCTACCTTACACTTTACACAAAAATCCACTCGAAATGGATTAAAGGCCTAAATCTACGACCTGATACCATTTGGGAAACTCACAAGACATTGGCATAAGCAAAGACTTCTTAGAAAAGACCCCAGAGACACAGCAATCAAAGCCTAAATTAACCAATGGGATTACATCAAATTGAAAAACTTCTGTACTGCAAAAGAAACATTGAGGAAAGTGAAGAGGCAACTGACAGAATGGGATAAATTATTTGCAAACTATGAAACTGATAAAGGATTAATAACCAGAATACATAAATAGGTCAAGAAACTCTACAACAACAAAACAAACAACCAATTAAGAAATGGACAGACATTTTTCAAAAGAGGAAATCTAAACGGCCAACAGACACATGAAAAAATGCTCAGGATCACTAGCAATCATGAAATATAAATCAGAACCACAATGAGGTTTCCCTTCACCCCCGTTAGAATGGCTTTCATACAGTAATCAACAAACAACTAATGCTGGCGAGGACATGGGAGAAAAGGTACCATAATCTACTGTTGGTGGGCATGTAAACTGGTGCAGCCACTGTGGAAGACAGTATGGAGATACCTCAGAAATCTGAATATAGACCTATCATATGACCCAGTCATCCCACTCCTGGGAATTTACCCAAGGGAAATAAAATCAGCATCTGAGTTATCTGGGCCGGCGCCATGGCTCAATAGGCTAATCCTCCACTGCGGCGCCAGCACCCCGGGTTCTAGTCCCGGTCAGGGCGCCAGATTCCGTCCCAGTTGCTCCTCTTCCAGTCCAGCTCTCTGCTGTGGCCCGGGAGTGCAGTGGAGGATGGCCCAAGTGCTTGGGCCCCGCTCCTGCATGGGAGACCAGGAGAAGCACCTGGCTCTTGGCTTCGGAATGGCGCAGCGTGCCGGCCGCAACACACCAGCCATAACGGCCACTTGAGGGGTGAACCAACAGAAAAGGAAGACCTTTCTCTCTGTCTCTCTCTCTCACTGTCCACTCTGCCTGTCAAAAAAAAAAAGAGTTATCTGTACTCCCATGTTTATTGCTGCTCAATTCACAATAGCTAAGACATGGAATCAACCCAAATGCCCATCAACTGAAGACTGGATAAGGAAATTATAGGATATGTACACCATGGAATACTACACAGCGATTTTAAAAAATGAAATCCAGTCATTTGCAAAAAAAAAAAAAATGGATGAATCTAGAAAACATCCTACTAAGTGAAATAATCCAGTCCCAAAGGGACAAATACCATACGTTCTCCATGATCCCTGATAACTAATAGAGCACCTAAAAGGCAATCTGTATAAGTACATTGACAGTTTGAGAAGCAATGACTTTGAACAGCCCCTGTCTTGACCGTTAAGGAACAGGTTTGTTTATATATACTACTTGTTGAACTCTTTACTTAAAAAAGAGTTATGGCCGGCGCCATGGCTTAACAGGCTAATCCTCCGCCTTGCGGCGCCGGCACACCGGGTTCTAGTCCCGGTTGGGGCACTGGATTCTATCCCGGTTGCTCCTCTTCCAGGCCAGCTCTCTGCTATGGCCCAGGAAGGCAGTGGAGGATGGCCCAAGTCCTTGGGCCCTGCACCCGCATGGGAGACCAGGAGAAGCACCTGGCTCCTGGCTTCAGATCAGCATGATGTGCTGGCCGCAGCGGCCATTGGAGGGTGAACCAACGGCAAAAAGGAAGACCTTTGTCTCTGTCTCTCTCTCTCACTATCTACTCTACCTGTCAAAAAAAAAAAAAAGATTAAAAAAAAAAAGAGTTAAACATATGTGCATAAAGTCAGTTGAAAATAGGTCTCAATAATAAACAGAAGTGGGAATAAGAGAGGAAAGAAGAAGAAGGGTGAGAATGTGGGTAGGAGGGCATGCACAGTGGGAAGACTCACCATGTTCCTTAAGTTGTAATTATTAAGTGTATGAAGTGTGTAACTAAAGCTATATAGTTCTGCATACATTCCTACAGACTGACTTCTAAGGGTACAGTTTAAAAACTTGCCATGAGACCCCAAACCCCCTTAAGCTGGTTGGTAAAAATAATTGTTAGAGTGATCACATTGATAAGATTAAGGGTCTGGTAATAATAATAGATAGAATTAAAAAGGAAGGAATGCTCCAGCACGGGAAGCAGTCCACACAGCAGACTTGTAGAATGACAATTGCTGTAAATAGCACTCTGACCTCAGATTTAGCCCTTAAGGCATTCTGGTCTGGCTGAAAAGCCCACAAGAACATTTCAGGCATGGAAAGGCAAGACACTGTGGGTCCTACATATAGGATCTCGGTGGGTGAGACCCCAGTGGGAAGACATGGTCATCAAAAAAGGAGGTACTTTTCACCGAAGGGAGGAGAGAACTTCCACTTTGCTCATGGCCTTGTCTAAACACTGACAGAGTCTGTGGACTCAAAAAGCTTCCATAGCCTAGGCAGCTCATGTCAAGAGCCTCGGGTGATCACTGATGTCATACATCAGAGTGTCAATTGTTAAATTAACAACCAAGAGTCACTGTGCACTAACTTCTCATGCAGGACCTCTGTCCTCAGAGAGTTGTATTATAATTATGTCTAAGTGCTCACAAAAGTTGCATCATTCTTGGGTACTTCTTTAAAGTTAATTAAATTTCTAAAAAAATAAAAAAGTGAAATTAACTTCAAGATGCAGTGACTTTGGAAAGCTCTTATCTCAACTGTTAAGGAATTGTTTTGTTTTGCTTTGTTTTGTTTTGTTTCCATGCAAATTGTTGAACTCTTTACTTAGTATAGTGTTAGTCTTCTGTGTGTGAAGTTGATTGAAAATGGGTCTTAAGGGACCATCAAAGAAGGATGTACTTTTTTCTGAAGGGAGGAGAGAACTTCCACTTTTCTTATGGCCTTGACTAAATACTGACAGTTTGTGGACTCAAAAGGTTTCCATAGCCTTGGCGGCTCATGACAAGAGCCTTGGGTGATCACTGATGTCATAAATAAGAGTGCCAATTGTTAAATCAACAACAGGAGTCACTGTGCACTTACTCCCCATGTAGGACCTCTGTCCCTAATGAGTTGTACTATGAGAATTAGCAGTAAAACTTGTCTCCAAACAAGTGTGTCTGTGTGGGTGCAAACTTGAAATCCAAAATAGCCAAAAAACTATTAAAATGGATAAGAGATTTTGGCAAAGCTGCAGGATATAAAACCAACATACAAAAATCAATAGCATTCTAATACAACAATGTTCTGACTGAGAAAGAATTTATATCATCGGTACCATTCACAATAACTATAAAAGTTTAAATATCCTTAATCAAGGATATGAAAGATTTCTACAATGGAAATTATAAAACATTAGTGAAAGAAATAGAAGACACAAAAAATAGGAAAATCTTCCATGCTCATAGGTTGCAAGAATTAATATCATCAAAATATCTATACTACCCAAAGCAATTTACAGATTCAGTGTATTTCCAGATTAACAGCATACCAGAGTTTTCCATGGAAATTTTAAACAGATGAGATCAAGATCCTGAAGCACTTCTTTCAAGAATTAAAACAGGAGATGAAACATTGTTTCACCAGTGTAATACTGAAGACAAAGCACAATCAAAGCAATGGCTACCAAGTGGTGGAAGTGGTCCAGTCAAAGCAAAAGCACATCTGTCAAGAGCAAAGCTCAGGGCAATAGTTTTTTAAGCTGCTCAATCATGCTGCTCATTGACTTCCTGGACAGTCAGAGCATGATAACATCTGCTTACTGGGAGAGCGTTTGAAAAAAGTCAGCCAAAGCTTTAGGAGAAAAATGCCAAGAAAGCTTCCCCAGAGAGTCATTCTCCACTATGACAAAGCTCCTGCTCATTCTTCTCATCAAACAAGAGCAATGTGGGGAGACTTTTTATGAGAGGTCATTCGGAATTCTCCTTAGTCCTCTCATTCTTTCTGACTTGTCTTTGTTTCCAGATCTTTAAAGAGCATGCATTCTGCTTCAGTTATTGTTAAAAATATTGCGTTGAGAACTGTCAGTTCTTTAGGGATGAACTGAATAACTGTTGTTATTGCTTACCAAAGTGCTTTGAACCTGATGGGGCTTATGTCAAGAAAAAAAAGGTTTGTATTTTCAATTTAACCCCATTTTCCATGAACTTCTTTAGTCCCCTTCATACAAATGGGAGTGGACTGAGTGAGAGGCACTTGCAAGATTACTATTGCTACTAGGAATTGAGATCAGCACAGTGGCTGAACTCACTTCTTCCACAGCTGGACAGTTGCGGTTTAAGTTAAGCAAAGGAGGAATGGAGGTAAGGATGCAGGAATGAATAAATCAGTTATGTGATGAGGGAATTCCAATATTGCCTTAATTATTCAGACAAAGCTCAGAGCAAAAGATGGTGTTTTCAGTTGGCTCCATGATATCGGATGCCTGAAGAGCTTAGACCATTTTCGTTGAAAGGCTGTCTGACAGGTTGACTGCAGTGATGATATAAGGAAACCAGAGCTCAGTGTAAACCTAACACAGGGACTAGAGACTTTCTGGTCAGAAACTACCAACTGACATCTAACTAGAGACTTTTCACTCTAACCAATCACTCTATTTTCTTTGCCTCAGTCCCACTGATATATCCTATAAAAGCTTCCTCTTCCCCGCCCCCCACTCACAGTAGAGCCCACTCACAGTGGAGCCCACTCACAGTGGAGCCCCGAGCTGCTTGCAATCTGGTTCTGCCTGATGGATGATTAGTCAAATGCTCCATAATGATCCTTTGTGCTAAGTCTATTGTTTAAAAGGGTGAAGCCAGAATCACATTGCTGTGACCATTTCTGCTTTCAGGAACAAATGAGATCAATGGGAGCCTGCAAACCTGAATGACCACACACTGGGTGATGTCTTCTTGCTCATTGGATGTGAGGGGCTAGACTACTCACTAAACACCAGTTGGAACTTCAATGATGTGTTGGTATCCTTCTACTCTTATTTTTCAAGTTACATCTACCATATTTGATATGGTAAAACTCTGGCATTGTTGATAAGATTATAATGTTGGCTAAGATCAAGTGTAGTATCTGTTCTTATAATTTAATACTGATGTTCAAATGTTTAAGAAATTGAGTTGAAAGCCTCCTGTTCCTACTCCCACAGTGACTTCCTGTAAATTCAGGGTATTCTTACGCTAGGGATGTTGCTGTGTCCATTGTACATGTTATGATAATGTAAATGTTCAACTAAGGATGATCCTTTTGCCCTAGGAAACCATACCTAAAGACCAGGGGTGGCTTGCAAAGAATTAACTTCAGCCAAAGAACTTCTCTGACCTTTGTCTCTAATTCCTAGAAGCTGATGTCTACACCCTTGGCATTTCCCAAGTTATGCAATGTCTTGGTTATTCCTAATATGTCCTGGAACACACTTGCAAGAAGCTAATGTGCTAACTCAGGGTGGAGGCTGGAAGAACCCACCACAATAGTAGGAGAGGATAGGTCCTGGGGAGCCAACCACATGACCAAGAACTCCATCATTCATGCCTACAAAATAAAGTGCCAAAGAAAACTTGGAGCAGAGTCCCAGATGAGCGTGACTGAGTGACAATATTCCACATGCATCAACAGGCACCATGTCACTCCCAGACCTCATGCTTGTCTTGGTGTCTCTGACTGGTTCTGATTTGTATACTTGGGCTATAGTAAAAGTGTTACCATGACTATAGCACTTTCAATGAGTTCTGTAGTCCTTCTGGGGTAGGGAAAATCCCCAAATTTGTAGCAGGTGTGAGAGTGGCCCTAGGAGCTCCCAAATTTGTGTGGTGTTAGATGTGAGAATGGTCACGAGGACAGCTGTGTCTGAACCTGTGAAGTTTAGCCTAACTCCAGGCAGTTAGTGCCAGAAGCCACCTTTCTGATGTCCAAAAAAACTGTGAATGGCTGGAAGGATCCTAACTTTTTGGAGCATGTGGACAGGGAAGAGAAAGGATGAAAGGGTGAAAGATCAGAACTCAGCTCCTAGGCAGCAACCTGATCCCTATTTGCCTATGCCAAGGAACAAGGGAAAAGGGAAACCCATAACCACTCTGTTGTTTTCTTTAATGCTAAGTTGAGTGTAAAAGCCTGGCCACGCTTAAACTCTGACTCATCAGAATAACAGTCACTGGACGCAGGACCCTGACTAAAGAAAAGCACTGGAGCAGATCCCGACGCTGGGTCACGTGCAGATTCTGGCAGGCCGGAGGAACAGCCACCAGCTCCCACGCCATTTCCTAAGGGAAAAGTCATGCTGAAATCAAAGGCAGTGCGGAAGGGTAGACGGATTCCTAAGAAACTGGTGCACACTGAGCAAAGTGAAACCAGAGAAAGAGATGACTCAGGGATGTGTCCCAACAGGGTGGAACTTTTAAGCAGCTACAAAGAAATGGGATGAACAAAGCAGCTGTTGATGGGACCCGAAAGGTCTTAATACAACACTCACAGGGTGGAGTGGATGGATGGGAGCCCTTGCCAGTCCTCTCAACATGGGAGGGACCCTAAACTACTGGCTTTATTTCCCCTGGTTTGGAGGAATTCGAGAAATCTTATCTCTGGAGTGGGGCACTGTGCCGCAGTAAGCTAAGTTGCAATTTAGGAAGCCTGCACCCCACATCAGAATACTAGGGACAGAGTCCCACATCTACTTGTGATCCAGCTTCCTAAAATCACCTGAGAAGAAGCAGATGATGACCTGAGTATTTGGCTTCCTGCCACTCATGTGAGAGACCTGAATGGCATTGCTGGCCCCTGGCTTCCACCAGCAGGACAGTACTGTTTGGACTTCCATGTGTATATAGACATGTGTGTTATATATGTACAAGTCTATATATGTATTTATAGATGTCCATATATAATCTATGGGGAGAGAAAGAGCAATGTGCAAATTACAATTTTTTAACTAAAGCACAGTGTATTATTCACACACCCCATGCTCCCAAAGACCTGCATTCCTCTATGGCTTTTTCAGACCTGTTGGGCCCACTCCAGGGGTTTCCATGGAAACTGAGACACTGCTGAGACATACCCTGTGGGCCTGCTCTCCAGAGGGAGAAAGCAGCCAGTGACTGCCCAACGACCACTGGGAATCCAGCCTCACCTCCCAGAGGAAACCTGCACCCTCTCTTTCCTCAGAATCCTCCCTCTCATCTCCACCCTCTTCCTGGGACTGCTGGCCCTTGGGAATCTCTCACCAGCTCCTGCTGATAGAGCAGGACTCTCTCCTCCATGGACTGGGCCAGCCAATCACATGAGTGTCAACTCAGCACCGGGGGAGGGGGCACCAGGAGAAAGACAGCATGGAAGACTCCAGATCCCTCTCCTGCCATGAACGAGGAGACAACCCAGGGGGACCTCTAGGCTAGAGGAATAGACCTGCTAGACTTGAAGGTCAAGCTCCCTTCTGTAAGAGTCCTCCTGCTCTTGGGATGTTTGCAGGATGCCTACTAGAGTGACTCTGAGGACGGAATCACTCCCCTAATGATGCAATGGAATCACCCACTGGTCACGTTCTGGTTCTCAGGCCAGGTCCATGCCAAACGGCTGAGCTCTCCTGACCTTGGAGAGAGGTGATATGAGGATAAAGATGACACCACTGAAGAGCTTTGGAGAGGTAGCATCTCATGCAGCCCTTTCAGGGGCTCTGGGAACCAACCTCACAATCCTTACACTTGCCCAAGTCATTCTCACCCATTACTGCTTTCAGGAGATAAAGAATGAGGTGCTTTGATTCGACCCATTGAGACCTCATGTCCTGTTGCAGCTCATTTAGGAATGTATTCCCTGGGCCATTCATGACCCAAAGCTGTCCACTCCAGCTGTGGGAGACAGGGACTACTACTAACAGCATCAGCACTGATGCTCTGTGATCTGCCTGTGTCTTCTGTGTCCACATGGGTAACCTAGGCTGAGCTGCCCCAGGGGACTCCAAGCAGCCTCAGTACATGGGGGCTGCACTCCCTGCCCTGGGCATTATGCCTGGGACCAGAGTCCATCTCTGACACCCTTCTCATTACCCTGGCATCTCACTCTTCCTCCTGCCCCTGGCATTTTGGTAGCCAAAACTCCTAATCATTCCCTTAACAGCTTTGGTTAGCCCTAGGCAGCCGTGGGACCCCCTCGCCATGTCTACCAGGGCCTACAGAGCCGCTCCATCTCCAAGCATGATCAGGATATTGTAGAACACAACCTCCTGAACATCTTGGAAAGTTGGGCCAGTGTCTTCCTTTTCTTGGAAATATCCTTTCCCTCAGGCACTGACACCAACCAGGGAGTAGGGATGTCAATTAGAAGATCCCAGGAATGCTAGCTCTTTTGTGCCGATATGAACCAAACTCCTCCATCTCTTTCAGCTGCCAACCAAAAGCACCCCAGCTACTAGGGTGCTTCAACCGCAAGGATAAGCCCAAGAGGCCAGAAATACCGATGACACCAGTGACCCAAACACAGTGAGCACAATGCTAGGGGCAGAGAGAGAAATTCTGAAACCAGGCCATTGCAAATGGAAGGTAATGGCCAAGTGGACGTGTCTGGGATATGTCAGGAGTAACGCAAAATCTTGCACTGGGCTCCAGAGATGAAAATCTCAGTCACTCAGGGTCAGTTTCCACTTTTGTTCAATTGGGACTCTTGTGAAGATTAGATGAGTTTATAGATGTAAGTTACTCAGCACACACAAGCTGCCCTGAGCATCATGAAATGCACCTGCACCTTCAGTGTTCATGAAGAATTAACCAAGGGCTGGATGCTGGGGTTCTCTGCTTCTCCCAGGAGCCTTCAAGGTGGCCTTCAGAGGACTTGCTGAGAGTGAGAGATCAGTAGACTGGGAGTACAGAAGACGGGCATTTCAGTCTGTGGAACTCACTGCCACGTCACCAGTGCTCAGATTCATGCCTGTCGCCCAATAAGTCCTCAGTAAGTAAATGCATGCATGCATGAAACTAACCGGAGTGTACATTTGGAAGCAGACCTCAGTTTTTTGAGTTGTTTGTTGCATGCAAACCACCAGAGCAGGTTCTCAGCTTTGCAGTTCCCCACCCAGAAGTTCCAATGCCCTCTTAATAAATGCTCACCCTAGCCAAAGGAAATTTGCTGTGAGATACTTGGAAGGATTCTGCCTCCAACCCCATCTTGCCTCTTTTTTAACCTCTTCCTGCCTCCATCCTAACCTACCCTTCCAACCCCCTCCAACTCCCAGGCTCCCTGGACTCTCCCCATTCCACAGCACCCAGCCAAGCATAGGGCAATGATGACCAAGACAGAGCACCCTGCTCTGCTCACCCGATGTGTGCAGGATCATGCCCCCAAGCCCCCCCACCCCAACACTCACTCACTAATTTTTGGAAGGATGTGATCATCTATGTTTTTCTAGAAAAGAGAAAATAAATCCTGCCACCCAAGAATTACAGGGTCAGCCTCTACGCCTGCTTCTCTTGACCCCCTCCTCCATGAGCTGCTGCCCTCTGCCCAGGAGGCCAGATGCCAAGGCCTCAACAGTGGCACCAAAGGCCATCAGGAGAGCTTTCCAGTGCAGGGAGCAGATTACACATCCCTGGCTCCACAACCACCCTCTCCCCTCTCGGGGGAATCCAGTTTCCTAAAAGGAGGCAGAGAAGCTTCACTCCAAAGAGTTAGCCTCTCACACTCCTCCCTCACCTCTTCTTCCCCTCTTGGTCTCACCTGTCTTACTCCAACCTTCCCCTACTAATTTCCCACCTCCTACCACTCCTTCCAGATCAGAAACCTCCCCCTAGAGGGATGGATCCCTGGGGCAGCCTTCTCCACCCCAACAAACTCACACCTACCTGCATGTTCAGAGGCAAACTCTGGTCTCCCTGTGGTCCCAGGGTCTGTGGCTGGACAGAGGCAGAGGAGAGTGACAGGTGCAGGGGAGCCTGGGGGGCAAGGATGGTTTTCCTGTGGTTCTGTGGGGGCAGGGCCCTTGTGGGCATCCACGGGGGATTAGGGCTCAGCAGGGTCCAAGGTCTAGGTGGGGAACCTGCCAGGCTCTGCCAGTCACCCCGTTGAAAGTTCTCTGCTTGGCATCATCTGAGAGGTGAATGCTTGGGTAGGGCAAAAGCCCTATTAGGAGAGCAGAGATAATTCCAGCTGGAATTTTTCCCACTTGATCTTGTATCAACCTCTTGAGGGGTGTGTTGCCGCTGACCCTGGCCTCAGCCTCTTTCTCAAGGGTGCCCTGCACCACATCTGAGAATTCCCTTCACCAGGGAAAGGAGGTCTCAGCTCCCTGCCCTCAACTCCTGCACCTTTCTTACTGCCCTCACTGCCAACTCCCCACCTGGCAAGTAGCGTGGGTGAACTCACATTTCATGGAGAGAAATATGCCTACCCCCACAGCTGAGTTCTTGACAGAAGACAACAGTCCGGGAAGAAGACAAAAAGTTGTGTTAAGTGTTGAAAAGCTTGAACTCAAGGATGAAATTGCACGTACAGGCTGAGCTCACAGCAGTGCCTGCAAGTCACGGCCTTCCCACCAGGGGGCGAGCGGGAATCTGTGCGCACACACTCTCGACCTCACTGAAAAAAGGCATCCCCGGAGGAATGCGCAGGTGCAGCGAACACAGGGCTTACCCGACCGAGGAACGAATCCGAGAGCAGGGTGCGTGCAGAAGTGCTGGGTCACGTGGGGGCGGGACAGGAAGCCCTCTGTAGACTGCAGCTGTCGGGAAAACAGTCGTCAGGAACCAAAACCCCCAATCCGGAAAACCTGTTCGCAAAGGCAGCAGAGAGGCAGAAGGCGTTTATGACTGAGCAGGCGTGAGACCCGAATGGGACGTGCGTCCCAAGGACGCCCCGTGGGTGAGCAGCTTACCCCGCTTTCTAAGGGATTTATATGCATTCCAAAGAGCGGAGGGACTACTTCCGTTCCAAGTTTTCTAAAATGAATGCTCTAAAAATAGGAGGCAGGGACCTGTCTTCCCTTGTCCTCACACAGCCTCATCATCTGGAACACAGAAGAGAGAGCTCCCCTCCGGGCTGATGTGAGGACCGCGGGGAAGTGCCCAGCAATGGGACTGGGGGCGCCGTCACCCTCTCCATCGCCCAGGGTCTCTCCCTAGCCTGACAGCAGACTCCACGCTGCCACTGAGGCGCCCCTCAGCCAGGTGTCCCCCTGGGGTCAGCTTCTGAGAGAGTCTACGCCTGCGTCCTCACTTCCCCCCCCCCCCCACACACACACACCTGCTTCCTCCCGCCTGGACACTAGGAGCAGCATTCTGGGAGGCCCCCTCCGATGGGCCGGTTTCTAGTCTGTCTCATGCTAGTCGCAGGCCTCAGCACTCTCTACATAAATCTGAATTCACCCAAGAAGACTGTAGGATTGGGAGCAGACAAGGGAGGGAGGAGACCCCCCAGGAGAGGAGAGAGGGTGCAGTGACCACCTGAGGCACTTAGGGAAATGCGGGTCCCAGGGCCTCCCTTCAGAGTCTAAGAAATCAGATCTGTTTTCTTTTCATTTTTTATTTGAGAGACAGAGAGATCTTCCACATTCTAGATTATTCCCCCAAACGCCTGCAACAGCCAGATCTGGGCCAGGCTGAGACCAGCGTCCTGGAACTCCATCCAGGTCTCCTGTGTGGGTGGCAGGAAATCACGGGCTGCCTCCCAGGGTGCACATTAGCAGGACGCTGGATGGGCAGCAGAGGAGCAAGGACTTGAACTCAACATTCCAACATGGGAGCCCCAAGCAAGCACCCCAGGTGGCATCTTAACCGCTAGGCCAAACAGCTGATCTGTTGTGGTACGAATCTCAGGTTATTCTGAGGCAAGGGCCCCAGGCCATGCATTGAGAAAGTCTTCCACACCTGGTCTAGAGAAGGAACTCCCCACCACCACCACCACCACCACATGCCCCACCCCGAGGTTTGCAGGTGAAGGACATAAGAGCAATTTGAGCAGCAACAACCGCAGCGCTCCTGACCCAGCTTCTTAGCTCCCCAGCCAGGCCTCACTCTCGGAGGACGATCTGCTATCCTGGTGTGAGACAGATGAGGACACTGGATGCAAAGGGTGATAACTTTCTAAAGGCCATGAAACTGGCAAGGCTCAAAGCTGGAGTTCAAACTAAGGTTTATGTGAGCTCACCCCACTGGGCTTGGACAGTGGTAGATTGGGAACCCAGGACCCAGACCCTAAATGGGGCAGCCCCAGCAACATTGGAGAATGACAGAGTCCAGGCCTAGATGGAGCCGTGGCCATGTAGACAGGGCCTGAGACAGGAATTGGTCAGTGGTCAAGGGACACAGGCCGCCAAGTCAAAGCAGGACATCTTCTTCCCATAAATCTTTATCAAGTTCCTCAAACTGCACCACAGAAGCTTCACCCAAACGTACGACTTTTATTCCTAAAGGAAAGGACAAATTTCTCTTCCCCCTCCCTCATCTCTCCACGTGTACTTCATGCTAAGGACGTCACCCTGTACAACCTAGTATGGAAATCCGTGCATGGACAGATTAGCTCAGGCTGTGTGACAAAATGCCATTTGCCTGGGTGGCTCACACAACAGCCACCAGTACTGCAGGCTGGGATGTCCAGTATTAAGGAGGCAGCAGGGTCAGGTTCTGGTGAGGGTTCTTGCCCTAGCTTTCTCAACGTGTCCTCACATGGCAGAGACAGAGAGGCAAACCCCTTGGGATTTGTTCCCACTGGGGCACTAATCTCATCGAGAGGGCCCCACTCTCGTGACCTCATCTAACCCTACTGACCTCCCAAGTCCCCACTTCCAACCATCATCCTGCAGGTCAGGAGCTACAGGTGGAAGGGAAATGGAGATGATGTGCAAGCTCCAGGGATGCCAGGGGCACTGGCGGTGGGCACCAAGGCAGGATGCACCACAGGGCCACGAGGCAAAGCCGGCCACCCCAGAGTGGTCCCGTCCCCTGAACCCTGCTCTGCCAGCCCCACCATGGGCTGCTCTCTCTTGCTGGTTCTTGCTAGTTTGGGCTCCACCAGCAAGAGGCTCAGACAGAAACTGTTCTTCCTGATAGGTAGCCATAGGGATCAGCAGAAAGTAGCAATTAAGATTCAGCGCTGTTGTTTTTTCCCCCGATGATTTTGAAGCTACTTTTTTATTGGTGCTGAGCATCTGTTTTTAAGTTAAGACAGCATAGCAGGCGGGTTAAGACTGCAAACTTTAAAGCTGACTGCCCTGGGTGCAAACCTCAGCTATGCCACTTCACCTGCAAGCAGTGTGTCGGGGGCAAGTTATTTCACCTGTGGCTCAAGCTCTTAATCCTTAAAATGGAGGTAAGCATTGTCAGCTTCGTGGGGGTGTTGGAAGAGGCTGAGATGCATGCAGTGCCTGGCTGCCACTGTGAAAACACTCAGGAAGCGCAAGCCTTTGTATTTATACCTCTTGGTTCTGGGATGGGGGAGGGTTGGGATCCAAGGCCGCTTCCCTGCAGATGGGTTTCTTCATGCTGAAGAAGCCTTGAACAAAAAGCCACCTTGAGGGACTCAGGGTCAGTTCATGTGGTCAGGTTGGAGGAGTAGGGGTCAGCATTTGGAGAGAAGGACAAATCCCTTCCACTCCCGGGCTGATCCCACACTGCCTCAATGAATGCCCACTCTGTTGAGCAAGTAAGCGAGTGAGCGAATGGCCTGGCTCAGGTAGACCAGTAGTTCCCAAAATGTGCTCAGGGACCAGAAGCAACCCCCTCACTGAGGGCTTCTCACACTTGCACCTTCTAGAACTTCTGACCCAGGAACTCCGAGGTGAGCCCTCCTGTGGACCCTGATGCCACCACTGAAGTCTCTGCCCAGAGGCTCCTGAGTTTGAATGGGAACAGCCAAATGGCCTGAAATTTTCAACACCACAAAACCAGGATGCATGATACACTAAGGAAAAGGGGGCGGGTGGAGAGACAGAGAGCAGGTGCCAAAACACTGACCTTCCTGGGCCTTTCAAATGTTCCAGGGGAGTTCAGGACAGGTTATTTCAAATCAAGCCTGTCTAGGGGAAAAAACTGGCACATCCATTTGCTGGAATGCACAAAAGCACAAGCAACTATTCTGTTAGGACCACCAGACATCTAAGAGACAGAGACCAAAACAAGCAAGAAAGTCGCTCAAAAGAAGCAGAAATCATACAGAGGCAAATATATATATATATTATATTTTTAAAAATCATTAATATCCCCAGAGAAAGAAGAGCCAAAATATTGCAGTAATAACAGGATGTTATTTTAAAGCGAATATTGAGAGAACAAAACTCTTAGAATTAATCAAAACTGTGACAGCATAGATGAAAAACTCAATAAAAGGAATAAAGATAAAATTAAGAAAGTTTCTCAAAAAGTAGAGCAAAATGCCAAAATAGGAAAGAAAAGATAAGAAATTTAGAAGAGCAATTTGGGAGGTCTAACACCCAAGTAAAACAAGGCCCACAAAAAAATGAGAACAATCTCTCTAAGCCTGCATCAAGACTGTTGGTTTGCTGTAGCTGCTGGTTTCAAATGGGAGCCAAGAGGGATACCTTCTGGGAGCTGGTGCTGTGGTGTTGTAGGTAAAGCCACCTCCTGTAATGCCGGCATGCCATATGGGCACTAGTTTGAGTCCCAGCTGCTCCACTTCCAATCCAGCTCCCTGGTAATGGCCTGGAGAAAACAGCAGGAGATGGCCCAAGTACTTGGGCTCCTCCCATCCATATAGAAGACCCAGAAAAAGCTCCTGGTTCCTGACTGCAGCTTGGCCCAGCCCCGGCTATTGCAGCCATCTGGGTAGTAAACCAGCAGATGGAAGATCTCTCTCTGTCTCACCCTCTCCTCTCTCTAACTCTGACTTTCAAATAAATTAATTAATTTTTTAAAAATAAGGGATGTCTTCCATTTTGTCTGTTGGCTGGTCAATATCCCAGTGGGAATGACCAACTCAACTGGAAGAGATACAGTCTTCAATTAAAACAAAAAGAACACAAAGATATCAAAAAAGAAATCATTGATGAAATAATTCAAGAAAACATCATGTAATTTGGACTTGAGTTTCCAGATTGAAATTGCACATCAAGGGCCTGACACATTTTTATGACATTTCAGGACATCCAGGACAATGTGATAATCCAGAGGAAAAAACAAAGGTTTCTTACAAAAGACCGTAAGTGAAAATGATTTTATGTTATAATCACACAGGGAGTTAGAAGCAATGAAGTTATTCCTTTGTGGTGGAATGAGAAGGCCATGCCAAGATGGCCACTGGCAAGCCAGCATCAGTTACTCAGGAGAGGCTTCGGAAATCCCCTGGGAAACCACCTGGCAACAGAGCCTGCCTGGCAACAGGCTGTGATTGGATGGCTTCGGATACTGCCTGGCAATAGGCTGTGATTTGTTAGGGCATAAACTGCCCCTTGACCAGACTGGCTGCCTAGGCTATATAAGCTGCTGTACCAACTGAAATAAACGAGTCTGCAGGCTGCTCGCCCACTTTCACCCTACTCCTGGGGTCTGTGTGGTGACTGCGCACCTCTTGCCCCCACCACGCTCCTCCTCTCAAAACGAATCCATGGCAACATTCCTTCCTAACTTTTGAGGGGAAATTATTTGCAATGTAAAATTCTCTCTCTCTCAGGGCCTGCACTGTGGCATAGCAGGCTAAGCCTCCGCCTGCAGTGCCAGCATCCCATATGGGCACCGGTTCAAGTCTCAGCTGCTCCTCTTCCAATCCAGCTCTCTACTAATGGCCTGGGAAAGCAGTAGAAGATGGCCCAAGTACCTGGCTCCCTGTACCTGCATAGGAGCCCTGGAAGAAGCTCTTGGCTTCAGATCAGCCCAGCTCTGATCATTGTGGCCATTTGGGGAATGACCCTCTCACTGTGTGTAACTCTGTCTCTCAAATAAATAAAAATGAAATCTTTAAAAAAAATTCTCTCAAATCTGAAGGTAGAAAAACAGACATTTTCAGACAAAATGCTTTAAAAATTGCTTCCTATGTCCCTTTTTCCAGGAAGCTGTTAGAGGATATGATAGGCCAAGAAGAAAAAAAAAAATCCAAGTGGAAGGCATTGGATACCAGGAGGTTTGTGTAGAAGAGACCAGGGGTCGGGGGTTCCCAGGGTGACGTGGATTTCCTGGAGGCAGAGGGCAGCCAGCCCCCATCTGAGCAAGCAGAAGGCTTTGGGAGAGATTTCTCCAGGAAGTTGAAATTGATAGAGCACCTTGAATCTCAGCATCTCAGTAGGAGATTTAAGCTATGGGCAGAGTTTGGATGTCACTAGATAGGAGTACCTGGGAAACAAGAAAGGGAAGACAAGAAACAAAAGGGAAATTCTTCAGGAAAGGAAAAATAGTCACGGTTTATCAGTAGCTGCATAGAGCTGACAGAGAATTGTTATGCAACTCACTTGGGGAGATGCAAACAGGACTTGTGCCTGTTCTAGAGGGAGGGGGACTCTAAGTCCTTATCTCTCAAGGTACATCCATGAGCAATGCCTAAAACTGACAATGGTTGGTAACACAACAGACATACGCCCAAATACATATTGCATTGTCCCATTTAAATTCAGTCTCCAGAACTGGAAAATCCATAGAAACAGAAAATAGATCGGTGGTTGCCCAGGGCTAGCAGGAGTGGGATGGGATGTGATGGGACAGCAGGGAGAATGGATGCTAAAGGGCGGAAATCATGAAAATGCACTAGGAGTCACTGACAGGCACACGTCCAAGGGTGACCTGCATGGTATGTGAATTATATCACAATGAACCCAGTTTATAAAAAGATCTAAGGGGCTGGCATATGGGGGCACAGTGAGTTAAGTCTCAGACTGCCATGTTGGCATCTCAAACGGATGCAGGTTTGAGTCCTGGCTGCTCCACTTGCCATGCAGCTCTCTGCTATGGCCTGGGGAGGCAGTGGAAGATGGCCCAAGTGCCTGGGCCCCTGCACCTGCGTGGGAGACCAGGAGGAAGCACCTGGCTCCTGGCCTGGCCCTATCCTGGCTGTTGCTGCCATTTGGGGAGAGAACCAGTAGATGGACTCACTCTCTCTCACTCTCTCTCTCTCTCTCTCTCTCTCTCTCTCTCTCTCTAACTCTGCCTTTCAAATAAATGTTTTACAAAGATCTCTGATACCAAAACAAGCAACAAAAAGTGGAAAGCAGTGTCTTGGTGGGGAGCGGGGCTGCAGCCCTGAAGTTTAGAAACACATCTTACAGAACAATTTGATTTCTTTAGTCCGTTTGAACTTCTTTAAACAACGCATGGCTATTCAGAGTACTCACAAGTAACGGGCCTGGTGGGCCGCTGACGGAGGGGGCAGGCCGCGCGGGGTCCAGGGCTGAGGTCACGGCCCCAGGGCAGGGCTGGCATCCCCGCGGCCTGAGGCCACCCGAGGGTCCTGCTGCGGCTCCGCGGCGTCAGGTAGGGGTTGGGAGGTCCGGGGCCCCGGAGACCACCCCCCAGCTCCCCTCCGACAGGGGCTGGCGGCCTTCAAAGGTCGCCGCTTCCCTCTTGTCCCTCAGAGGCTGAACCCAGACCTGGCACTGGCCCCAGCGACGCTGAGAGGACCCGCAGCCCGCCAATTCCCCTCGCGGGTCCAGCGGGCGCGGCTCTGGCGCCCCCTGCAGGCCGGGGGGCGCACAGGCCCAGCAGGGGCCTCTCCTAGGACTCTGCGGGCTTGGGCCCCCTGGCGAAGTGGGCGTGGATGCGGCCTTGGCCACGGCCCTGGCCCACAGACGCGGCGCGTTTCGCCCCCTCAGGGACCATGTCGTCCCTGTTCGCAAGGGACAGCCAGCTGGTGGTGCGGGAGCTGGGCAGGAAGGGGGAGCTGGTGCCCGCGGACAGCCTGACCAGCGCCCCCCGCCTGCGACCCTTCTGCGTGCTGAGGAAGAAGTGCAGGCGCCACCCCTGGCCTTGGGGCGCCCGCCTCATCCCCACCGACTTCTCGCTCCTGGACCTGCTGGAGCCCGGCTCCCCGGCCCCAGGTACGTGCGGGTGGGCGGTGGGGCGCAGACGGCTGCAAGGGGGCTGTCGGGGGAGACAGGTGAGCGGGGCTGAGCAGGTGGGCAGCCGCACCCGGCACACAGAGACCCCCTCGGCTCGGCTGAGGAGCTGCTTTTTCCTCCTCCCCTGGCTGGGTAGGAAGGAACCATGATGATAACGTTCAGCAACGGCTGCCATGATGAGGTGCCTTGGGCCACGGCCGACATCGACAACTCCTCATCCTCACGGCCACCCTTGGAGGAAGGCCCTGCCGTCCTTCCTCCCCCTCTTAGAGAGGGAGAGAGTAAGGCTCCAGGAGTTCAATGGCTTGCCCAAGGCCACAGCCAGCCAGTACGTGGTGCAGATTGCTTTGGAAGCAGGGCTGAGACCCAAGCCCATGCCCCCACCTGCCCTCACCCCACCAGCCTGCCTTCCTCCCTGTCTGCCTCCAGCATGGGCATCTGTCTCCACAGAGGTCAGCCGGAGCCAGCCTACCCATATCCACAAGTCTGTGACTCGCGGGGTGACAGGAGCCGTGAGCGTCGGGCTGCAGGGCAAGGTGGCAGGGGGCACGCTGGCCGTGCAGACCCTCAGCATTTCCCCTCACACCTGGGAGAGCCTGATGGAGAGCAGGTGAGCCATGGAGCGGTCACGCGGGCAGGTGGGGCTCCTCTGGCTCACAGCCTGTGGCCCTGGGTTATCCAGGCTGGAGGGAGGAGTTGGGGGCGGGGGAGGGGCACGAGGCCTCTCAGGAAGCCATGAGCCAAAGTCCTTAAGCCTAGTGTGCAATTCAGCTTGCAGAAGCCCATTTTCGGCCTGTGGTGTACCCACCCCAGCTCTCCTCTCTCCCACCCTTCCCACCCCCCAAACCACCGTTGCAGGAAACTGAGGACACCCAGGCCCTTGCTGCTCAGGGAGCTGCAGAGCCGGATGGAGAGGGAGCACCTGTACGTGGTGACAGAAGCGGTGGAGACTCTGCAGGAAACCACGCTTCAGAGCCTCGGCAGAGCAGAGGGGACCGGGCAGCTGTCCTTCCCCGGGCTGGGCCATCTGAAGGTGCGAAGTGTGCCTGTGTGGGTGTGCAGTTGTCCTGAGCTGCCACCAGAGGGCCCCGCCCTGCTGCCCTAACTGGCCTCTTCCAGCCAGGGAATGCTGACTGCACCCTGGTTCTCAGTGCTGGCTGCACTTTGGGGTCACCTGCGAGGGTGTTTCCTTGGGTTTTGTTGTTGATGTTGCTTTGATACCAGTGCCCAAACACCTGCCCTGTTCTGTCTTCGGTGGTCTGGAGTGAGACCCAGTCCCTGGTAGTGTTTGCTGTCTCCCGGGTGATCCTTCTGGGTCAGTGAGGCTGGGGGTCTGCAGTCACTCTGCAGACGTGCCAGGGGAACAGGGCCTGACATGACCCCTGGCTGACTGTGGGAACTGGGAGACCCACTTTCTGGCAAGTTCTAAGAAACACACCAGAAGGGACTTCCACACAAAGTAATTTATTTGCAGCAAATAAGGAAACCACAAGATTTTTATTTTATTTATTTGAAAGGCAGAGTTAGAGAGAAAGGGAGAGAGAGAGAGCTTCCATCCGCTGGTTCACTCCCCAAAGGGCTACAACAGCCAGGGCTGGGCCAGGCCGAAGCCAGGACCCAGGAGTTTCTTCCAGGTCTCCCACATGCGTGCAAGGGCCCAAGCACATGGGCCATCTTCCACTGGTTTCCCAGGCCATTAGCAGAGACCTGGATGGGAAGTGGGGCAGCTGGGACTCGAAGTGCTGTGTGGCACTTCTTAGAGCTCTTGCTGAGCTCACATGCATGTTTTGACCCTAGAATGCCTTGGGGCTTCTTTCTGGAAATAACTTGTGCACAACGTGTTTTGCAGAATCCTGTGCTTGCTGCATTTGGGATCTCTCCCCTCCTCCAATTCCTGCAGCCTCTACCCTGACCACCCCAGAACACCCTGCATCAAGAAAGACCCCACAATCCCCTCCAGCCCCCCTGCCTCTAGGACCCTCTCCTGGAGGCCTGTGAGGATAGAATGTCCAGTTCTCCCTGCCCCTTCACAGGTCCAGGGGCAGAGCAACATGGTCAGAGAGAAGATAGTGACCATCCCACAGGGCAGTGTCATGGCCTACAGAGTGCTGCAGCTGGTGGTTGAAGAGGATCACTGGGGTCAGACCCCCTCCCACTTTGCCCATGCCAGCCAGTGCCCTGGGCGCTGTTTCTCCAGGGATGTGAACGTTAGCTGGCCACGCCCCCACTCCCACAGCACGGAAGGGACTTGGCTTTCGCAGAGGAACACTCACTCCCCAGCCTCTGGGGCAGGGCTGCATCCTACTGGAGGGACGGTCCTTGTCCTCTAACTGGCACAGAGACTCAGGAGTCTCGAGCCTTGGTAGTGGTGATGGGGGTTGTTCCCCTAATAAATGTCCCATCCCAGTGCCCCTGTGAACCACAGATGTGTCTGGAGCTGAGCCTATGTGGGACTGCCCCAGGTGCTCACATCTGGCCCCTGAATCTGGGACCTCAGCCCCAGGGTGGGAAGGAACAGAGCTCAGACAGTCTCCCGCCCCTCGTGGGCAAGGTGGAAACCAGGAGCCATCACTTGGCCTGTGTGCCCTGGTGGTGCTGTCCACAGTCTCCCTGGCCTGCACAGTCCCTGCTACATGTGGCTGGTTTCGGCATTCCTCTCAGGGACACTCCCCTCTTCCTGCCCGTGCTCTCTCTTTGCAGCTGTTCTCTGCCTTCCCGAAGGGCGGCGCTGTGGGGACGCTGGTGGAGGTGAGCATCCTGAGGTCTGTCTCCACTTGGACAAGGCCCTGGCTGGCTCCCGAGGTCCCCTCCCTCTGCCATGTTGTCACCCTTGTCCCTAGGGGCTGACTCCACCTAAGGAGAACCACCCAGAAGCTGTGGGTGGTTCATGAGCATGGGAGTCACGTGGGTGTCCTCCTCCAAATAGAGACGGCAGCTGTGGGCACTCATCTGTCTGGGTTAGAGGGTCTGAGATGGGGTGTGGACAGTGTCTGGGACCTCAGGGGACCTGAACAGGCCACTGTCATGGTCCCGGTGGTCAGAGCAGGAAGGCAGGGGTAGCACAGGCCTGCTGAAATGGTGCTTGGAGTGTGAGAAGCCCATCCCAGCTGGACAGACAGGGACAAGACAGAGCCTTGGAGGCTGGGCCCTGAGCCATGGGTTCTCTTCTTCCTGGGGAGAGGGAGCTGTGGGGGTGCTGGGTGTGGCAGGTGCTTAGCGAGTGCTAACTGAAGTCGGGGGTGGGAAGCGGGCACACACAGCAGTGCTGTGTGGAGTGGGACCTGCCCCCTGGGCTCAGACTTTGGGACCTCCTTGGGCCCCAGGTGAGGAGCAGGACTTCCAGGACCTGCGGAGCCAGGTGGCTGCCCAGCTGCAGGACCTGGCCACACTGTCCCCAGAGCTACGCAAGACACTGCTGGGTGCCCTCCACGGATTGCTCGGGGACCCTCAGGCGCTCCAGGAACTGGAGGATGTGGTGAGGGGCCCCTGGAATGCAGAGGAGGAGGCAGAGGGGAAGGAGAGGCAGAACAGCACTGAGTCTTGGGAGGAGCGCCCAGCCTGGCTGGGTGAGGCAGGCCCCGTGCTGGGTGGGCACAGCTATGTCCAACACTCCCCAGCATTTGCTCACTAAAGTGACTAAAGCCACTCACCCCCAGCTAGAAGAGCCAGCATCCAAATGCAAGCTTATGTCCCATCCCCTTTGGGGCCTGGGGTGGACAGAAGACCCAATGTGAGACCCCAGCTGGCCCCATGTTACTCTCGCTTACCCCTTCCCTGCAGCTGGAGCAGGCCCTGGACGCCGGGTTGCTGGGACAGTTGCAGGGCCCTGGCGGTGTCATCGTGTGCAGCCTGCAGGACCCCTCAGGCAACCTGTCGCCCTCCAGAGGCAGGGCCTTCCTCCACCTCCTGGGAGCCCTAGTGGGTAAGGGCAGTGGGCTGGGGCTGAAGGAAGAGGGCCCAGAGGGAGGTCCCCCTGAAGCTCCGATGGTCAGCCCCACAGAGCCCCAGCTTGACCTTGGCCAATCCTCACATCCTGATGAATAATCACATCCCAAAGCCACTGCCAGCAGAGGAGCTGGTACACCGAAGCCCTTTGATAAGTGGAGCCCACCTCCAACCTGACTGGGTTTCAGGAAAACCAAGGAGCCGGGCAGGGTAGGGCAGCAACTTGCTTGAGGCCACTCAGCGGTTCCAGGGGTTGACACAGCTTCTGTGTTTCAGAACCCTGGCGGGATTCACCCACCTCAGGGCTCCAGCATCCTAGCTCTCCCTCCCCAGGGTTTCCAGGGCCATGAGGAGAGTCGTGGGGTGCCCGAGACCCCTGCACTCAGTGCTCCTCCCTCTCCATCTCTCCACAGTGCTGAATGACAGCCAGCAGAGGCTGCTGGCCCAGGTCCTGGAGAGACAGATCCTGCCTCAGCAACTGGAGCTGGTGAGAGCCTCCAGGGAGATGAAGTGGGCTGGGGGAGCAGCAGGGGAAGACTGGAGGGTCCAGTCCCCAGCTCCTGGGGTCCCTGAAATGCAGAGAGACAGACAGGTCTTCCATATGCTGGTTCACTCCCCAAATGCCCGCAACAGCCATGGTCTAGGCCAGCCTGAAGGCAGAGCAAGGACCTCCATCTGGGTCTCCCATGGGGTCGCAGAAACCCAAGCACTTGATCCATCACCTGCTGCCTCCCAGGATGCACATTAGCAGGAAGCTGGCATTGGAAGCAGAGCCGGGACTCGAACCCAGGCACTCCAATAGGGGCTGCGAATGACACAGGCAGCATCTTCACCCCTGCACCAGATGCCCACCCTTTGTTAGCCCTCTGCACCGCTCTGGCCCACAGAGTGCAAGTAGGCCCCAGGTTCTGACCTCCCAGTGTCCAGGTGGGTGCAGCCTCTCCCCGGTGAGCCCTATCCAGTCCTGCCGAGCTTTATTCATTGACTGTATTCCACCTGTGCCTTGTGCCAGGCTCAAGTGAAAGAGCCAGCCCCCCACCTCCACCACTCAGGGAGATAACGGCAGTCCTGAATTTAGCGCATACAGGCAGACACGGAGCTGGACATCTGGGCAGAACAGCTTGTACAAAGGCCTGGGTGCTGGCAAGGGTTGGCGCTCGCTCTCTCCTGCCAGAGGAAGTGAAAGATGGTGTTGAAGCCAGTGGGGCTGGGGTTGGACAATACCAGGGTCCACCATGCTACAGGGAGCAGACCCCAGGGCCACGGCATGTCTGTGGTGGCTTCCCCAGGGTGGCTTCTACTCACCCAGGATACCAGAGACCCCTCTGTTCATTCTGATTGGTTCCTTGCAGGTGGCAAGCATCCTAGAGCCCAACTTCTCTCAGATGGAGGAAGCAAGATTTTCCCTCCCACCAGAGGTCCTCTCAGCCCTGCCCAGTGAGGCTGTGGCCCTTGCCTTTAGCCTGCTGGAGAACTGTGGGCTGGAGCTCCAGGGGCCCGGCTGCCAGCTCAGCTGGGACCCCGCTGCAGTGCCACAGGTCTCTGCACTGCATGGGTGCTTGGAAGGGCTGCAGCTGCTGGCCGGTTCCAGCCAGGGGCCCCTCCCAGCCAGTGTCTGAGAAGGATGTCACATCGTGCCTCTAGAGTCCCGACTCCAGGGAGCCGCTGGCCTTGGGGTGGCCTCCGCCAGGACAGGCTCACACACTGTCTCCTGTTGCTTTTGGGGCTGGTTCCCGGACGTTGGGTAAGCTCTTTTCAAGGTGGGTCCGGATTCTTCCTGAGACCTTTGGAGGCTGGTTCCAGAACAACTGGCCCAGTGCAAGGCTCAGCTGCCACTGGCAGCTATGCAGCTCTGTGCTCCTGCCTGGATCGCTGGACCACGGAGTTCACAGTAACTCTAATAGGACTGTGGTGAAGATCCTGAAAGCTAAACTGAACGCGCTCAGAGGCGCACCTGGCTGTACTGAGGCCATGTGTTGGGTTGTTAATAACAGCGTTAGTCTTTCTGAAGGAAGCTGTGAAGGCTTTCTCCAGGTACAGAGGACTTAATTTCCCCTTAATTCCCCCACCCCCCACCAGTTTCCCTGTCTGTGAGATGAGAGGGGTGGGTCAGAAGGCTCGGGTCTCCCCAGCTGCACCGCTCAGGGGATTTGGGGCAGGGGACCAGGGCTGGCCGCAGAGCAGGCTCTTTCGAAGTCTGGTTCTGATGGCCACTCCCAGCACCTCCCCAGGACAGAAGTACAGGTCTTCTGATTGACGGGGGTAGAGGGGGTGGCTTTCGGTACAACATGGCTGTGTGTGAGAGCGTGTGTGGTGCACGTCCACGTGTCTGTGTCCCCTGGACAGCATGCTCTTCTATTGTGGCCCCAGTAAAGATGTTTCCTTGCCTTGGAAGGAGCTCCTGGAGCACCCACCTCAACAGCTCAGCCTCCAGGAGGTCCTCGCGTGGGGTCCGCACAGGAGGTGGGGCAGGGGCACTGCTTTGTGGCCAGGGGATGTGTGTGGAGACCCCTCTTCTGCCTTTGGCTGCTTCTGTGCAGGTCTCCCTGCTCTGGCCTGCCCCAAAGCAGATGAGACACATCCTGACAGCAGTGTTACCCTAGCAGCTTGCCCAGGTACAAGTCGGGACCACAGGACCCAGGGACAGCCTGAAGCCAGTTAATGGGCAGCTGCAACAGTAGATCCCTAGTAGTGGTCTCTCCCTGCCCTGGGCTGCCTGGTAGTCTGACTTCCGGCCCCCGCCCCACCCTGCCAAATGCCCCCTGGAGAAATCTCCCTCCTCAGCCCAGCTCACGCCTGGAAGGGCAGCAGCTCTGATTACCTTGTCATCCTGTGATCCTGCCAAATGGGCCTCCCTTCCCCCCTTTCCATCTTGCTCAGTCCTAAAGCTGGGCTCCTTCTTGGCACCTCTCACTCCCACATCCACTCTGCTGGGGAAGCCTGTCAGTTCCACCTTCTGAACACCTCCCCAGTCTGGTCCCTGTCCCGACACCCAACACAACACCCTGCAGAGACGTCCTGCCCGCATTACCGGAACTGCCTCACTGCCGCCTGTCTGTCCTTGGCTTGGCAGCTGCAGTAACCCCTTCAAACACATCACGTCAGGTCACTGCTTCACTGTGACGCCTCACAATGGCCGTCAGGCTCTGACCTGTCACCCTTCTCTGCTCCCTGCTCTCCTAAGGCACTAACACTCCTTCCCTCCCTCAGCCTTGGCTGGAGTTAACTCTTGTCTGTGCACTACCACCGAGCACCTTTTGCTCCATTAACTTCCACACTTAGCATCTCCCAAGGCCTATACAATCTAGTGATTATGTTGGGGCACTGGGAATACAGCATGCAGGAACAGACATGGCCTATTCTTATGGAACTGACAACGTGGAGTGAGGCAGATATTAAGAAAAAAAAAAATGTACTCACTGTTAATTCCAACTGCAAGGAGCTACAAAGGAGACCCCTAGCCCCAGAAGGGGTCATAGGAAGACAGGGCATCCTAAGAGCTCACCACACCGTAGGACTCCACTCCCACCAAGCAAACTGATCAAGCAGCACTGCTTCCCTGGGGAGGGGGCTGGGTGCACTGGAAGCCCAGGGAGAGGAAGCAGCACAGCCAAGGCCTCCCAGAGGCAACAGATGCCCCAGAAAGCTACCTCTTCCCTCGGTCTTTGCGGTCCTAGGACACAGACCACATATGGCTTGACAGGTACTCACTAAACATGTCTTGATATAAAGACTTGTGAACACACTCATGTTTGAAACAGTTGTGTTGCTGGTTTTAGTTTCTAATATGCAGTTAATCCTCTGCCCATTTGGAAGACTGTGGTCAGGTCAGTTCTAGGACCTCTTTATACAGGCATCATTTCAATCATGCAGCACAGTCCAGTAACCCCATTGGGTGAGGAAAGTATTTAGCACCACTAAGTCCACTGATGACTCTGGACCAGGGGCGGGGAATGTGCAGTCCACAGGCCGGTGCGAAATCATTTGATCTGGCCACTGCAGGAGGGACTTGAAATTCAGGAAATCCATAGCAGGCTAATTTTGAAGGAATTTTGTATGGCTCACGAATGAGGTTACAAATATTCAAATGGCCAATAGCAGAAGAAAGGTTCCCCAGCAATACCTGGAATAGGCTACCTTGCACTGGTTTTATATAGTGAAGCGTCACAGAAGTCAGAATGAGAAAAACATCGATCATTTCTGTCCCCCGGATATGCAGGGGAGGTTATGCACAGTGAGGCACAGTTCTTGGTGCCACACTTCAAAGTTCAAGAGGGAGACCAGAATGAAGTCCCACTACTGCCTTTGCAGGCAGTGCTCCAACAGATGTTGGAGGTCACTTGCCTCAGGTATCTCACTTCTCTAGAGGGGGGGGGGGGGAAGTTCCCAAGAAATGACTTGGATTGGGGTCACTGTCAGCGCACAGGTTTTTTTGTTACACCTTTATGGCCATATCCTATCCTAGAGATTTTTTCAATATGCTCTACAGGGATTACTGGTTTAAGACTCCTGGAGTGGTAGTTACTGAGGTCTCAAAGGGAACTGGAATGGCTGACATTTTAACAAAAAAAGCACATGACAATTATCTTGAAACAAGCCTAAAATACTTGCAGCAATCTTGAAATAGGCAAGAATGCTTTTTATCCCAAATCTTCAGAAAATGAGAAAACCATGGGCTAACAAGCTCCACTCATCTACGTGGAGGGCTGTGGTGAAAGACAAGAATGGGGGTTGGGTGGAAGGATGATGCCATTCGGCATCCTGGAGAGAGAGGCACAGGGACTGAGGCTTAAGATGAGTAGACACTGACCAGATGGCCTTTAGGGCTAAGAGGAAAAGGCAGCTTGAAGTGGGAGGATTTCCCTACACCTACACTGCAGGGCCGCCCCTCCCTCCAGGGGATCCTGGCCGTTTTCCTGATAAGCCTGTGCCCTGACCTACTGACCTTCATGCCAAGGACAGAGATCAGATTGCACAGGTGAGAGGATGCCTACTTTCTCTCTTTGGGTGACCTGGGGACAAGTGTTAGACCTGAGGCTGAATCCTCCCGTTGGCAGCAGAGATGGCTCCATTTATCAGGCTGTAGAACTGTGCTTCTATCTCATCAAACTGTCAAATCAATCTGCTCCAAACAGGAAGAACAGGCAAATTTCGGGAAGGGCCACACAGGAAGTATTTTAGCCACTGAAGACCATGTGGTCTCTGACACAATTCTGCTGTTGTAGTGCAAAAAATGCCATAAAAATATGTAAACAAACTGGATTGTGTTCCAATAAAATTTTATTTATGAACATGAATTAGAATTTCATATACTTTTCTCATGCCACAAAATATTCTTTTGTTCTCAACCTTTTAAAAAACCATTCATTATTCTTTTGATTTTTTTTTCCAACCATTCTTAGCTCACAGGCTATACAAAAACAGATGGAGGGCCCATCAGCCCACAGACCAGTGTGCCAACCCCTGGGCTGGAGCTGAGATTTTCCCACTTACTCTTCAACATGCAGATGGAGAACTATGTCAACTGTATTTGCCACAGCAATAGACTGCCTCTACTGCACCTATTTTTTATCTGTATTTGCTCCATTTAAGCATTCACTTGGCACTGATTCCAATGTGGGTACTGTGCAAGACCCTTCCTTGGGATACTGAAAGAAGTCAGGCATGGCTCTTCCCTCATGTGCTCACGGTGTCTCGTCTCCACACACTATGCTTCTCACAGAATCAGCAAAGACATCCACAAGTACAGTCAAATGTCAGAGGTGTTTTAGGAGATCCTTCTAGTAGATTCTTAGGGCTGCCATTAACAAATTACCACAAACTGAACAGTCTGAAGCAGAAATTTACTTTCACAATCTTGCGGGGCAGAAGTCTGGAATTGAGATTGTAGCAAGGTTGGTTCCTTCTGGGGCTCCAAGGGAGCAATTCCTGTGGCTCCTTGGCTGAAGACACAGTGCTCGCATCTCTCTGTCCACCTTCACAGTGCCTTCCACTCTGTGTCCATTTTCCCTTCTTTTCTAACGACGTGTCATTGCATTTAGGGCCCACCCTAATACAGGATTTCACCTGCAAACATCCTTTTCCCAAATAAGGTACCATTTACAGATTCCTGGTGGACATATCTTGTTTGAGGGTCCACTACTCAACCTGTTACAGGGACTCTCTGAAGAAGATGGTCAGCGTTACCCATGAAAGAGAAGCTGAAAGAGGGGTTTACCAGACGGACATGAGGGAGTAAGAGGACATCGGGTTCAGTGACCTGCCGGACCAGAGTTCCAGAAGTGACAGTGCATGGACAATCTAGCAAGCAGTTGCGCCCAGCTGCAGATGAGGGTGTGAGGTGGGAGAATGGTGAGCAGGAGGAGCCTAAGGGGTCAGCAGGATTCCATCAGCAAGGGCCGTGTGAGCCTTGGTGTGGTGCTACAAACCCAGAAGGACGTGACGGTGGCCTCTGGGATTCTCTGGCACGGCTAACCACTGAATCCTATCACATCTCAGATCCTCTCCTTATACCACTGGCGTGGCTGCAGCAGACATTTGGAGCAGCTTGTTCTTCTTAATCATGAGACTTGGATTTTAGGATCTTAAACTGAAAAACATGTTAGTTTTCTATCACCAGTGGATCATGGCCCTCATGTTTCACTTTTCTCCTAGGAGTTTCTCTTCTACTCACTCCTCCCAGTGTGTCAACGGCTGCTCTTCCTTCCACACTCTGTCTCATGCTGCTATGCTCTCACTCCTGCGAACCGCAAATCAGAGTGTGGCTTTCCCTTTATTATTACATCCATATAATAGTAAATTAAGAAAAAAGTCAAGTTAATGACAAGATCACTGATCTTATCACACTTAAAATCTTAAAATCATTGAAAACTATGTACACTGACAACAATTACGAAAAACACTATCAGTAAGACCCAGTTCTCCCCTAAAAGAAGGACAAATCAGGTAACATATACAAATTCCATAAAATATACACGGGGAAAACTTCAGAAGCCTAAAAACAAAACGTCAGTAAACCAACCACACTTAGAAAAATGAAAGCTGATTTTTATTTTATCATCAACAGCCATTCTTTAAACATGAACATGCATACGTAATATTCTACGCACACATCACAGTTTTTAACGTTAGTTAATAAAGGTTAAACACACAACATACATCCTTACAAAAAAAGTCAAAATGCAAACTTAAAACTTTAAACAAAAGTCTTACTAATTTAAAAAACGTTTGTGTTGGGTACCATTTGTACAACACAATTAATTTAAACATTTTCATTTTGGCTGCACATGAAAAAAGCGGCAGTAGAAAATAAAGTTGTTGAGGGCTTTTAAATAGCAGAATAGGCAGTTTTGCCATGCAGGAGAAGCAATATTAAATATTAGTTTTCAAAAAAAATCCACATTTAAAAATATTTAGTTCAAGTCACAGAATTTTTCTCAGTAGAGACCCCAATGTAATGCATAATTAGCTGCCTTAGATGGCCTTTTTGAAGGGACAATGTCCCTTCAGAGTGAAACTTTACTGATTTTGGCACAGAAAAGAAGTCTTCAGAACAAGAACATGATTAAAAAAGAGGGAAGAGGAACAGAGGAAAGAAATAAAAGCAAGAATAAATGAGATAGTAATTGCAATCACTAAAAAACTGTGCATTCTCAGTCATTGCAGAACACTGTCTTCTGTCCACAGCAGGTCTCACTCCAGAACTGTTACTGCAGCATGGATTTAACTTGCTTGGAGGTAGTCTCATCATTCAAATGTTTTGTTGTGTACCTAAAAGAAAAGAGCAGTATTATGGAATTTTATCAGGTTTTATGATTACGACAAGATGAGCAATCGATCAGGGAAATCTCTCACAAAATTATGTCTCTTCACTACAGCTTTAACCCCGTTCAGATTCCCAAACCATAGACTCCTGACCAGCCAACAGACAAGCTAATAGCTATTTCACTTAGTTACAACTTAAAATGTTAAACCCTCATATCATTAATTAGCTGTAACTTCTCACTCAGATGAAGTTAAGTGTTCTATCCCAGAGGTTGGCAAATCGTGGTCCATGGGCCAAATCCAATCCATCTCTTTTTACTACAGCCTGTGAGCTAAGCATGTTTCGAGTTTTTACATTTTGGATGGGTCAGGGGAAAAATTAAAAATGTGTCAAATTCAAATCTCAGTACTTCCATATGACATACCTTACTGATTCATTTACATAGTAAACCTCAATGTTTGCATATAATTTGCCACACTGATTCATTTACATATTCCCGACAGTTATCTTCTTGCTATGACAGCAAATGAGAGAGTAGCTGTGACAGAAGTCACATGGCTCACACAGACTAAAATATTTACTTACCCTCTGCCCTTTAAAGCAAAGTGCACCACCTCTGTTCTGTTCTGTATATAAGACAGCAGAGCTACCACAACCGTCACATCCCTCAATCTGGCACTTAGAGAATACCTTAATTCTGTGTGTTCCTTATCTCCAAGTAGATGTGTTTTACTATGATCATGCAAACTCAAATTAAGAATCCAAAGAAGAATTAGTGATTATTATGATAACATTCACCATGGGATTCCTTTAAACAGCAGAAACCAATAGGCAAACCTACTTAGTGTCAGACACTAAGTTCCAGAAGTTTGCCATCCTGCGGAGGGAGAAAAGTACAAGCAGTAGTAGCCAAAAAGACTTGCTCATGTAGACATCACAGATCGCTAGTGAGGAGGCTGACAATTTCAAGTGCAGTGAAAGCCAATGGAGGACATTAAGTAGAAGGTGATGGGATTTCAATCCACTGGTTCACTCCCCAAATGACAGCAACGAAGTCAGGGATGGGCCAGGCATGAGCTAGAAACCTGGAACTCAATCTAGGTCTCCAATGTGGCTGGGCAGGGACCCACAAACTAGAGCCATCACCTGCTGCCTCCCAATGTGCACGTACATTAGCAGGAAGCTGGATGGGTAGCAGAACCCAAAACTGATACGGGATGGGGGCATCCCAAGAGGGGTCTTAACTGCAGCACCAAAAGCCTACCCCTCATTTCTGTTTTGAAAGGATCATTCTACGGAACAGGAGGAGCAGCAGGAAGACAAAACAAGGGCCTGATACTGAGGACTGCGGGGGAAATGATCAAGGCTTTGGCCAGATTAGAAGCAATGGAAAAAAATGCTTAAATGTGGGATCTTTTTGGAAATAATTCATTGGTTTGATTTACAAGAGTTTCACATGTAACCTTAAGAACTGTAGACTTTTAAGCAGGTACACAAGACAGTTTCAAGGTTTAAGCTCAACTCTTGTTAAGTTCATTTCAAATCCATTTAAAAATCAAAGAAAGCATCTGCAATCAAGAACATCTTTGGAGAGGTAGAAAGACACACACATGGTAATTGTGTACCTAATACACTCTCTACAATATTACTGAAAGTGAATTCCAAATTGTTCTCATATGTGAAAGAGACGCTAGCATGACTGGCACCTAACAAGTGCTCAATCAATACTTGGGGTAGGAAGACAAGTGATGTTGCTAGAATGGAAAGAAAAGCCCACACAAGATCACTGACATTAACCGGGACATAATTTAGCAAACATTTAGCCTGCTTTATGCAGAGTAGTTAAAAATGTCACAATCTTGGGGCCAGTGTGCATGCCATATAGGTGCCGATTTGAGTCTTGGCTACTCTACTTCCATCCCAGTTCCTTAGTAATGCACCAAGGAAAAACAGAAGATGGCCCTTGCACCCATGTGGGAGATCTGGATAAAGTTCCTAGTTCCTGGCTCTTGGCTTCGGCCTGGCCCAGTCCTGGCCACTGCAGTCATCTGTGGAGTCAACAAACAGATGGAAGATCTGTCTCTTCCCTCTCTGTTAACTCTTTCAAATAAATAAATAAATCCTAAAAAAAAGGGAAAGAGAGCTAGAGATGGGAGTTCATGTTCAGTCAAGAGTCAGAGAGAGAGAGAGGGAGAGATGTCTTCCATCCACTGGTTCACTCCCCAATTGGCCTCAATGGCTGGAGCAGTGCTGATCCAAAGCCAGGAGCTTCTTCCAGGTCTCCCATGCAGGTGCAGGGGCCCAAGGACTTGGGCCATCTTCTACTGCCTTCCCAGGCCATTAGTAGAGAGCTGGATCAGAAGTGGAGCAGCCAGGACATGAACTGGTACCCATATGGGATGCCAGCACTGCAGGCGGTGGATTTACCCACTATGCCACGGCATTGGCCCCTCTCTTTTCCTTTTTTTTTTTTTTTTTAATTTTTTTTTTTTTATTTTTGACAGGCAGAGTGGACAGTGAGAGAGAGAGAGAGACAGAGAGAAAGGTCTTCCTTTGCCGTTGGTTCACCCTCCAATGGCCGCCGCGGTAGCGCGCTGCGGCCGGCGCACCGCGCTGTTCCGATGGCAGGAGCCAGGTGCTTCTCCTGATCTCCCATGGGGTGCAGAGCCCAAACACTTGGGCCATCCTCCACTGCACTCCCTGGCCACAGCAGAGAGCTGGCCTGGAAGAGGGGCAACTGGGACAGGATCGGTGCCCTGACCGGGATTAGAACCCAGTGTGCCGGCGCCGCAAGGCAGAGGATTAGCCTGTTGAGCCATGGCGCCAGCCTTTTCCTCTTATTAAAGGCATTTTGTCCCATTTCTCTGATTGTAAATCACAGACAAAACTTTTTGCTTTCTCAGCATAGTGTTAGTTGGAGGTACTATATATATAATTACAACAGAAAATCATTCAAAACCAAGCATATGTGTATGTATGTGTATGTGGTTACACCTCCAGTTTAAATGTTTTGGTCAACACTTCTGCAAATGGTAAGCTCCATTTTGTAGAGGTCTAAGTCACAACACTTACATATTTTGGGGCTATAATGCATTCTTGGGTCCGGCACTGTGGTGGCAGAGCCAGAATCCCATATGGCCGCCAGTTCATGTTCTGGCTGTTCCTTTTCCAATCACTTTCTCTGCTAATGGCCTGCGAAAGCAGTTGAAAATGACCCAAGTGGCCGGCGCCGTGGCTCAGTAGGCTAATCCTCTGCCTATGGCACCGGCACACCGGGTTCTAGTCCCAGTTGGGGTGCCGGATTCTGTCCCAGTTGCCCTTCTTCCAGTCCAGCTCTCTGCTGTGGCCCGGGAGTGTAGTGGAGGATGGCCCAAGTCCTTGGGCCCTGCACCTGCATGGGAGACCAGGAGAAGCACCTGGCTCCTGGCTTCGGATCAGCACAGTGCGCTGGCCGCAGTGCGCCGGCCGCAGCGGCCACTGGAGGGTGAACCAATGGTAAAGGAAGACCTTTCTCCCTGTCTCTCTCTCTCACTGTCCACTCTGCCTGTCAAAAAAAAAAAGAAAATGACCCAAGTACTTGGGCCCCTGTACCTGCATGGGAGACATGTGCCCAGATAGACGCAGTTCTGGCCATTGCAGCCATTTGGAGAGTGAACCAGTGGATGGAAGATCTTTCTCTCTGTCTCTCCCTGTCTGTCTGTAACTCTACCTCTCAAATGAAAAAATAAAATAAAATGCCTTATTATGCTCTGTGTGAAGCATATGAAAGGTGAGGCTCACATGAAGCAGTGAGTGAAGGCGCCTGAGCTCAAACTGAGACCTAGTGAAGAGGCTATGCTCTCTGGACATGGCTACCTGCATTACTAATAATGACACCCTCAAGTGTATCACAATAAACCTAACACTTAATGAGAGCATGTGGTTTTAAGAATGAAATTAAGAACACTTAATAAAGTGCATGGAGTTTTAAGAATGAAATCCTGGATTTGAAACTACATCCCAACAGTTACTAGTTACATAATCTTTAATTTCTCAGAGCTGAGCTATCTTTTGAGTCTATTCAGTGGAGACACTATTACTATCCCACTCCCACCAATCACAAACAGCTCACAGCTGTGGTGATTACAGGGCTAGGAAACACTGCCAACTAAAACCACTGCTAGATAAGCACCCAGGTATAAGGGTTAACCTTACAAAACTTCCCAGGTAGAAGAATGAACACCAGACACTATGGACAAAACAGCTCAAGACTTATATCTAGATCAGAATTTTGTTTTCTAATTTCAGTCATCTATTTGGAAAGAAAAATGTCACAGAACTGACAGGTAGCACTTGCCTCCATGGCATTTTTCTCCCACTTTCCTCAAATGCAGATTACAGGGGGGCAGGGGGAGCTTCGCCACCACCTTTCACCAGCCCTGAATGCCCTCCTTTGCCCTAACCTAATGCTAAATAAAGAGAGTAATTACCCCTAAAGTCTAAAAAACATCACTAGGTTCACAGCTTTACACTGATCTCATAGGCATACTTTCTCCATGGTAAAGAAGTAAAACTAAAACCTCCTGTACTGGAATTACCTCTAAGTTCAAACAGAAGACTTCCTGCCACTGGCTGACTTTGAAGACTCTGACCTACCAGAAAGAAAGGGGCTTTGGAGAAAAATCAGACTGACTGAGACACAGGGGCATCCAGAAAGTTACCGAGGAGGTAAGACTCACATCACCTAAAGTATTGAAAACTCAAAGATGTTTGCATTGTAAAGACCAGGCTTATATTTCAAACAGTCTGACATTATCAGATTTTTGAGTTCCTTAATGTATCTGATGTTCATTTAGAATAGATTTCTCTTATTTTAGCCATCATGGCTATAGGATGCCTTTCATATTCTCAGTAACATCATCTGATGGTTTCACTCAACTGAAATGACAGCCAACATTTTGCTTTTTGATGTGTTCATACAATTTTTGTATTTAAAACCAAAGTAATCAAGCAATGGGAAACTGACTTTCCTTTCAGGGAAATTATTTCACACGTTAAATTTCTGTGGCCAAAATGTAAGGAAGTACTGAGAGTTTCATTTAAAAATATTCTAGCATTCTTAGGATCTTCTGTAACTAAAGTAAGAGAAAGCTGAGAAAAGACATCATCTAATGGCTGTCTATTTCCACTGTAAAGAATACAGAAAAAAATAACACAGGCTGTATCTGCAATTATACTCTACTCAGGGAAAAGAGCTGGTTCTAAAAAACCTGTATGGAATTATTTTATAAAAATGTAACTACCACACAGGGCTATGATCAGCCATACAACACAAGAGAGAACTCCAGATGGCTCAACACAGTGAGATTACATGAATTTCTTTTTCTTTCAAATTTCCTGTGTTTTCTTAAGTTTATTTACAGTTAGCATGTATTACTTTAATTTAAAAAAAATAAGTAATCTCTGCTTCAAGAGGGGAAAAAAGTAAAAGCCAAAATCTTCAACCAAGACACAAAACTGCTATTCTCATGTGGATACATACATTTCTCATCATAAAATCCTACAACTACTACTGGATAAATACATCAATCAGCAAAATTAGACCTGCATATTTCTAGCTTGAATATTTATCTGCATTTCCTTTGTGTTACTTCCATGTTGAAGAATTTTTTTTTTTTTTTTTTTTTTTTTTTTTTACATATACATAAGCCAAGTATTTTGCTGACAGATACACACCTGAGAGCATTTAGAAGACCTTCTACACTGTTGGGAGGCTGGTCCTTAAGAACTTTGATACAACCTTTCATCTGAGGATAAAAGAAAACAGAACAAATCACCCAGTTTTCAATAACATTCATTTTCATTAAAGTAAAATAAACTTAAATCAGCACCACAACTATGGACTACAGAGTTTACACTCTAGAAAGGGCAAATTAATTATTCTTAAAATAGAAAAAAAACTATGTAAGCCTTATTATTTTCAGTTTGTCAATGAAATGAAACTTTTAAAGAAACAAATAAATCAAACTCAAGTATCACTCACACAATCAAAAACAAAGAGTTTGTTTAGGGAAGACTTCCTGAAAAGTGTTAAGTAGCCATTTCAAGGACAGAATGGATATGTGTAGTGAGGATCCAAGGAAGATGCAGGCAGAAAAATCTCACGACAAAAACATGCAGGTTCCCAAAGCAGAGGACTGACAAGAGTTTATCGAGGCTGGAACAGGATTATAGGGAGCCCCGAATGCTGGGATGACTCATCTGGAGCTGACGAAGGAAGCAGGGCCCAGCTACAGCTATTAAGAAAGGGAACAGGGGCCAGTGTCGTGACTTGGTAGGTTAAGCCTCTGCCTGTGACACCAGCATCCCATACGGCCACTGGTTTAAGTCCTGGGTGCTCCACTTCTGATCCAAAAGCAGTGAAGGATGACCCAAGTACCTGGGTCCTTCCCATCTATGTGAAAGATCCGAATGAAACTCCTGGCTTCCACCTGGCCTAGCCCCAGCCATGTGGCCATTTGGGGAGTTAACCAGTAAATGGAATCTCTCTCTCTCTCTTTCCCTCTCTCTGTAACTCTGCCTTTCAAGTAAATAAATACACCTGAAAGGAAGGGAGGGAGGGAAGGAGGAAACAACTGGTAAAGAGGGCATGCGGGGAAGACCCCTCCCATTATCACAAGCACAGTGCAGTAGGAAGAACACAGGCTGCAGAAGCCAGACATGGCTTCTACTCCTCCCACTCCACTCACCAGCAATTCTATCTTTTAATTACCTAAACTTTAGTTGTTCTGATAGGAAAGGGGAGGTAACACCTACATTCCACAAAGTAGTTTTCAGTCATGTTCAGGGGAAAAATACAAGACATTTCAGTAAACACACACAGGAAATACCTATATTCTTTGGATGTGCATGGCAGCAAGACTAGCATGATCAATCAAGATCCAAACTGCTGCCAGCCTGAACTAGCTGTGAAAGGGAAACTAGGAGACAATTTTCTTCAAATGCTGGTTAGAGCACTGATGAACTGGATGTGAGAAGGTGAAGGAAGAAACTTCAAAATTACTCTATCTCTAATATAAACTTTATTATAGAGACAAGGAATGTAGAAACTTGGCTATAGTCAGGAATTATGACAACAGGGTAGGGGAAAGAAAACACATCACGTCATAGTTTCTTCTCTGGCGCCTCAGTATTCACATACATGTTTTTAAATAAATCTGCTCTTGGAAAGGCCCTTTGGCCAAAGGAATTTAAAGACTTGATTAGAAAAAGTGTTTTATCTTTTTTTTTTAAAAGATTTTATTTATTTATTTTGAAAGGAAGAGTTACAGAGAGGGAAAGGCAGTTGTGGAGAGAAAGAACTCTTTCATCCACTGATTAACTGCCCAGTGGCTGCAATGGCCAGGGCTGGCCAGGCCAAAGCCAGAAGCCAGGAGCTTCATCCAGGTCTGCCATGTGGGTACAGGGACCCAAGTAGTCAGGCCATCTTCTACTGCTTTCTCAGGTGCATTAGCAAGGAGCTGGATAGAAAGTAGAACAGTCAGGACTGAAACTGGAACCCATATGGGATGCCCGCACTGCAGGCAGTGGTTTAACGTGCTATGCGTCAACGCCAGCCCCAGGAAACGTCTTATATCTTATGACCTATATGTACTGCCAAAAAAGTAAAGCAACTCTCCCCTCTCCCCCACCCTCTGCCAAAGTACTCTAAAGACAACGGTCGCTCTTCAGTCACTCCACACCACCTGTAAACAGGCTGCAAGAAATCTGGCAAAAGAGCAGTGCAGGTCACAGGCCACCACTTACCACAAACTACAAATGGGAGCTCTGTGAAGAGTCCAGCGCGCTGGCTTTCTTTAAATAAAATAGAAACCTATGGTTTCCAACGTAAGGAAACTGCTTGCAACTATTAAAATAACACATAACTTACGTCAATTTTGGAGGTTTTGGCAAATGCTCCCACTGGATGCACATGGTCGTAGAGTATGATAACACCCACCATTACTCTCAAGCAGAAGGACACTGTTTCTTCATTTGTAAACCTGCTTCTGTATTCCCTGGAGGGAAGAAAAGATGCTGAATAAGGCACATCACAAAACTCTTCAGACAGCAGATTCCATCTTCACATGCTACTGACGTACCCCTTCCATCTCCGTAATGGATGTGACCATGATGAGAAGGTGCTGGATGGAGTGTGACACCCCACACCGCCATCTCTCTGCACCTAACTGGGTGTAATACCCCTCCTGCTTGACTGCAGGCAACCATTTCAGAGTGCTCACAAGTGGTTCTGGGAAGAAGTCTGAGGACAGCCACTACACAAAGGCTGTTACCATCAAATGATGAAAAAGCCATGGGTTTACCAGAGCTAGTAGGTTTGCTCTTTAGGGACTAATCTAATTTAACCATCACTATGATACTGGAAATGAATTTTACTGAAATTGTAGCACACTCTTCTCTGTTTTGGGAAAAGGAGAACATGACTTGTTCCTCTACAGAAGGCAGTGTGACACAGTAGGCAGGAAGAGTCTGGAACTGGGATGAAGACACCCAGGCCTGTGGGAGAGGCTGGCCCCCAGTTGCATAAGTTCCTTCAGTCCTAGGATCTTGCTCTCCCAAGTGAGGAGGAGGGTGTTGCCCTCCTACTTCATAAGGTTTCCAAACAGATGATGTGTGTAACAAGGCTTTGGAGAAAAAAAAAGTACAGAAAAACAAAAGTTGTCAGTAAAAACCGGTTATCCTTCAAGAATCCAGAGGGATTCTCTCTGCCTGCTGACAGGAAAATCCAACCAGAACACATTGTGGTATACAAGGCAAAGGCCTAAGAAACAGAAACTCAGAGGGGAATTAAGTTTGTGGAACAACAGACTAATTCCAACTCTGGGAGTGAAAGGGATAAACAGAAAAGTAACTCTAGCCCTCAGGCAAAAAGGCAAGGTTCTTTACTAAGAAGGCACAAAGAAGGTGAGAAGCATAGCCAAGGAGCTTTAATTTAAAGCACTTCCTCTCCCCATTCTGCTCCCCAAAATTCAAGATCCCTGTTCTGAAGAATCCTATTTAGTCCGATTCATTTGAGGGACCTGAAGACCGGCTCTACTTTATACGTAACCAGAAGATACATCAACCTTACGAATTATTTTAATTTTGTTCATATACTAATACTTGATACTTCAGATATACTTAGTTTCTACCTTCCAAGACAGACATGTTCTTATTTGGACACGTCCAAGACAGACATGTTCTTATTTGGACACGTTTTGAAATAGCAGTTATCTCAACAGTGTTGTCAAAGGGAAAAAGATTAGTTAATACTCACGGTGTTTCAAGCATGACTCTGCAAACACTAGCCATGGTGCTTAGACAATCTGTGGTATTTTCTATTGGTAAATTTTTATTCTGTAAGTACATGAAGAATAAAAAGTAAAAGTGACGTTACTAATTACATATCATTTAAAACCAGCATGCCATGAAAAATAAGCAACTTTAAAATCTAGTTCCTACTCCTGATTTTCTAAAGAATGCAACAGATCCTCAGCCCTGTTCTGAGCTCTGGGGACACAGCTGTGAACACAGCAGCCAAGGCGCTGCTCTCCCCAGAGGCACTGCCACGGCAGCTGGTGAGAACCACCGCAGCCATGCAGACAGGAGCCAGAGGCGCACAGCTTCAGAGGCCACGTGGTATCTGAGCGTTATCCTGGAGGACCAGGGGGGTCACTGGAAATGCAGTAAGCAGAGGAGGGAGGCAATGCGGTTTACGTTTTAAGATGACCTGGCAGATCTATGCAGAAAGGATTACACAGGGCAAGAATGGAAGATATAACACTCGGAACTCAACTGTGGTAAGTCGGTTGGGAGGGCAGAGGTCTGGATCTGGACAGGCAGGAAGTGAAGGGTTCAGTTTTCAGATTCATGGTATATTTTGGAGGGAAAGCCAATAAGACAGTTTGGTGGAGCAGATGTAGGGATTGAGCAAAGACAGGAATTCAACATGGTATCTTCCATGTTTCTGCTTGCAGAAAGGAAAGAATGGAGCAAAGGCATGGAGGATAGATGACCAAGAGTTTGGTTTGGCCAGGTTACTGCTGCAGTGTCAACTGCACCACCGGAGAGAGAAACTGCAAATAGGCAGGGAGGTGTGGACATGTGGGCGGGAGGTGAGGACATCTGGATGGCAGGCAAAGGCCAGAGCTCTGGTGTGCATCTGGGAGTCTGCCAGCCTGGACGGCATTTACACTCCTGTGACGTGCTGGAAGCATCCTGTCTGCAACAGGTGGAAGAGAACAGCTGGGTAGGAAGGCTTACCTCTGAGACAAATTTTGTCGTGGCATCACTTAAGGTTTTCAGCATTGGGGTTGCCTCAGCATAAAACAAAGACATTCGATTTGCCAATTCATTATTTACTTCATTTTCTCCTTCTGCCTGTGGACAGTGAGAACGCTTGCTTATTAGTTCATAAATTATTAAATCTGTGACACTTACAAAAGGATCAAGGCAGGATGTCAATCTACCTCATTAACGCTGGTTAAATTAATCTAAAAACATTCTCGACAAAATTTCATTCTGACCCTTGTGTGCATATTTTTTTTTCTTTAAAAGTAAAACGATAACAAATGGTATTAGACACTTTCTCTGTAAAAATACTTCAAATGCTATTAAGGAATTAAATAAAACCTGATAGACCATGTATTAAATACAAGACTGTTCTAAATGCTGTGGAGTTCAGAAAGATGTTTATCAAACTGGATCCTATCTTCCACTATGAACATCCAAGTATTCACACAGCATCTTCAATGGTAGGCTGAAAGACAATGATGACAGAGGAGGTGCTACAAGAAAGATTACATTAAAAGAAACTAGGAAGGACCAGAAGAGGCAGCTGTTGCAAGTGACCAAGTTATTCCTTCCTGAAGAGGGGAAGAGCGTGCTGTCCAATGACTCAGTAAAGTGCAGTAACAATGCTAAGAGTATTAACAGCATACTCAGTATATTAAGAGGCAGCAACCAGTGCAACACAAAGCTGGGGCCAGACTGCAGAACGTCTTTAATACTAGCTTAAGTCTACTTCTTCTTTGATTTGGTGTGGGGTTAGAAGAAATTACAATTAAGTCAAATTTCTGAAGAAAATGAACTGATGGGGCAGATTTTTACCAAAAGGAACAGGAATAAGGCTCCCAAGCGGAGCAGAAGTAGGAGAAGGTGGAAGAGCGGTAGAGAGGAGACTCAGTAGAGAGATTTCACTTGAAAAACTACTGCCTTTCTCTGTAATTACTGAGGATGAGAGACAGAATAAAGATGACTTTAATGTCTATGGCCTTGGCTGATGGCAAGGATGGCTGTGGTAGATGACTGGCTGTTTTGCTTTCATTCTACTTTTACATGGTGGGTATTAAGAGGATAGATGAGGCTAGCGCCACGGCTCAATAGGCTAATCCTCCACCTGTGGCACCAGCACACCGGGTTCTAGTCCCGGTTGGGGCGCCGGATTCTGTCCCGGTTGCCCCTCTTCCAGTCCAGCTCTCTGCTGTGGCCCGGCAGTGCAGTGGAGGATGGCCCAGGTACTTGGCCCTGCACCTGCATGGGAGACCAGGAGAAGCGCCTGGCTCCTGGCTTCGGATCAGCGCAGTGCGCAGGTCGCAGTGCGCCGGCTGCAGTGGCCACTGGGGGATGAACCAACGGAAAAAGGAAGACCTTTCTCTCTGTCTCTCTCTCTCACTGTCCACTCTGCCTGTCAAAAAAAAAAAAAAAAAGAAGAGGATAGATGAGAAGATCAGCTTCAAATCAGAAACTGGTTTGGGGGCTGGCGCTGTGGTGCAGTGGTGCAGTGGATTAACACTCACACTCTGGTCTTAAGCGCCAGCATCCCCTATGGGTGCTGGTTTGAGACTGGATGCTCCACTTCCCATCCAGCTCTCTGCTATGGCCTGGGAAAGCAGTACACCCTCGTGGGAGACCCGGAAGAAGTTCCTGGCTCCTGGCTTCGGATTGGCGTAGCTCTGGCCGTTGCAGCCAATTGGGGAATGAACCAGCAGATGAAAAGTCCTCTCTCTCTCTCTCTCTCTCTGTGTAACTCTTTCAAATAAATAAAGGTTTAAAAAAAAAAAATCAGAAACTGGTCTATGCAGGTAAGAGATAGCTTATGGAAAAGAAATCTTCCTCCACCCCAGTGCCTGTCTGAGAGCAGCCATTTTGTAAATACCTACTGAATTGTAAAAAAAAAAAAAAAAAAGTCTCTCTTGGAATTTTTAAAAATATCACACAATGTATCATTCCTTACACAGCTATAGTATTTCCCCATTAAACTACCTACAGGAAGCTGGAGCAGAGCTTTGAAATTTCTCTGTTTTCACACCAATTAACACAATGTAGGTTCTCAAAACACAAAGAGAACATAGTACTATTTTCTTCATCACTAACTGAGATCTTACTTGTGGCTTTCACTCCCTGAAGGAGAAAAGGGTACCTAATAGTTTAAGAAGAAGGACGATGGGAGAGGTTCATAGACTGACGGAAACGGAAGACTTGTGTTGCCCGGGGACAGGCAGGGCAGCTATCATGTCCCATGGCCACAAGGGCCCCGAACTGATGTGCTGACGACCATGACTCTGCCTCCCTTCTTGCCAGCATCTGTCATCTCTGACATCCCACGTCAATTTCAGAAAACAAAAACAAACTTGTAACTACTAATTCACAAAATTTTTGTATAGTTAAAATGGTAATACATAAGGACACTTTAGTAAGTATCAATGTTAGATGCAACCTTACAGAAGTAGTCATGGGAACTGAAAAGCTGGAGTGGAAAAATAAGATACCACAAAATGGCTTCCTAGTTTGTTCTCTTCTCCCACAGCTATGGCTGTCCATAATTACTAAATTTATCACCAGCTTTAATATTATCTGAATGAATGAGCAAAAGAATGAACAAATAAAATAAAATGAGCAGACTGAGAGTTATTCTTAACACCCCGAATTCAAAGCAGTAACTTACTGGAACATTATTAATCCTCATCCGACTCAACGTTCTTCTGTAATAGCTGAAATCGTTCTGTATGGCAGGATTCGTCATCTGAGAAAACATTTATGAAGAAAATGTTACATGCCAAATGCTATTGCAAAGATTAGGTGAAAAACTGAAATGCAGTTTTGATGAGTTACATAACATTCCCTTATTTTAAGAACTAAACTGGCATCATACAAGACAGCAACAACACTATGCTCAGCCCCTACTGAACATAAAAACCACAGACTGTTTTTCAATCATGGGCAGTGTATTTTCCTTTTTTTCCCCTATAATTTAGTTAATAATAAAACTGGTTTTACCAAACAAACAAAAACAAATGTCTAGGCATTTGCTCTAAATTAACAGAAGCTTTTATTTATGTTCATTTGCCTTCAGACTAAAATTTTACACACAATTTATTTGTGCTTAGTAAGAAAATTAATAGCTGTCTATATAACAACCATAAAATAATAAAGGTAAGCAGCCAACCCTTCCATTTTCCAGACAAGATACTCGAGGCCCTGATCAACCTCTCACCCCTAATCACTGCCAACAGTCCCACAATAGAAAACCCTTTATTCCTTTATACTTACTCCCTCTAACCTCAGGATATTCACAGTTACAAACAGCAAGAGAGCTGTTTATTAAGAAGGGGATAAAGGGAGAAATTTTAACAATATTTGAAGACAATGGGAATGAGCAGAAAAGAAAAAAGGATTACAAAAGCAGCTTACTATTGTTACTGTTTCAGAGATGTTTTAACATGAAGACAACGCACTGGGCAAATTGGTATTTGCTGTGTAATATATCAAAAGGTCCACCATACTTTTTACATTTTTTTACAGTCCAGCACAGATCAGCTACATACACTTCAAACAAGATTTGAGGCTTTTTCCTCCTATGACTTGCTGACAGACTCATGATTTTTATAACAATCAGGGCCAGCAGAAAAATTGTACCTTGAGTTCATCAAACCGGAGTGTAAAATGAAGAATTTCTGCAAACTGCTTAGCAAGAGCCTGCTCTCGCTCTAAATGCTGGGTGGGAGAGTATGGGGTGCTTGTCAAGGCTCCCAAGAGACCTCGCAATGCTGCTTCTGAAGAAAGACAAAAAGATACGAGCATTATGTTGCTTCTACCTCTGCAACATTTATTCAAAAGTGAACAATATTATCTTAATTCTCAGAAAAGGTTTCTTTAAAAATAAAAACAGATTATCTAAATGTAATCAACACAAATATAAGATTTGCAACTGATGTTTACTGCATATAAAGTCATACTGTTTAATACAATAAAAATCTTAAAAGGACTAATTCCATTTTATAATTCTGTAAATCCATATTCAGAATAATGCATAAGTGAATTAGAATTAAATGCCAGGGTCAATGGGCAAATTTTACAATACCGTCACCATTCTGCACAGTCTAGAATTTGGTTTTATGAAATGGTAATTGTTACCTACAGCTCAGTAACCTCTTCATGGCACTGACTGACACAGTTAAATCTCTACACAGCTATGAATACTGGATCATCTTCCAATATGCTGTCTGTGTATAAATACAAACTGCTTTCTTCTAGCTAACTAAATTTTGTTTAAGAAGCTTCCTGACTTCTTAGGGCTTGGCATCTCAGGGTCATAACAGAAATATTCTAATTTATTATATAACCAAAATGGTGCCTTTGAAATACATGATACTTCTGGAATGCCAGACTAGGAAACATATAATGGAAATATGATATTTCACTTAAAATGAAAAACACCCAAAAATTAAAGTAATTCACAAAGAGGTTACATCACCAGAAAACATCCAAGATTCCAGTTGGAGTTATCTGACAGTAAATAAAAGATTAACATATACTTATTATATTAATAAGTAATAAATTTGTCAGATCAACTTTTAACTTAAAAAAAAAAAAAAACTGTCCTACTATTTAGAAGACCCAATTATGAGCCACCATCCACACTGTGCACTTAATACAGTCTCTGATTTAACTTTCAGCCTTAACTATGACATGGATATTAGGAGTCCAAGGACATTTACAGCTAGTAAATGTCAAATGTTTCTGACTCCAAAGTCTTATTCTTTCCATTATAATAAACTGTCGTCTTTTTTTTTTTTTAAAGAATTATGTATTTATTTGAGAGGTAGAGTTACATACAGTGAGAGGGAGAGACAGAGAGAAAGTTCTTCCGTCCATTGATTCACTCCCCAAATGGCCGCAATGGCCACAGCTGCACCAATCTGAAGCCAGGAGCTTCTTCCCAGTATCCCATGTGGGTGCAGGGGCCCAAGAACTTGAGCCATCTTCTACTGCTTTCCCAGGCCATAGCAGAGAGCTGGATTGGAAGAGGAGCAGCCAGGACTAGAAACGGTGCCCATATGGGATGCCGGCACCGTAATCTACTGCGCCACGGCTTGGGCACCTAAACTGTCTTTCAAATAAAGCAACAACCCACCTAGCCTTCTGTAACTTCATAAAATATTAATCTATTGATTACACTGATAGTAGGAATATCATATGCATCTATTGCATGTCAGGTACTGAGCTAGACACTTTGTAAGACATTACTTTTCATCTACACATTTACTCCAAATTACAGCTCTTAGCCTTTTTTTTTTTTTCAGAGTCAAAAGGCACTGGACTATTTTCCCTACGCCAGGCAGTAGGGAAACAGATAGAAAGATGAGCTCCCTATGCACATGGGAAGTCTTGTTACTTACAAGAAAGTTTGATATGTGTTAGGAAGAAATACAGGGTACAGTGGAAAGGTAGAAAAAAGGAGCTTGCTGGCCGGCGCCGTGGCTTAACAGGCTAATCCTCCGCCTTGCGGCGCCGGCACACCAGGTTCTAGTCCCGGTCGGGGTGCCGGATTCTATCCCGGTTGCCCCTCTTCCAGGCCAGGCCTCTGCTATGGCCCGGGAAGGCAGTGGAGGATGGCCCAAGTCCTTGGGCCCTGCACCCGCATGGGAGACCAGGAGAAGCGCCTGGCTCCTGGCTTCGGATCAGTGAGATGCACCGTCCGCAGCGGCCATTGGAGGGTGAACCAACGGCAAAAAGGAAGACCTTTCTCTCTGTCTCTCTCTCTCACTATCCACTCTGCCTGTCAAAAAAAAAAACAAAAAAAACAAAAAAACAAAAAACAAAACAGGAGCTTGCCTAGGTGAAAGCTCAGAAAGACTTCTCTGAACAATGCTATATGGGCAGAAATGGGGGTGTGCCCTAAGGATAACCAGGACTTTGCAGACAGGGCAGGGCGTCAGACCCTGAGCTGAGAAGAGCATGATATAGTGGAGGAACTGTAAGACCCTTACAGGCAGAACAGGGTGTGCAAGAGGAGAGTAATCGGGGTCTAGCGCTGTGACACTGGCATCCCACATGGACACCAGTTTAAGACCCAACTGCTCCACTTCCAATCCAGCTCCTTGCTAATGTGCTTGGGAAAGCAGCAGAGGATGGCCCAAGTCCTTGGCCCCCTGCACCCACGTGGGAGATCCGGAAGAAGCTTTGGGCTCCTAGATTCAGCTTGGCTCAACCCCGGGCTGTTGCGGCCATTTGGGGAATGAACCAGTATATGGAAGATCGATTCTCTCTCTCTCTCTCTAACACTGCCTTTCAAATAAATTAAAAAAAAAAGGGGGGGGGGTAACTGAAGACCAAGACAGTATGCATGTCACCTGTGTACCATGTTAAGTACTCTTTGTCATTCTAATGTCCCTGCAGAAACCATGTGGGCAGGACTCATGAGCATCTTAGAACCCTACTTTTACAGTGTACAGAATGCACTGTAGAGGTCCAGATTGTTTACAGAGATGTGAGAGTAGATGTGGAAACCCATAATGAGGAAAAACATTTTTAGTTACTCTGAAAAAATGATTTATTTCTCTAAAGACTCATTCCATGGGTCATTGTTAATGAAAGCAGAAAGTAAAGTCAGAGAGACGAGAAGAACAATTATTTAAAAATGCTGCTGCAGGCTACTAAAAAGAAGAAAGTTTCCATTTGCCTACATCTCATCAAATCTCAGGGTTAACTTCAGCATTCCAAGTATGCTACCACGTTGGGGGGAGTCAGGTCACCAGGCTGAGTGCAGATGCCAGTGACCAGGAGCTGCGGAGCTTCTGCCCATGAACAGCTGAAGCTGAGAAACCCAAGACTGCAAGCTGCCTGTGTGCCTGTGGCAGCTCAGTCAGCCCCTACCTGCAGTTCGAGGCTGATACAAGAGTACAACTGGTCTACAACTCCTGGCCTCAAGAGAGGAGTCAGAGACAAAGGATCCCACAGAAAGGCATAGAGAGAGGAAACAGAGACCGAGATCTTCCTTCCATGGCTGGTTTGCTCCTCAAAATGGTCGCCAACAGTCTGCAGGCAGAATTCCATCCTGATACCCTATGCGGCTAGGGGCCCAAGTACTTAAGCCATCCTCTACTGTCTTCTCAGGCACATTAGCAGGAAGCTGGATTGGAAGTAGAGCACCTAGAACTTGAACCAGCACTCCAATATTGCATGCCACAGTGGCAAGCAGCAACTTTACCAGCTGTGCTACAATGCTAGCCCCCTATGTCTGATCTTCTGCAGTTTCAGATACATGAAACAAGCATAATCAGACATTATTTTAAGAGCACAAAAGTTTAAATAAGCCAAGCACCTGAAGATCAGCTCCTTTCAAGTCTGTGGGTTATTTAAACTTTTGTGTTCTGAACATCACATGGGGAAAGACTTACTGTAAAGCTGGAGAGAAATTCTATTCAGTGGTTTAATCATACTAGAGTTCCTTTTAGCAGGCAAAGAAATCAAAGATATGTCTCAATAGATCTTAAAATTTATTGAGGAAAAGGGCTAAATACATAAAAGACCTGGGCTGTGGGGAGGCTATGTAGACTACACTGTGACCTTATAGTCTGACAAGCTTATTTTACCTAGAGAACAGATAATTCACCTTTAGCTAAGTTCAGCACTGTAAACAAAAAATATTCTTCTGGCACTAGCAGAAGTCTTTTTCAGTAGGGAAGTCAGAATTACAAACTTTCAACTTACCTAACCTCTGAGAAAATTCATAAAATTTCTTTAATTTGCCTACTAGTGGAACAACGGCACCCCATGCCTTCTCTTGCAACTTCTCATCTGCTGGATGCTGGATTGCCTTAAAAATTCAAAGAATACAATCAGTTAAGATCTCAAAAACCACAACAGTATTATCTTTACATTCAAATACAGATTTTAGCAAATGTAGGAAATACTGGTAGGCAGAGTGGACCTTCTCAGTTCCATGAACAAATTTTTATACCACATTTGCAGTTGTCCTTGCAACAAATACTGATATAATGGAATAAAAAATGGCTCAATATATGTCTGTTATCTACATTACACCCTGGGACCTTTTAGATCCACAAAAAGAAAATATTTTATGTGATTTACCATTTTACAGATAGGCTTTCTTAATATTTCTTTGTCAAAGAATTATTTTGATGGAGTAAGTTGAAACAACAACCAAAAAAGATAATAAATGAAGATGACAATTCTGGTAATAAGCTAAGAAATAATCATTCCAATTCTGGGGTCCAAATTAGCTCTAAGAAGAACCAAAATCAACCTGAAAAATATGATTCAGAAAGTGTCACAGATAGCTGTTTGCTAAAACTAAAATACTATTTCTAGGGCTTTCCTAAATATGAAGATGAAAAACAGGTTTCAAATCTCAAAGGGGATAAAATAAAACATAGAGATCCTTAAAAAATACATATATAACCTAGAGATCATAAATATGAATACAGCTTTTTCTATTGCCCAGAACTTTAAACCATTAGACAACCTTTTCTTAATCCTTTATGGAACTTAATTCTTTTTTCAATAACCTAGTTTGCTTTCTCTAACACCTTCAAACAAAATAAACACACTATATAAAAGTTTAAACCCTACATTTAAAAAGAAATTGATTGAAGGGGTTGGGGTAGGGCATTTGGCCTAGCGGTTACGATGCCCATGTCCCATTAGCTCAGTACTTAGGTTTGATACCCAGCTCCAGCTCCTAATTACAACCTCTTGCTACTGCAGCCCCTTGGAGGCAGTGGTAATGACTCAAATAATTTGGTCCTTATGCACCCATATATTCTTGACTTCCGTTCTGCAGTCCCTGCCCCACATCAACTGTGGGCATTTGCTAGCAGATGGGAACATGTATTTGTGATCTCCAAGCTGAAACTCATAACCAAGACAGAAGTCTGCTAAAAAACATTATGAGGTATTCACATGTTCAAACTTACTCAATCACTAGCACTGATTCTACCCACACAAAAAGAAGAAAGCAAAATCAATTGAACTCAGATTTAAAGGATGCTCTGAATTGATTACTTACAAAATACATAAATAGCTCTCTTTTGCTTAAGCAATTGCTTTATAAACTTGTCACTACTTTAAACTTTGTTTATATAAATTTTTATTTATTTATTTTTTGACAGAGTGGACAGCGAGAGAGAGACAGAAAGGTCTTCCTTTGCCGTTGGTTTACCCTCCAATGGCCACCATGGCTGGTGTGCTGCGGCCGGCGCACCGCGCCGATGCAAAGGCAAGAGCCAGGTGCTTCTCCTGGTCTCCCATGGGGTGCAGGGCCCAAGCACTTGGGCCATCCTCCACTGCACTCCCTGGCCACAGCAGAGAGCTGGCCTGGAAGAGGGGCAACCGGGACAGAATCTGGTGCCCCGACCGGGACTAGAACCTGGTGTGCTGGCGCTGCAAGGCGGAGGATTAGCCTAGTGAGCTGCGGTGCTGGCCTATTTATATAATTTTTTAAAATGATGCTTAAACCCAATAGGAGCCTGAACTTCCTACAGTTTTGATTATCTAGAAATACTGTAATGTTAATGAAAAGCTAACTTTACAAAATATAACAATTCCTATTTCACATTATATATTTCAAAGAGATGTTGATATTATGCTTGTGTACATGGAAAAAAAATCTTTAGCCTCAATCATGCTCAGTAAATATTCCATATCAAGTAGTACAAATCTGTTTATAAAAAACAGATGAAAACAAAACTTTTTGTTTCTTCTATTAAGAAGTCTATCCAACTTTTCTTCCAATGATCTAAAAATGATTTTTTAAAGATTATTTATTTGAGAGGTAGAGTTACACAGAGAGAGAGGGAGAGACAGTGAGAAAGGTCTTCCATCTGCTGATTCTCTCTCCAAATAGCTGCAATGGCTTGAGCTGGAGTTCCTCGAAGCCAGGAGCTTCTTCCCAGTCTTCCATGTGGGTACAGGGGCCCAAGCACTTGGGCCATTTTTAACTGCTTTCTCAGGCCATAGCAGAGAGCAGGATTAGAAGAGGAGCAGCCAGGACTCAAACCGGTGCCCATATGGGATGCTGGCGCTGCAAGCAGGAGCTTAGCATACTACATCACAGCGCCAGTGTCCTAGAAATGATTTTCTAAATATCAATGCAAATCAAGACATAAAAATGTTCCAGTCAGTGTCATCCACTTTTTTTTTAAGATTTTTTAAAATTTATTTATTTGAGAGGTAGAGTTACAGACAGTGAGAGGGAGAGACAGAGGGAAAGATCCTCCATCCGCTGGTTTACTCCCCAGATGGCCGCAATGGACGGAGCTGCACGAATTCGAAGCCAGGAGCTTCTTCCTGGTCTTCCTATGTGGGTGCAAGGACCCAAGGACTTGGGCCATCTTCTATTGCTATCCCAGGCCATAGCAGAGAGCTGGATCAGAAGAGGAGCAGCTGGGACTAGAACCGGCACCCATATGGGATGCTGGCACTTCAGGCTAGGGTGTTAACCTGCTGTGCCACAGCACTGGCCCATCATCCATTTTTGTAACTGAGAAGAGCTGCCTATTCTCCTGTACCTTCTTGTCTGGCTTTGGAACTAAAAAAAATCACTACTTTTTCATGACCAGTATTTTATGATTCTCTTTGTTTTCTGATTTCTTCTAACATCAGTTTTACTGTAATTAGCTGAAGTTTTTGGTCAACACTCATTATAACACAATATGCAAAATGGAACTCAGTAAATGTCAATGTTGTGAGGTTATCATGGAGCAAAAATTAGAACTCATTCTCAACAATGTTAAAAATTGTCATGGGAACAATACAACATGGTTTATCCTAGAGTGTAAGCTTTCTTATTAAAAAAAACTTTTTTTTAATCTACTCGAGCAAGAGAATGCCTGTGCTCCCATCTGTTGGTTCACTTCCCAAATGCCGCCATCAGCTGGGAGCTAGCAGCTCAACTTAGATCTCTCAAACCGGTGGGCAGCATCCTAACTACTCGTGCCATTATCACTGCCTCCCAGGGTGTGCATTAGTAGGCAGGTGGAATCAGGAGGCAAGGCCAGGTAACAAAGACAAGTATTCTGATATGGGATGCAGGAATCTTCACCAGCATCTTAATCACCAGGCTAAATACCCACCCTTGTCTACTTAATATATTGTATATTAAATAAAATTTTATTCTTTTAGAGTCATGTTTAATAAAATGTTACTTAAACCAAAACATGTAATTCTGCATCATTAACTTAGTAAAAATTGGAAACCCTCAGTTTAAGCCAGTTTTGTGTCAGGCACTGTGCCATGCAGTTTACATGAATTAGCTAGTTCAGTGTTTACAACTCTATGATTGCTTCTCCTTTTCTGCTAGTCAGTATGAGCCACCAAAGTTTCTATATCTAGATTTCCTCTGAAAATGTAGTCATTTGGAATATATTTTCTAAAATATGAGCATAAATAATTTTATAGACATTTTATATGCTGCCAAAAACCACCAAAACTACCATTTTACAATACCATTTGCAATGACTGAGATCACCTGTTTCTTTAATAAGCCAACCAACTAAAACTTCTTGATAGTGTATACACTTAGCCACAAAGCTGAGTGTTTTGTGAGGTACTAATACAAAGAGTTCCCAGATATTGCTCTCTTTATATTGTTTTTCTACTATTCAGAAATCTTTGTTTGTCTATATTGTTAAACTCAATTGCTTGAATAAACATCTGTTCTCCATCTACAGTAGCTTTCAATGTAGTTTCAGATTTTTCTAGTTTATATATTTTACATCTATTTCTTATTTATGTGTTCTTAAATTTTTTTTAACATTTATTTATTTATTTGAAAGTTAGAGTTAGAGAGAGAGAGAGAGAGAGAGAGTCTTCTATCCGCTGGTTCACTCCCCAATTGGCTACAATGGCCAGAGCTGTGCTGATCCGAAGCCAGGAGCCAGAAGCTTCTTCCAGGCCTCTCATGTAGGTGCAGGGGCCCAAAGACTTGGGCCATCTTCTACTGCTTCCCCAGGCCATAGCAGAGAGCTGGAATGGAAGTGGAGCAGCTGGGGCTGGGACTCGAACCGGCGCTCATACTGGATGCTGGCACTACAGGCAGCAGCTTAACCCAGTGCACCGCAGTGCTGACCCCTTTGGTGCTATTTTCTATATAAGCTTAAAAAAAATTAACTCTGAGACACTTAATTTTTTAAATGAAATAGTATGAGTGAACTGTATGTGTATCTCAGGAAAACAGCACTAGTGAGTGAATGTGAAAAATGAATTTTAATATTCATTCAATTAAGTTCACATATAGATTTTGGAGAATACACTTCTTTACTGCAGGGGAGCCCTCCCACTCACAGAAGCACAATATTTTTTTTTTTTTTTGACAGGCAGAGTTAGACAGTGAGAGAGAGAGAGAGAGACAGAGAGAAAGGTCTTCCTTCTGTTGGTTCACTCCCCAAATGGCCACCACGGCCGGCACTGTGCCGATCAGAAGCCAGGAGCCAGGTGCTTCTTCCTGGTCTCCCACATGGGTGCAGAGGCCCAAGCACTTGAGCCATCCTCTACTGCCTTCCCAAGCCACAGCAGAGAGCTGGACTGGAAGAGGAGCAACTGGAACAGAATCCGGCACCCCAAATGGGACTAGAACCCGGGGTGCCGGCGCCGCAGGGGGAAGATTAGCCAAGTGAGCTGCAGCGCCGGCCAAGAAGCACAATATTGCAATTTTAAAAATCCCAAGAGCTCTACCTTAAAAAAAAATCAAATAGAAAATAAATGATCTTCTCTCTGCAACGAATGAGATTTTTTTATTCTGATAAGAATTCAATTATCAAAGAAACTTTAAAAGAAGCTTAATGACATAACTGCCATTAACAATTAAAAGTAATGTGCAGGACTATCATTAAATATGGAGACACATCAAACATTTTCCAACCATCTGTGAGCTGGTGTGATCTAGAGAGCCAGAACAATTTACCACTTAGTTAACTTAGATCCTGATTGATCATTTAACTCTTTCATTCACAGAAAAGTCAGGCTCTTTGAAATATGTTTAAATGTTTATAGAGTTTAAATTTCACAGAAAGTATTACATAAAATTTTATTACATAAAATTTCCAAGTCTAAAGCTCTTATATTTACTTCTTCAACAGTTAAGCACTACTAAGCACTGGACTAGATGCTGATTCCAAAATATGGAGAAAACCAGGTTTACACTCCTGAAGCTGGAGAAATATACACCAAATACCTGTTTTTTAAGTGATATAACCCCTAAAAGAAACATGTGTAAAGTGTTATGGCAAAAGAGTAAAAGGAACCAGAGTACTGGAATTTGAAGGATAAGAATTCAACAGAAAAAGCAGAGAAGGGCATTCCAGACAAAACCAAAGTCAAGGAGGTACGTGTGTGCATGACATGGGGAAAAGAAGCAGTCCAGTACAAAAGGTAAGAAATGGAATTCATTCTCTCTGGTTCCCTCAGGTAACGCTACCACCTTCTGCTGCTCTAAACTAAAAATCATGGGATCATTTAACTCTCCCTGCTCCTGAACACTAGCCATTCATCAATCACTAAACCATCACTCCAGCTGTCATGTTCTGGAGTCTGTGCTTATTCTGCTTTACTAGTACCCCAAATGCCAGAAGAAAAATCGAGTTATAAGCCCTAACTGTGATGACCTCTGAGCTATTTATTACTGAAAAGAATAAAGCAGCAGAGGGTAGGAAACAGAGGAAACAAAGTGTGGATTCTGCCTTCCAGAAATGTGGTGATGAGAAAATGAGAAGTTAAGGTCCAGAGACCAGGGAGTTTGGATGGCACAGGACAGCTAAGCATCGTGTATGTATATCCTGAGGGGGAAAGTCAATACAAGAAAAAAGGCGGAAGAAGTAATGAAGGAACAATTAATTTTAGGTTTGACAGCCATCAAAAAAGTTTCCTTTGATATATATAAATTATGTATTTATGGGATACTGCTTTCCTTTTTATCCACTTGGAAATATTATCCACTAATCTTCCTTTAAATGTAATACTTAATAGGAAACAGAGAAGTCTCAAGTCTAGAGATTATGAGGTAGCACACAGTATATTTCATTTACCAGAAAATGAATGAACTTTACCTCACGTATTTCATGGCCAGCTCCTCTGTATGACTGCAAGTCTTCCAAGATGCCTTCTGCATCTTTTAAGACTACATTCACCTGATTATAAATTTCCTTCTCAGACTCTGTAGGCTGGGCATCTAAATAGCAGGAAAGTACAAGAAAATTTACAGTGACATAATTTTTTAAAACAAGATACACAACTCAAGGCAATTGACAATGTATTTTTCCAAAGATGAGTTATAATCTGCTCATCGTTAACTTTGCACTTCATAGAAAAGACTGACAATTTTTCCATAGTTCTAATATTTGAGTAACTAGCCTCTAGTTTATAAAAATCACAATGAAGCAAGGGAACACCCAATATTACTATTTAGTTTGTTATAAATTATTACTTGGTAAAACAGCAATCTGAGAATTACAGTCAAAATTTAAACTGTGAGAATCATAATGATCTCTTTTTCTACTTATTATCACTACCACTATAATAACTACAAATGCATCAACAAAGATCTATTTTAATGTAACAGGAATGAAAGTCTACCAAAATAGCTTCTTGTTCATCTACAGTCTAATACTGAAAGTACTTTCCTATGAAGTTCATTTTGCTTTTAATATGTGGGTTTTGATATAAAAAAGTAAAACCTATGAAAAAGAACTGAGTTTTTAGATGCTCTCTTCTCAATGGACAGGATCACCTAAGTTAGGAAGGGACAACACATTCACCTAGGACTACACCCAAGGCAGCATCACTGAACTTCCCTTCTGATTCTTGTGAAGAGGAGTTCAAATTTAAAAACGGCTCCAGGATTACTAGATACTTTAAGCTACACTGATAAATACAATTACTGAAAATGTTGAAATATCAAAGCAAAAATCAAGCTCCTATACCCTTGTGATTGAGCGAGAGCCTTTTAAGGCGTCATCAGATACCAGCCTATGGGCATCTTCACCACATGTAGCGTGAGCCACTAGACATATACTAACGATGACTAAATCTGGATCCTCTCTGCTAGGCTCAAGGTAACAGAAATCCCACTCTTAAGAACTTGGTCATTTGTTTCTCTAAGGAGATATATATATATATAATTCATTTAATTATTTTGCTTGCTTTAGAAAAAAGGGGAATCCACAGGGACAGAGTTTCCATAAACTTTTGCAAGCCGATCACGTTCAACAGCCCAAGTAAGAGATAAGGAACTAAAATGATGAACACGATGATTACCACAATGTTTTAGAGAAAAATTATGCTGGCAGAATTCCTCCAAACTAAAATTTTCTCTTAGAGAGAAAGGAGGCTGTGCAACTTTGTTAAGATGAATTAGGAACATTTCTAATAAATCATTTTGTCCATCAATCATATAAAACCAGATGCAGACTTTTCTGCATCCACCTTGCTACCCAACAGATATATATAATGATCTACTTATTTGTTTACTTATAAACTTTAAAAGAAACAGTCCAAAAAAATATGAAGCTAACAATTATGAATAAAAATTTTAACTTTATTTTGTCCTCTGGCAAATCATAGCTCAATTTCATCTATTAAACCTTCCAACTAAGCAAAAACACAGAGCATGTATTATTTTTTAAAAAATAATTACAGTACCAGTTTTAAGATTCAACACATATAAAACTGTACTACCATAGCAATAATAAAGTAATGTTCATGTGCAAAGCCAACTTAAACATTTTGTGTTCATGTATCTGGTTCCCTTATTTTTCAAATTTTCTTCTTAAAAATGTTTTTTTTTTAATTGGAAATACTATGAGAAAATAATTACACAAGAGGAGCCAATTGAAAAATTAAAAGACCCTGTGTCCAAAGCTACTAAGGTATTAACAGAGCAAATACTGATATCATAGCTAAATGATTAAATTTTTTTAAAATCAGAATTTGTCATCTTAGCAGTAACATTTTTTTTTTTCACACTTAGCCAGGCCATATTTCTCAAATAGACAACACACTTTTAAAAAACACACTTCATAAAAACTTTTATACTTACACGAGATGCAGTAGAGAAAAATATTTTTTACATGCAAAAACGAGCTTTATACTTTTTCATATGGAATTGTGGAACTACAGACAGAACATCAATTGGAGACACATACTGTAGTTTGAACTCATGAAGTGGGAATTCATGACATAGGATACTCTTAACTATTTCACAACAAAGGAACTTGTGAAGTCTGAAAATACTTCTAAACTATGTGTGTTTTTGGTGTGGTGACTAGCTGTTAACAGAAAAATGTGACAGTGAGACTTAAGTACAAACAAAACATTATCAAGGAGACTTAAATAGACCTTGTAAGTGGTTAATAACTAATAAAGGTGTAATAAGTACCAAGAAATTTAAAAACAAAGGAGAAGATTCCAGTTTCCCCGAGGGTGGGAAAACACCCAGCATCACACTATTAAACATTTTTTAGACCGTCACAGGAAAGTCACATTTATAATTTTGAAAGCTGCCGAAGACTGCTGTAGAAATGAAGACAAACAGAAAATAGCGGACAGGTAAGCACTACTTTACTGAAAGCAAGTCATGCAAAAGGGCAAAATACTAGAGAGGAAAAAAAGATCGTATAAAAGGAAGCTTTTTTTTTTCTTCAGAAAATGGTATCATATAATATAACCAAGACTTGTCACTTTGATGTTTCATAGCAAAGAATGGTTCTACTATTTCAAGAAAAATGAACCACTTAGCCAGCTAACAAAAAGATATTCACTTGATTATAAAATAATTTATCTGCTACTGAGAATAGACATACTGATTACTCATCAAGTTTAGTTCTAAAAGCTGTTTCAGGGAAATTAAGGCATGTTTTCACTACATTTATTGTTTGAAGGTAAAATTAAATATTTTAATAATTTCACAACAGTTTCCTTTAAGAGTAGAGGGTAAAAGAATCACTGAAAATAATTGCTAAAATTGAAGATGTTATACAAAAGGAAATAAACACTAGCTATAAAAGAAAAAAACAAAAAGAAGTCGACATAAAAAATGAGGTAAGAAGTCTTTCCATTTTAATCTTAAATTCATTTTTCAATAGATACTTAGAATCCATGAAGGAAGGGACCACAAAGCACAGTCCACATCCACTACAGCAGTGTGTAAAACCTGCACATAGTAGATTCTCCATAAGGAATACTTTCTGAATAAATGAGAAGGTACAGAGATATAAACTAGCCTCCAGCATGAATTAAAGGAGGATATTACACATTTTACCTCTGAACAAATAAAATCCTATACCACTTTAGAAAAACAAAATGTAAGAAAAATGTCGCCAGAATAAAGATTTAAAAGTATAAGGCAAAAGCAAGTGAAAACATGTTGAGATAAAATGGAAAAATAAAGTTAGACTAAAGAGAAAGATCCAATATTTTTAAATGATGGGGGAAAAACAGGTAACACAAAAGACACAAGAAAAAAGAGGAAATGTATGACTCAATGGAAAGGCACTTTATCAAAGAAACAGAGGAAGGAGAACCTATCTCTCATTGATGACCGCCTCTATTTACTCTATTTTGATCTGCCTGGAGACAAATAAACCAAGTTTAACTGACAAATACTGAATTCCTATCATTTACAAAGCAGTATGCTAAGGTGGTGAAGGGGTACAAAAATAAATAAAAGCTCCTCTTCTTCCAAGAACCACAATTTAGTAGACATAGTATTACTTAAGTTAAAGATCTGTGATAAGAATGAGCTATTAACTAACAGTGTTGTTAAAGGAGTGGGCAATTCAGGAACTAGAAGAGGCTATTCTGCACCCCCACTCTATATTTTTTTAATATGTTGTCATTTGTGGAATAATTCTGGGTCATTATTTTAAAAATCAAAATAAAATCCTGAAATATCAGTATAACTTGTTTTAAGTAAGAAAATCTCTTTACCTAAAGTAAAAAGTAGTTTCACTAAACACAGAATATCACATATACCTTAAGGCCTCTGTTACATGTTGCTCATTTTTTTATAGACTCCTTCACTAAGTTAGGCTCAAAATAGTCTAACAGCAAAACTCAATTCCAATACCACCATCAGAAAATCTTTCATAATGAGCCTAATCTGTTCACTGTTAGGTAAATTTAATGCTTTCCTGATGTATAACTTGAATGTAAATTGCATGATAAATTATGAGTTTGCATTTCTATATATCCTACTAGATTGAACATTTCCCAAAGGTGGGGGCTGTATTTTATTTATCTTTGCATCTCCAGCACCTACTGGCTGGTATACAGGAGGCAAGCCATAAACGCATGTTGAACTGCAGTGAAAAAAAGTGTGTGTGTCAGGTTAAGTTAGAATAATGGTCTACTTTAGAGACAATCTTCATTTTGTAAATGACAGCATTCCAATCCATCATGTTTCAAGGGACTAGGATACTTAACTTGTATACAACTGGATGCAATAAGCCAGGTATCTCGGCATGGAATTATTTATGTAATTGCCCAACTATGAAGACATATTAAGCTAGACTTTATCAATTGGAATGATGGTGAGAGGAAAACTAAGTTACTCTAGTGACCTAAATATTACTGTGCAACTAAAAGTAAATTATATTTAATAAAAAGAATATGGTTTATTTTCAGTAGTAATTAGGAATTGGTAAATAAGCTGTGTTGGCAATTTTGAGTCTTGTATAAAACAGTGGAACAGAGGGCCTATCTGATGGACCAAGGTCACTATGATGGCCTAACGATAAGGTAAGTTTTACAAATGTATATTTCCAAAATGAAGAAAAATGTGCAAATGCACTGAATGAGAAAAATTAAGAAAATGTCAAAAAATTCAAAGAAACTATGGCAGGCATCAACCTAATGGTTAGCATGCCGCTGGACACATGCATCCCATAATGGAATGGCTGGCTCCAGGGATTAGAAGCCTTGCTAATACAGACCCTGGGAGGCAGCAGGTGATGGCGCAAGTAATTGGTTCCCTGCTACCCATATGGAAGACCTGAATTGAGCATGGGAATCTAACTCTCAGTTCTCAGCCCACAGCTGTTTGGGGAATGAACCAGCAGATAGCTCTCCTGATCTCTTTTCTCTCTGAATCTTGTAAATAAATAATAAGTAAATACAGATTTTAAAATAAAAAAGAAACTATGACCTGCTATACAGTATATCATCACTAAACTTCACTTACAGTATATTATTAAGTGTCAAACTAAAAGTTCTATACTGGCAGACAGGCAGTAAGTCACTATTTAAAATTTTTATCTGCCTTTAAGAAGTTAACACTTTATGTATGGTTCTACATTATTGGTTATTACTATTGCTGAAATTTTAACCTTTTTCCTACTGCTAGAACAGTCATTTAAATATTAAAGGTAATGATCCAAACTCCTACAGATTGGAAAGATAAGACCAAATAATCTTTTGAATGCTACATTTAAATTCATGCTTTCCACTTGACCACAACATAATACTAGGTTTACAAAAAGATCAAGTGCCAAGTCTTGAACAAGATCTTGACTGTATCAAAGCCAAGATTCTGTAAATGTAAGGAATCTGAGACAGAGGAAAGAGGAGACAGAATAGCAGAAAAATATAAGACCAAGTTTGAAACAGATGCAAAAAAACTAAAATACAGCTCTATTGTAAGTTGCCTCATCTGAAAGAATAATCTTCAAGTCAGCAATCTGCTCAACATCCCCAAGCTGATTAAAATTCATGCTAAACATGCACTCAAAACAGCACTGTTAAATTGTTGAGAAGGGTCAAGAAAACCAATAACCAACTAACATCTATTTCCCTCTAAAATCCTCAACAATATTAATATTGGTCCTGATATTGGCATTACTATTCTTTACTAGCCTGAACACAGTACCCAAACTGCAACAGATCATTTAGGGAAATGTTATAAAAGTAGAAAAGTATCAGAGACCACAAATTATTAACTAAATTGAAGTTGGAAGAAAAGATAGCTTGAGGGGAGGGGGGTTAAGTGATTTGTTTAGCTTTTTTTAAAAATAGAAAAAGTATTAAATTTTAAGAATTTAAAGATATTTTCAAATGTTTTAAACCTCAGATAAAAATGTAGGGAATACACAATTTAAAATTAAAGACTATCTCTTCACCCTTTCCTAACAATTTTCTAATGATCAGTTAAAATAGCAACATTCAAACTAAAACACCAATTTCATATCATTTTCTCAATTGGACAACGAGACAAGCTAAAGCAATATCAACAGCCAAAAAAGCGAAAGCTCTGCGACATGCACCGAATCAATGACACTTACCTGCCACTCTTAGACCATATTATAATAGGTCATGCAACATAAAACAAACAGAAGGCAAATTACTCAAAGGTCTGTGAACCCATTATTTTTCTTTTCATTTAGAATTAGAAAAAATGAATTCCTGAAATAAATATATAAAATTAATTTTCAACTTTAAATTATCTGCAAAGATTAAATAATTTAGGTTCACACTTACCTTTTAATATTATGCCCAAATTACTGAGCTCTGAATGGCCTTCATGAACAGATTTATATTTAAAATACTTCAATAGGCACATACAGCTATAGAAACCTTGGTCAATTTTTCTTGACTCCATTAAAAAATTTTCCCAAATACTGCTTCTATTAATAAATCTTGAGGTATTATTTTTCCTTTCCACCAAAATACTTTTTATAAAAATGTTTTCACTACAGAGTAGATCTTATTATAAAATCATCTCCAAGTAAGAGATATGAAATCTCTTACAAAAATTCAAATAGACATTTTGTCATCACAATTTAATCTATAAAATATGACTTCGAGTTCTAGAAGGCGCCAGAAATTTTACTCAAACAATTCATAGCTCAGTCATGCAAAGCAGTTAAAAAGAATGGCGAAGAGAAAACATTCATTTAGTGCAAGACAAACGCAGTCTACTGCAGGCAAAGAGAAATAGATATAAAATCATCTTCTCACTTTCAAAATCAAGGAAAAAATTTGGCCCCTGCTCAAGGTCTGTGCATGTCAAAACTTTAAGAAGATTCCCCATGTTAAGGTACCTGTCAAGACAAGAATGAGAAAAGAGAAAATATCCCTTTATAAAAAAGAACATCTGAAATTTACTTTAAAAAAAAAAAAAAAAGTAACGGAAAATGTTCATTAGGCCATGAATTCATCCTTCAGGTTACCCAGACTGTGCTCTGGCAGACAGCAAACCGGGTTCTCAAGTTGTTGATATGTAGGACCTAGAGGTGAAATGTGGTTTTCTTGTACACAATGGCATAGCTGTTGCTCTAATTCATCTCAAATTTTTCCCAAGACAAGTTTCATTAATGGCCTTATAATGAAAAATTCTTAAGTATTTCAATAGTGCTAGCTTTCTGAAAAAGAAATTTCTGATCAAGTTATTCATGTGTAATCTTGTTAGGATAGCATCAAAACAATAATTTTATTTCAAAGCCAACCAATAAAGGAGGTTTGGCCACACCTCACCTTCACATCTCATCTGAAAATAGCAGAATATAAAATGTACTTCCTGTATGCCATTAAATACAGCATGTATCTCTAACCAAATTTGGAATATTAATTTGTAGAGGTTACTTAAAGTATTGCTTCTCAATATAGATATGCAGCACAATTCTGATTGTTAATACCATTATACAGGATTCAGAAAACAGACTGTTTGACATAGTCACTAAAGCATACTATTAGAATATTCATCATAAGGCTACTTGCTTCATGGACTAATGAAAGGACAGCACTGGCTACAGACTCAACATGATTTTAGCAAATGAAAAACTAAAGAATTATACATATGATGGTGATGTTTGCCTACGATTAAGAAAAAAAAAATCATGCAACTTTTGTTTGATCCCGAAGTTTAATTAACAAATATTCTGGCTGGCCTTCACTGTGGTGTGAGTATCATTAATCTTTCACCTTTACCATTATGCACCAGCTGTGAAGGGCTAGAGAGACTTACTTTCAAAGTCCAAGAAAAAATGTGCTGCATTGTGGTCTATGTCCCTGGTTAGCACCTTAATGAGATTACCCATGCCAGCAAACCTAAAAATAAAAATGGCAACATCATTTAGTTCCAGTAAAAAATTCTAAGCAGAGGCCTGGGATTTGGCAAAGGCTGGCTTGCTCATAATTACCAACAGGTGCAGATCTATATGCTCTTGGCATTGAAAATTTGGAACAAAGCACACTTGGCTCTGAGTTTAAAGCTCCTGTCCCTCTTTTCCACATATCAAAAAAGTCGTACATAAAACAATATGGGAAAATAAATTAATTTTTACATAAAACTTGTAATATTTGCATTTGACTAAGTATCTATGAAAGTGTTGGTTCTTTAAAATTTGAAGCATATATTCTGAACAGAAATTAACATCAATACTAGATTTATCAATTTAGCAAATATTGAGACCATTATTTTTAAGCAATAAAGATATTTTTCTTCTTGCAGAATCAAATCCTATTGGGAACACAAAAAAGATAGTATTCAAACCATATTTAATCATTTAAGACTGAAGGAAGTTATTAGCTAATGAGTCATTTTTTAAAATTACCATATAAAACCCAGTATTTCTTACAACTTCTTTCTCCTAAGATTAATCAAATTTCTACTATTTAACATTAGATTGAATATTCCACTATACACAACTCTCCCTGGCATGGAACACAGCAAATAAACATATAAAGAGCAAGTTATTATCACAACTTAGTAAGTTTGCGGAGAGAATAAAGTAAAAATAAGGCCCTGGTATAAATCTGTTCAAGAGTTTGCCATAAGTCAGTGAGTATAAAGGCGGGAAGCAAACATTCAGGAAACCAGGTACAAACCTAGAAGCTGAGGTAAGAACAGGGAAGGCAAACTATGGTTCACAGCTACCCACTCCTGCCCTTCCCCCAGCTACAATACTTGTCCAAAGACTAAGCTGCTGGCAAATGTAAATTAAACATACAAGTAACAATCTTTTAATGAAAGAAGACATCATCCCCATTACAAGCATATGAAAAAGGCTTAGCACTTCCAGTCACCTGCCCTGGTCCCCTTCCTCCATCTACTCCCGACAGCAGCTTATGTTCTTAACTGTACACTTCCCAGAGAGTAAATACATGTATATGTGTAACTATTACTGGCTTTAGAGGTCAACCTCTGAAGGAATGAAACATACAGTTCTTATGAAGTATTAAAAAGCATCTACTGTATTCCCAACTCTGATAAATATTGAATGATCTGTCTCTTTTTAAACAATACTCCCCCAATGGGAGAAGTAGTGATCCATCTTCCTTTTATATTAATATCTCTATCAAAATCCACAGAATTTCAACGGTCTTATATGTTTTACCTGAATGGATTAGGTGAGATAATTAGATACAATAGCTAACTGAATGGCTAATATTTCACCTTAATTATCTTACACAATGCAAAAAGTCTGATACTAAGCTTTCATATTTTAGGAGGAGATAAGCATTTTTACTAAATCATCACATCCGAATGACCTCAATTTTTTACTGAAATTTATTCAATACGTTTATGAGGAAACCATCTAGACACAGACTATTTCACAGCTTTAAATTTTAAAAGCTTTCAAACATATATGGAATGTCTGTTTATAGACATACAAATTATTTCACTAACAAGAACTGTGACCTGGCCGGCGCCGTGGCTCAACAGGCTAATCCTCCGCCTTGCGGTGCCGGCACACCAGGTTCTAGTCCCGGTCGGGGCACCGATCCTGTCCCGGTTGCCCCTCTTCCAGGCCAGCTCTCTGCTGTGGCCAGGGAGTGCAGTGGAGGATGGCCCAAGTGTTTGTGCTCTGCACCCCATGGGAGACCAGGATAAGCACCTGGCTCCTGCCATCGGAACAGCGCGGTGCGCCGGCCACAGCGTGCTACCGCGGCGGCCATTGGAGGGTGAACCAACGGCAAAAGGAAGACCTTTCTCTCTCTCTCTCTCTCACTGTCCACTCTGCCTGTCAAAAAAAAAAAAAAGAACTGTGACCAAATACCCAAAGAATTACCTGGTGGCATCAAAACTGCAACTATAGATGGAAAACATGTCAGGAGAAGAACTGTAGTTGTTTCTGACAGGAAAAGGCAGCACATTACTTGGTGTTAATCTATGCAATCAAATCAGAATTCTAGCTCTAGTTCGATAGCTTTTGGCCTGGGGGGGGGGGATATAGTTAACCTTTCTGGTAATCACTTTGTGACTGATACAACAAAGATAATTATTCTATCTTAAAAAGTTATTACGAGGGTTCAATGAAATTTAAGAAATGACTCAGCACAGTAGCACACAGAAAACATTTAATGAATGTTGGATTTTATATTATAATCCAAAAACTACAAAATAACTTTTAAAAATATGGCTCTATTTCATTTAACACAAACCAGTCTTCACTGTCAATGAATTTCAACATTACAAATCAGAATAAAGCCCCTTTGAGACATGGATATTGCTAAAATGTTGTGCTACATGGACAGCAGAGCACCCAAAGGTACAGAAGGAGGGAGAAGGGAGACATCAGGGCTCCTTTCATTTTACCTGTGTGCACACACTCCACCCTCAGGGAAAATGTTTGAACAGTCAAGTGCATCTGCCCGACTTTCTTACAACCCCCTCCTCATGCTGCTTCCATTTCTCAGCTCCCCTTTCCAGGCACCCCAGACTAATGGGGTTCTACACTCCTCCCCCAGTGCTTGATACTTGGACGTGAACTTTTCACCTTCCAAAGTTCTCAAAGATTCAGAATTTCTTGTCTTCATCCAATATGTAGACAATTATCCGAAAATGGCTCAGATCAGCACAGTTTCTCAACCTGGGCTGGATAATTCTTCTGTTGCTAGTATGTCTCACACAGCAGGATACGCAGTGGTATCTGAGGCCTCAACCCACTGGATACTATTAGAAACTCCCACACAAGCTATGACAACCAAAACTGTCCATTATCAATGTCCCTGGGGAGCGCTACAGGAAGCGTGCTATATAGGCAGCCCACACCACACATCACTGAACAAAAGCTCACACAGTTTCCCAAAGATTTGAAACTAGTTCATTTTAACAGTGCTCCTACTTTTTCTAATAAACAAAAAACACCATACCCCTATCTTGTCATATTTTGAGCCAAAAACAAAACCCCCACTCCCTCAAGTAACTAATTTCAACTAACATGATACAGTGGATAGTTTCAAGTCTGCTAGATACCAGAATGCCTGGGTTCAAAACCCAACTCTGCTACTTCCAAGATTTTTCACTTTAGCCAAACTTCCTAACTTTTCTATACCTCCGTTTTCTCATTTGTAAAACAAGCATTAAGAATAATATCCACAGGGCCGGCATTGTGGAGTAGCAGGTTAAGCCTCTGCCTGTGACACATAGTTATCACCATATAGGTGCTGGTTCGAGACTGTGATACTCCACCTCTGAAATAGCTCCCTGCTAATGTGCCTGAAAAAGATGGTCTGAGTGTGTGAGTCCCTGCACCCATATGGGAGACTGGAAATTGCTTCTGGCTCCTGGCTTCTGATCGGCTCAGCCCCAGCTGTTACAACCATCTGGGAAGTGAACAAGTGGATGAAGATTTTCTCTTCTCCTCCTTTAACTCTGCCTTTCAAGTAAATAAAAAATAATAAATCTTTAAAAAAAAATAGAATAATATCCACTGTGAAAGTTTCCTAAGATCATTAAAGGGGTTAATACAAGTGCACTTAAGACCGTGCCTGCCAGTTTATTTGCTACTATTACTGGTACAGCTGTCAGAGCAACTGGACTGGGCACAGGATGTGTTCCCAGCAGCAGAACCTGTAGAATGCCAGGCTTGCATAATGCCAGTCACATTTCCTGCCACAGAGGATGCCAGTCTGGCTCAAGAGAAACTAGCATGCAGTAGAGTCCCAGAAAGTACTCTGGAGTCTTAATTTCTGACTCCTTTTGTTCTCAAGTTCCAGCTGCAATTTCCCTCAGTTCAGTTGCTTCTCCGTCCCTCTGGTTTTAAGATACCCGAGTATCTCTTCACCTGTTTAGTTGAGTTAGATTTCTGCCACTTGCATTTAAAGTTGTTTTGACTAACAAGACTTCTAAGCTAGATAAATTAGCAAATCTGGTAAGACACCAGAAGATACAAAAGATTTTAAAACGGATTATATAAAACTTGATCCAAAATACTAATGATCTATTTTAGAGTTACTACTTCAAAGTAAATAATAAATCGTATCATTCAGAGTAATAATATACTGTCATACTATCTGAATTTAGGAGGAAAAACCTAAAAAATTCCCTTCCAATTTGTTTAGATGTAATCTTTCACTTTAAGCTAAGTATTATAAATATTTACTATATAAGCTAAGAAGAAATGTAACAGAAATACAATACAGAGAAAGCAGACACAGTTTACTGCAAGTGTTTGCTATATTTCTGGTGGAATTTCATGACTAAGGGCGCTTATGTTGGACATTTGTTTCAAAGTTGACAGTTTATCTGGAGAGGAACATGCTCTTTCTGACCTGTAGTCTGTGGAACGCTTTTTTAAGCTAACAAAAGGCATTTGATAAGTATGTTAGACCATTTTCTCATAAAACATTTGAAAACAGTTTCCTTCTAGAGTAACAGAAGCCAGCAGAAACAGCCGTGTGCTATAGTTACTACTATCCTGTGTCCTCAATCTTCCCAGGAACTTCCTGTGACTTTGCTCTCCAGAGCTCAGGGGATGGTCAGGCGCTGTCTCTTATGCCTGAGTGCCAGTCCCCAGGGTTCTCCCATGGAATGGACGGTGTCTTGTTCTCCTTCAGGCCTCATCTTAAAGCGTGTCTTGAGAGGCTTTTTTCTACCAACCTTCTAAATAAGCAGCTGCATCCACTGCCCCTGGTCTTCTAACATCATCATTCAAAACTTACTCCTTCTGCAACTGATCATGAGCTGAGTAACTATTTTTCTGTCAGTTTTCCTCAAACCCAACTCAGAAATTTAATAAATACCTGTGAGTCAGGAGTGGGAAGGAAGGCAAAGCTTATATACACACTAACCAGCATCATTTAAAATCAGTTTCCTAAACCTGGCACTATGCATGTTTATTAACATCTTAATTCTTTGTGGGAGTAGGGGAGGGGATTATCTGTACCTTGTATGATGTATAGCAGCATCTTGGGCCGGTTCTACTCAGTACCTTGAATCACTCCTGCCCCTAGTTGTAACAACCAACAATGTCCCTGGATTATGCAAAACCGCCCCTGGTTAACAGCCACTGCTTTTAATATGTGACCACAAAGATGATCTTCAGCTCAGCCTGGAAATCTTACCATATAACCCCAGGTGAGTATTACACAGATTTCAAAAGATCTCAATTTCCAACAGTCTACTCCTCATCCTTATATCCAAGAAATGACCTCACTACATTTTTCACAAGCACAAAATGGAACATATGCTATTTCTTTGAGAAGCAGAATGGGAGTGGGAAGTGGGAATGAGAGACTGAGAGCGAGAGCGAAAATGAGACTGAAATGGAGGTGAATATTCTATCTGCTGCTTCACTCCTCAAATGCCTACAAGAACCAGATCTGGGTCAGGTAGAAGCCAGGAGCCTGGAACTCAACCCAGGCCTCCAAAGAGGATGTCAGAGCCATCACCTGAAACCTCCAAGGGTATGCACTACTAGGAAGCTAGAATGGAGAGTGAAGCTGGATCCTTCAAAGCTGGATTCCTCTTAAATGGAATGTAGGCAAATTAACTGCTATGCCAAATGTCTGCTTATTCTTCTTATAAGACTCTTAAATAAACCATCCCCGAAGTTACTTACCCCACCCAAAAAAACCTTTTATTTAATACAAACTTCATGCATTTCAAAAGTACAACTTTAAGAATACAGTGATTCTTCCAGTCATACCCACTCTCCCACCCACACTCCCACCCCTACTCCTCCTCCCTCTCCCATTCCCAGTCCCATTTTCCACTAAGACCCATTTCCAATTAATTTTATATATAGAAGACCAACTCTATACTAAGTAAACAGCTCAATAATTTGCAAGGAAAAAAAATTGTTCCTCAATAGTCGAGACAAAGGATTTTTTCAAATTCACTGCATCTCAAACTTAATTAATTTTAAAGAAGCACCCAAGAATTAAGCATCTTTTGCAAACACTCAGACATAACTGTAACTTATGAGACATAAGAATATCTTCCATTTAATACATTCAAAGAAAATAAGTCCTTAAGAATGAGTTTTATCATTAATTAAGGAAGCATCTAAGAATACAAGCAATGGAATTGGATACTTAGGCATAACTGAAATTTATGAGACATAAGAATATCCTCCACTTAATATGTTAAAATGACATAAATCTTGGAGAATAAGTTTTACTGTTAACTCTCATAATACAACTCATTTGAAGACAGAGGTCTTACGTGGGGAGTTAGTGCACAGTAACTCTTGTTGTTAATTTAGCAATTAACACTCTTTTATGTATGATGTCAATGATCACCTGAGGCTCTTGACATGAGCTACCTAGGCTATGCAAGCCTTCTGAATCCACTAACTCCATCAGTCTTTAGTCAAAGCCATAAGAAAAGTGGAAGTTCTCTCCTCCCTTGAGATAAAAGTACCTCCTTCTTTGATGACGACTTCTTTCCAGTGGGGTATCACCCAGCAAAGTCCTTCATCTAGGACATTTTTTGCCACAGTGTCTTGGCTTTCTGTGCCTGAAATGCTCCCTCGGGATTTTCAGCCAGATCAGAATGCCTTAAGGGCTGATTCTGAGGTCAGAGTGCTACTTAAAGCAAATGTCATTCTATGAGTCTGCTGTGTGGACTACTTCACATGTTGGAGCATTAACTTCTTTTTAATTCTATCTATTATAATTACCACTTAATCCTATTTATGTGATCACTTTAACACTTAATCCTATCCATATGATCACTTTAACACTTAAGATGGTATTTTTACCACCCAGTTTAAGGGGACTTGGGGTCGCATGGCAAGTTTTTAAATTCTACTCTTGGAAGTAAATCTGTAGGAATGTATGCACAACTATATAGTTTGACAGTTACAAACTTCATATACTTCATAATTACAACTTTAGGAACATGGTGATACTTCCTACCAGGCCCATACTCCCACCCCTCTTCCTCATCCCTCTCTTATTGCCACTCTTATTTTTTAACAAGATTTTCAATTGAGTTTATACACACATAATTAACTCGATATTAAGAGTTCAACAAATAGTGTGCATGTGTATGTGCATACACACACACACACACACACACATATATATATATGAAGGTGTTCCTGGACAGTCAAGACAAGGGCTGTTCATGTCATTGCTTCTCAAAGTATCAATTTCACTTATACAGATTGCCTTTTAGGTGCACTCTTAGTTATCACAGGTCAGGGAGAACATATGGCATATGTCCCTTTGGGGCTTATTTCACTAAGTGTGATGTTTTCCAGACTCATCCATTTTGTTGCAAAAAAAAAAAAAAAAAGAGTTGTCTAGACTCATTGTCTTTTGTTCTCTTTCCACTGTGTTAAACCCATTCCAACACTGCCTCAACTCTACACCAAAAAAATTGTTCTAGAACAGCCATCCAGTGACTTTCATGTTGCTAATTCCAGTGGTCAATTCTCCAGCCAGCCCTCAAAAATCAGGACTTGAGATAAACTCATGCCTACTTCCTCCTCAACACACTTTTCTCATTAAAATAACACATCTCACCTCTTCCACTGCTACATGATCCTGGTCCTTGGCACCATCAGTTCACGCCAGGATTACTTTAAGGGCTCTGTAACTTCTCTTCCTGCTTCTACCTTTAACACCTATTTGGGGAATAAATCAGTAGATGGAAGATCTCTCTTTTTCTCTCTAACTCTTCTTCTCTCTGTAACTTTTTACTCTGTTTATGTTACTTGAAAGGTAGAGTTACAGAGAGACAAAGAGAACTTCCACCTGCTGGTTCACTCCCCAAATGGCCACAATGGCTGGAGCTCTGAAGACAGGAGCCAGGAGCTTCATTTGGATCTCCCACATGGGTGCAGGGGCCCAAGCACTTGGGCCATCGTCTGCTGCTTTCCCAAGCACATTAGCAGGGAGCTGGATCAGAAGTGGAGCAGCTGGGACTTGAACTGGCGCCCATATAGGATGCCAGCATAAACAGGTGGCAGCTTTACCTGTTACACCACAGTGATGGCCCCATCTATGTAACTCTTGACTTTCAAATATAAAAACACATACCTTTTATTAAAAAATTCCAAATTAAATCCTATATTTTAAAATGTTTAGCATGGTTTCTGATATCCTGGTGGGAATCTGGCACTGGGGAAGTTGTAGAGTAGTTTAATCCTTAATCTTATCAAAACTATTTAACCCACTGCTACCAGTACTAGTTTAGCTACTAATTACGCGATCCTTTGATTCTACTCTGTGAAGTATAAAAGGAAGAGATGGGAGTAACTGACAGCAGGATGAAGGTATTCCTGGCTATCCAGCTATAATAGCATCACAGCAGTCCTGAAACCTCACCACAGATGTTCTGACCAATATATTTAAATTCCAGTCTACGGCTGAATGGATTAAGGAACAAAACCCATCTATTTGCTGCCTACAAGAAACACATCTATCCAACAAAGATGCATGCAGACTGAAAATGAAAGGTTGGAAAAAGATATTCTATGCCAACAGAAGCCAAAAAAAAGCAGCTGTAGCCGTATTAATATCAGACAAAATAAACTTTAACACAAAAACTGTTAAGAGAGACAAAGAGGGACACTATATAATGATTAAGGGTTCAATTCAACAAGAAGATGTAACTATTATAAATGTATATGCACCTAATTACAGGGCACTGGTTTATTTAAAAGATATGTTAAGGGACTTAAAGGGAGACTTAGATTCCAATACAATAGTACTGGAGGACTTCAATACTCCACTCTCAGAAACAGACAGATCATCCGGACAGAAGATCAACAAGGGAACAGCAGATGTAATCGACACTATTGCCCAAATGGATCTAACAGATATCTACAGAACTTTCAATCCTACATCTAAAGATTTTACATTCTTCTCAGCAGTGCATGGAACCTTCTCTAGGATTGACCACATACTAGGCCATAAAGCAAGTCTCAGCAAAATTAAAGAATTAGAATCATACCATGCAGCTTCTCAGACCACAGAGGAATGAAGGTGGAAATTAGCAACTCAGGAATCCCTAGAGCGTATGCAAACACATGGAGACTTAACACCATGCTCCTGAATGAACAATGGGTCATAGAAGAAATCAAAAGAGAAATCAAAAACTTTCTGGAAGTAAATAAGGATAACAACACAACATATCAAAACTTACGGGATACGGCAAAAGCAGCGTTGAGAGGAAAGTTTATAGCAATAGGTGCCTACATCAAGAAATTGGAAAGGCACCAAATAAATGAGCTTTCAGTGCATCTCAAGGATCTAGAAAAACTGCAGCAAACCATAACTAAATCTAGCAGGAGAAGAGAAACAATTAAAATCAGAGAAGAAATCAACAGGATTGAATAAAAAAAAAACATTACAAAAAAATCAGCCAAGCGAGGAGCTGGTTTTTTGAAAAATGAATAAAATTGACACACCATTGGCTCAACTAACTAAAAAAAGAAAAGACCCAAACGACCAGGAGAAGCACCTGGCTCCTGCCATCGGATCAGCGCGGTGCGCCGGCCGCAGCGCGCTACCGCGGCGGCCATTGGAGGGTGAACCAACGGCAAAAGGAAGACCTTTCTCTCTGTCTCTCTCTCACTGTCCACTCTGCCTGTCAAAAAAAAAAAAAAAAAAAGAAGAAGAAGAAGAAGAAGAAAATCAGAGATGAAAAAGGAAATGTAACAACAGACACCACAGAAATAAAAAGAATCATCAGAAATTAATACAAAGAGTTGTATGCCAGCAAACAGGGAAATCTATCAGAAATGGATAGATTCCTGGACACATACAACCTACCTAAATTGAACCATGAAGACACAGAAAACCTAAACAGAACCATAACTGAGACAGAAATTGAAACAGTAATAAAGGCCCTCCCAACAAAGAAAAGCCCAGGACCAGATGGATTCACTGCTGAGTTCTACCAGACATTTAAAGAACTCCAATTCTTCTCAAACTATTCAGAACAATCGAAAAAGATGGAATCCTCCCAAATTCTTTCTATGAAGCCAGCATCACCTTAATCCCTAAGCCAGAGAAAGATGCAGCATTGAAGGAAAATTACAGACCAATATCCCTGATGAACATAGACGCAAAAATCCTCAATAAAATTCTCGTCAATAGAATACAACAACACATCAGAAAAACCATCCACCCAGACCAAGTGGGATTTATCCCTGGTATGCAGGGATTGTTCAATGTTCACAAATCAATCAATGTGATACTCCACATTAACAAACTGCAGAAGAAAAACCATATGATTATCTCAATAGATACAAAGAAAGCATTCAATAAAATTCAACACCCTTTCATGATGAAAAACTCTAAGCAAATTGGGTATAGAAGGAACATTCCTCAATATAATCAAAGCAGTTTATGAAAAACCCATGACCAATATCCTATTGAATGGGGAAAAGTTGGAAGCATTTCCACTGAGATCTGGTACCAGACAGGGATGCCCACTCTCACCACTGCTATTCAATATAGTTCTCGAAGTTTTAGCCAGAGCCATCAGGCAAGAAAAAGAAATTAAAGGAATACAAATTGGCAAGGAAGAACTCAAACTATCCCTCTTTGCAGATGATATGATTCTTTATTTAGGGGATACAAAGAACTCTACTAGTAGACTATTGGAACTTATAGAAGAGTTTGGCAAAGTAACAGGATATAAAATCAATGCACAAAAATCAACAGCCTTTGTATACACAGGCAATGCCACGGCTGAGAAAGAACTGCTAAGATCAATCCCATTCACAATAGCTACAAAAACAATCAAAGACCTTGGAATAAACTTAACCAAGGATGTTAAAGATCTCTATGATGAGAATTACAAAATCTTAAAGAAAGAAATAGAAGAGGATACCAAAAAATGGAGAAATCTTCCATGCTCATGGACTGGAAGAATCAACATCATCAAAATGTCCATTCTCCCAAAAGCAATTTATAGATTCAATGTGATACCAATCACGATACCAAAGACATTCTTCTCAGATCTAGAAAAAAATGATGCTGAAATTCATATGGAGACGCAGGAGACCTCAAATAGCTAAAGCAATTTTGTACAACAAAAACAAAGCCAGAGGCATCACAATACAAGATTTCAGGACATACCTACAGGGCAGTAGTTATCAAAACAGCATGGTACTGGTACAGAAACAGGTGGATAGACCAATGGAACAGAATAGAAACACCAGAAATCAACCCAAACATCTACAGCCAACTTATAGTTGATTAAGGATCTAAAACCAATTCCTGGAGCAAGGACAGTCTATTCAATAAATAGTGCTGGGAAAACTGGATTTCCATGTGCAGAAGCATGAAGCAAGACCCCTACCTTACACCTTACACAAAAATCCACTCAACATGGATTAAAGACCTAAATCTACGACCTGACACCATGAAATTATTAGAGAACGTTGGAGAAACCCTGCAAGATATAGGTACAGGCAAAGACTTCCTGGAAAAGACCCTGAAGGCGTAGGTAGTCAAAGCCAAAATTAACTATTGGAATTGCATAAAATTGATAAGTTTCTGTACTGCAAAAGAAACAGTCAGGAGAGTGAAGAGGCAACTGACAGAATGGGAAAAAAATATTTGCAAACTATGCTACAGATAAAGGATTAATAACCAGAATCTACAAAGAGATCAAGAAACTCCACAACAACAGAACAAACAACCCACTGAAGAGATGGGCCAAGGACCTCATTTTCCAAAAGAGGAAATCCAAATGGCCAATAGGCACATGAAAAAATGTTCAAGATCACTAGCCATCAGGGAAATGCAAATCAAAACCACAATGAGGTTTCACCTCACCCCATTTAGAATGGCTCACATACAGAAATCTACCAACAACAGATGCTGGAGAGGATGTGGGGAAAAAGGGACACTAACCCACTGTTGGTGGGAATGCAAACTGGTTAAGCCACTATGGAAGTCAGTCTGGAGATTCCTCAGAAACCTGAATATAACCCTACCATACAACCCAGCATCCCACTCCTTGGAATTTACCCAAAAGAAATTAAATTGGCAAACAAAAAAGCAGTCTGCACCTTAATGTTTATTGCAGCTCAATTCACAATAACTAAGACCTGGAATCAACCTAAATGCCCATCAACAGTAGAATGGATAAAGAAATTATGGGATATGTACTCTATAGAATACTATACAGCAGTAAAAAAACAATGAAATCCGGTCATTTGCAACAAAATGGAGGAATCTGGAAAACATTATGCTGAGTGAAATAAGCCAGCCCCAAAAAGGACAAATATCATATGTTCTGCCTGATCGGCGACTACTAACCGAGCACCAAAAAGGAAACCTGTTAAAGTGAAATGGACACTATGAGAAATTGTGACTTGATCAGCCCTTGCCCTGACTGTTGATGAACAACTTAATACGTTATCCCTCCTAGTATTTTTTTTGTCTGTTCTACTTAATATTATTGGTTGAATTTTGTAATTAATACACAGTTATTCTTAAGTGTTGAAACTTAACTGAAAAGTGATCCCTGTTAAATATAAGAGTGGGAGTAAGAGAGGGAAGGGATGTACAATTTGGGACATGCTCAAGCTGACTTGCCCCAAACGGTAGAGTGAGAAACATACCAGGGGATTCCAATTCAATCCCATCAAGGTGCCATGTACCAATGCCATCTCACTAGTCCAAGTGATCAAATTCTGTTCACAATTGATCATAATGATAAGACTAAGAATCAAAGGGATCACATAATCAAGACTAGTGTCTGAAAATACTAACCGATAGAACAAAAAAGGGAGAGAACGAGCCAACATGGGAAGCGGGATACACAGCAGACTCATAGAATGACGGATGTCCTAAACAGCACTCTGGCCTCAGAATCAGCCCTTAAGGCATTCAGATCCGGCTGAAAAGCCCATGAGAGTATTTCAGGCATGGAAAGCCAAGACACTCTGTCCCCAGGAAAAAAAAAAAAAAGACCTAAATAAAAGATCTCCGCGAGTGAGCTCCCAGTGGAAAGAACAGGTCATCAAAGAAGGAGGTACCTTTCTCTGAAGGGAGGAGAGAACTTCCACTTTGACTATGACCTTGTCTAAATATGATCAGAGTCGGTAAACTCAAAAGGCTTCCATAGCCTTGGCAACTCATGACTGGAGCCTAGGGAGATTACTGATGCCATAAATAAGAGTGTCAATGTGTTAAGTCAACAACAGTATTCACTGTGCACTTACTCCTCATGTAGGATCTCTGTCCTTAATGTGCTATACATTGTGATTTAATGCTATAACTAGTACTCAAACAGTATTTTTCACTTTGTGTTTCTGTGTGGGTGCAAACTGATGAAATCTTTACTTAATATATACTAAATTGACCTTCTGTATATAAAGAGAATTGAAAATGAATCTTGATGTGAATGGAAGGGGAGAGGGAGTGGAAAAGGGGAGGGTTGCGGGTGGGAGGGAAGTTATGGGGGTGGGGGGGAGCCATTGTAATCCATAAGCTGTACTTTGGAAATTTATATTCATTAAGTTAAAAAAAAAAAAAATCCAGTCTAGTAAACTACATGAAGTTCTGACTTAAAGAAATTTGACATGAATGAGCAACAGAATGAAAATTGCCGAGATTTGTTTTCTAGGCTTGCTTGTATTGTAAAATGTATGACTTTTTGCAAATCCATTTACTTAAGAGAATCTCTCACATTGCCTCTGGCTATGATTCTTCTATATGTTATGCTGACATCTAGTGGATACATCTAGTGTATACATTTTATATTTTAAAATGAAAAATGTGATCTCAGCTATTTTAAAGGCTCACTAGGATATCGAGGCATGCACAAAAAATAAAATGAATAGCATTATCAATACTGCTCCTAACATGGAAATGAATCACAATAAAGTAGTATTACATCAAATATTCATGGCATCTTTGAGTTTGATTCAGAGATTACTGATACTCTGATTACTGATAACTTTGATAGCTTCAGCCATTGAAAGTAAAATCTACCAATGCAAATTACTATCAGTTAAAAATGTAGAACAGGAAAACATGTAAGTAGGGTCACTAATAAGTCCCAAAGTAAGTAATGTAGTAGTACCTAGGATATATGTGATGGAAACATGCAAAAAAATGACAAACAAATTTCAGAACCTGGACTGAGCATTTAGCCTAGCAGTTAAAATGATCACGTCTCATATTAAAGTGCCTGGATTTAATTTCCAGCTCCAGCTCTTGATTCCAGCTTCCTGCCAATGCAGACCTTGGGAAATAGCAGTGACTGCCCATGTAATTGGGGTCCTGTCACCCATGTGAGAGATGTGGATTGCATTCCTGGCTCCCAGTTTTGTCCCTAGCCCAGCCCCAGCCATTATGGATACTGAGGAGTGAATGAATCAGAGAATGGCAGCTCTCTCAAACCCTGTCTCTCAAAAAACAAAAACAAGAAAACAACCTCAAAATTACTGATTTTACAAGGACCTATCACAAAAATGTCTCTTGAAAAAATATTGCAATTAGTTAAAAATAGTATTCTGAATTTACTTTGTTAAAGGCAATACTACTGGGGGCTGGTACTGTGGCATGGTGGGGAAAGCCACTGCCTGCAGTGCTGGCATCTCCCCCCACCCCATCATTCTCTGTAACTCTGCCTTTCAAACAAATAAATCAATCTTTTAAAAAATACTATTTTGAAACCCATAATTACAAGACAATATTTTATAAAGATTTATTTATTCAAAAAGCAAGAGACACAGAGAGAGGGAGAGACAGAGAGATATGCCATCTGCTGGTTCACTTCCCAAAATGGCCACAACAGCCAAGCCTGGGCCAGGTTGAAGCCAACAGTCAGAACTCCTGATCTCCCCCATGGATGGCAGGGGCCTATGCACTTGGACCATCCTCCACTGCTTTCCTTGGCATATCAGCAGCTATTTGGATGGGAAGCAGAGCATCTGGGTCTCAAATGAGCACTCTGATATGGGATGCCATTGTTGCCAAGAGCGGCTCAACCTGTTCTGCCACAATGCAGGTCCCAACAATAAACTGTATGTCAACAGAATTAAAAAAAAAAAAGTCTGTCTACAAGTCTACTGCCACATTTCATTATCAAGAGTCACCCATTTTTATTATTCTGCTTTGAATTCTGATTTTCTTTATATATCATGTTACAAAATAAATATATGCCAATATACTAAATGTTATTAAACAATAACAATTATTCTGGAAATATAGTATTTTAAGAGTTTTATTTCATTGCATATTTCAAAATTATTAGACTGATCTAAGAGTCAGCAGTGGCATGCTTCTGCACAGAGCAGGCAAAGGACGTTACAAACACACAGAAAAACAGACCCTTAGCCCAATCTTGGTAAGATTAGTAAAGGCTTCCAGAAGGGCTGAATCTTGTTTGCTATTTCTTTAGTTAGGAAATACTTAAAATATAAAACAAAAACCAGAATATTCACATCCTCTACCACCCAGATTAAAGCTGTAATACTTTTTTTTACCATATAGTGATCTCCTGATATCCACGGGGGACTGGTTCAGGACACTCTGCAGATACCAGATCTGCAGCAGTGTAAGTCCCTTATATAAAAGGGCAAAGTATTTGCATCTCACCTTCATGCATTCTTCCCTATACTTTAAATCATCTCGAGACTACTTATAATCCCTAATACAAATGTCATGTAAATGGCTGTTTTATTATTTAGGAAATAACTGCTAGGGAGAAAAGTCTACATGTTTAGTACAGATGCAAATTATTTTTACAAAGATTTTTGAACCCCACTTGGTTTCATCTGCAAAATGTATAACCTGTGGATACAGAGGGTCATCTATATGCTTCAGGTGGCCCACTCTCTGTGTAGTTAACCACTTATCTACCCCAATCAACTTTTTTCTCCCTTCTCCTTATTTAATCAGCATCTTAAAATGATGCTTCTTGGGGGCTGTAGGCACTGTGGCATAGGGGTTAAGCCACTGCCTTGAGTGCCAGCATCTCATATGGGCGCCAGTTCCAAGTCCCAGCTGTTCCACTTCTGATCCAGCTCCCTAATGTGCCTGGGAAAGCAGCAGAGGATGGGCCAAGTCCTTGGGTCCGTAGACCCACGTGAGAGACCCACAAGAAGTTCCTGGCTCCTGGTTTTCAGATCAGCCCAGCTCCAGCCGTTGCATCCATTTAGGGAGTGAATCAGTGGATGGGACATCTCTTTCTCTCTGTCTCTCCCTCTCTAACTCTGCCTTTCGAAATAAATAAATAAACCTATGGAAAAAAATGGTGCTTCCTGGGGCTGGTGCTGTGGTATATTGCATGAAACCACCATCTGCAATGTCAGCATCCCATATAGGTGCCAGCTCCAGTACTGGCTGCTCCACTTTCTGACTGAGGTCCCTACTAATGGCCTAGGAAGGTTGCGAAAGATGGCCCAAGTACTTGGTCCCCTGCACCCACATGAGAGACCCAGATGAAGTTCCTGGCTCCTAGCTTCAGTCTGGTCCAGCCCTAGCTGCTGTGGACGTTTGGGAAGTGAACCAATGGATGGAAGACTTCTTTCTCTCTGCCTCTGCCTCTCCCATCTCTGTAACTGTACCTTTCAAATAAATAAATACATCTTAAAAAAATAGAAGGATGCTTCCTTTTCAAACATTTAAAATTTTTACTACAAAGGTTTGTATTAACATGGTATTATACTGCCTTTCAATTTGCATAAACAATATATATTCTATGAAAACTGGTTTTTCTCACTCAACAGCTTTTGAAAAGTATCCACATTCATTCATATTAGCTACTACTTACTGTTCAGTTATTCAAAGAAACTACTCAGTCACCCATTGACAATGGGATTGTTTTCCATTTTATATTATCAACACATTACGCTTTAGACAAACATACATACAATACATATATCTGTGCCCATGTACAAGAGTGTTTCATAACAGCTATCTGGAAATGACAAGGAAACTGTAACTTTATCAGTACTTTCCAAAGTACTCCTTATCAATTCACTGTCCCATTGGTCAGAGATTCCCTCTTTCCCATCCAAAACCTCAATTTTTTATTTTTAGATTGTAAAATATCTCACAGGTATCTGAATTTGCATTTTCTTGACTAGCAATCAAAATGTGCACTTCGTGTATGTTTATAGGCCACCTGTGAGATGCATATTCACTTCCAAGACCACTTAAGCCAACCTTACTATCTCTCAGCCCATTTACCTCTGCGTATTGCTGGGGCTGAGAGATAAATCACATTCCCCAGACATCTTTGCCAGATGAGTTACTGTTAGTCACTAGGAGGCAGAAGAAAGGTAAGAAAAAGCAGGAGGAGGTACCATATCCACGTAAATAGGGATAATCCCAATATCCAATGCCAGGATTACAGCAGGGGAAGCCTATGGATTCCAGTCTAATAAAGACAGCAATTTCTCTCTTTTTATTTATTGTATTAATTTACTTTTATTTATCTTTTATCTCCTCTGTCTTATCCCTTCTCGTTCTTCTAACCTTCCTAGAACTTTTGTAACCCATCCTCTATACAAAATCCTAATTCAATGCTGACTGATACGCCATCATTTCTTTTTTCCAATTGAGTTTTAACAATTTTGGATACCAATCTTTTGATGCACACATACTGGCAAATACTTTGTTCTGGTCTCCAACACATATTAACTTTACTTATGGTATCATTTGTGGCAACTATCCAATTTTTAATCTTTTCTTTGTGGTCCATGATTTCTCTTTAAGCAATAATTCTTCAAAAATTGCCTTAGATATTCTTGGCCCTTCATTCACCCATGCTATTACTGTCAGGTTCTACAAAAACTTTTGACAGAATTTTGAATTAAATGTATATATTATTCCAAAACAGAACTGCCATCTTTGCAATGTCAAACATTTGGTCATTTAAATCTATGAATACTGTAATTATAAATTCATTTTCTACTGCTGAGCCACCCTGTAACCCTGGGATCAAGTCTACTTGGTCATTTTAGAATGTACTTGTACATACTCCTATATTTAGTTGGTAATATTTTGCTTTGAATTATTCGTAAGTAAGGCTGACCTATAATTTTTCACTCTGTTCTTGTTTGGTTTTGCTATCGAGTGCATTTTACACATAGGCTCCTTCTAGCCTTTGGAACAGTTTACAAACAATCGAACATGTCACTTCCTCAATGAATTTTCAGGAAAGTTCTTCAAAATATACAAGAAGTCTACTTTTTTTAATCTTTGAAAATTTAGCTGCTAGCAGACAATCTATCACACAGCCAGTACTCAATAAGCATTTATCAAATTTAATAAAGTAAAAAGGGATTTCATTAAAAAATAAAATGCCTAAACATGGGCTTCTCATAAATGGAGTTGGCTTTAGGTCAAATGAAACAACGTTTATGACTTCATGCACTAGGTAGAAAGCTTACAGTAACATGTTACCTACCAATGGATCATTTAATAAGAAGCTTCACAAACGTTAAGGAAATCAAACACAAGGTTAGTTGGAAAAGGTTTATGACTAAGACATTAAAGTTGCCTTACACAGAAATATTATTCTCACACAATATTTACTACCAGTGAACTAACTTTCTTATTTGTTACAGCAACAAGAGCCAAAATCCTTAAAATCTTGATCCTAAGGCCAACAGGCATCCTCAGAAGTAGTATTTTTTATTTTTCTTTTTTGTGCATGGAGATTAAGGGCTACAGAGGTATACCCAATATTTTTCATGTAACACCTTAGACACCCTCCAGGAGTGTGGTCTCTGATAACTCTTCCAGACACTACATAACAGCAAAGGGGAAATGCAAGGCCTCCCTGGGGAAGAGGCCTATGTAAGTGAAAGGCTGAAAGCTGTACTGTTCGTGAATCTTCCCCTCAGAAATTTCACAGGAGGAAGGAGATGGGAGCAGAAGACTTCAGTCTCATTACAACTGAAATGGATACAAATTTCTTAAAATGTGCTGTTCTACCTTTATTCTCATAATAATTTGAGTTAAAAGATAAGGTATTTTCTGAGGCATCCCTTCATTTTCTGGGTAGACTGGCCATTCTTCTTAATACTAACAGTCCCTGTGAGAAATGGAGCCATCATGCAGAATGGCTTGGGGGTCAGCACTGTGGCATAGCAGATAAAGCCACTGCCGCGTGCCAGTATCCCATATGAGCAACCAGCTGAAGTTCCAGCTGCTTCACTTCTGATTCAGCTCTCTGCTACAGCCTGCAAAAGCAGCGTAAGATGGCCCAAGTCCTTGGGCCCCTGCACCCACGAGGGAGACCTAGAGGAAGCTTCTGGCTCCTGGTTTTGTATCAGCCCAGCTCCAGCCATTGCGGCCATTTGGGGAGTGATCCAACAGATGGAGGACCTCTCTCTCTCTCTGCCTCTGCTTCTCTGCCTTTCAGATAAATAAATAAATCTTAAAAAAAAAAAAAAAAAAAAAACAGAATGGCTTTATAATCACCAATGAACAGAGAAATCTCAGATCAGGAAGAGATTATCCAAGTTAAACTGAAGACTCAACTTTGACTATTTAACCTTAGTCTACAAGTCTACAACTTTTTATCCAAGTAGCCATCTGGTTGCTGCTTAAATACTTTTTTCTGCATGACTTATATTTTAGACTCTAGTCAACATTTTAGAAACTTCAGTAAAGATATCCAATTAACATGACATGAAGCCTGCTGTCAAGAATCACAAAACTCATATTAAGCTGAAATTCACACCCTAGTTAATTCTTTCTCATTGGCCCCAATTCTCATTGGCTAGCAAGAATCAAACAATTCCCACGCTACTTGATAAATCATTAAATATCTAAAGTATCTTCAAATACATACAGAGAAGTCAAAGTTAGTTACCCACCGAATATACACATATACTCACATATGCAAAAAGTGACATCTCCTATCTAGAAATTGTGAGGATTAGCTTTAGGAAGAGAATATAGTTTATAAGTGGTTGTAGACCTTCTTAAACATTATAAGCAGAAGTAGTAAGGGGAATGGAAGCATTTTTCCCTGAGTAAATTTTTGTATGCAAAAAATATCCTACAGAGAAGGGCCTTGCATGCAGTAAGTACTAATAAATGAATAAAATCTTACCGTGTATGACATACTATAGTTCTATACACAGTCATAAATTTAAGTACATATAATTGATCCAAAAAGAAGCAGGAAATATTTCAAGTGTTCCTGGAAGAAACAATTTAATACTAGCATAATTTCTAAATATAAAATAAACCAATTATGATTCAGAATACAAAAACAAAAAATAAATACATTTTCTTTTTAGTAGTAAATTATTTTAAAACACATTTGAATAGCTTTCTACATTTATAACTCAGTATCTTTTAAAAGGCTTTACAGAATTCAGCAAGTCACTCATATTCTATTTTCCAAGGTGATGGTAATTGTAACCTAATATACATATTTTCTCATTACATCACTTTTTAAAGTATTATTTCATTATAGGTGAAGAGACAGACCACTGGGTAAATTTAAAAAGTATATTCTATGATTATTTTCAAATGTCAAGGTCTTATACCTTTGTATAAACAACACTGTGAAAGCTGATCAAAAAAAAATTTTTTTTGGACAGGCACAGTTAGACAGTGAGAGAGAGAGAGAGAGAGGTCTTCCTTCTGTTGGTTCACCCCCGAAATGGCTGCTACAGCCAGCGCGCTGCGCCAATCCAAAGCCAGGAGCCAGGTGCTTCCTCCTGGTTTCCCATGCGGGTGCAGGGCCCAAGCACTTGGGCCATCCTCCACTGCACTCCCGGGCCACAGCAGAGAGCTGGACTGGAAGAGGAGCAACCAGGACAGAATTTGGCGCCCCAACTGGGAGGATTAGCCTAGTGAGCCATGGCGCCGGCCTGATCAAAATTTTAAACAGCTGTTTACAAAAAAAATTTGTTTTCTTACATTGTGGAATTTTAAATCAGTTTTGGAAGCCATTATTAATACCAAATTCAGTATATCATACAAACTTTTTTGAACTAAGCATGCCATCTAATTATCAAAGCTTTTTAAGAAAAAAAAAGAAAGACTGATTTATTACTTGAAAAGCAGAATTAGAGAGAGAGAGAGAAAGAGCAATCTTCCATTCACTGATTCACTCCCCAAACAGCCACAATGGCTTGGGCTGGGTCAGGCCAAAGCTAGGAGCCAAGAGCTTCTTCTGGGTCTCCCATGTGGGTGTCAGGGGCTCAAGCACTTGGGCCATCTTCTGCTGCTTTCTTGGGCGCATTAGCAGACAGCTGGATTGGAATAAAGAAACTGGATCTTGAACCAGCACCCATTCAAGATGCTGGCATTGAAGGTGGTGGCTTAACCCGTATGCCACAGCATCAGCCCCTAATTACTTTAACTTTTAAAGTTTCATAGAGCATACAAAAAGAAAATATTCATAGAAATCAAAACTCAAATCACTGAACTACTTTGAAAGATTTTACCATATGTCTAAAGTTGCTGGGAGCTAGAAAACAGAAATGAAGAAAGTAAAGGGGAGGAAGGGAGAGAAAACCAGGAAGAATGAAGGATTTGTGAAGGCAGGCAGCTCAATCCTCTAATGTTATCAAAAAGAAACCATAACTGAACATCAGAGAAATTTTGTGACTGGATAAGGCAGCAAATTAGTTTAAAAAGGGGGCAGAGGCTACTGGGAGGGCTAAATCCCATGTCTCTGGCAATGTAGCTTTTGAGAATATCTCCAGGGACTGGCGCAGTGGCATAGTGGGTAAAGCTGCCGCCTTCAGTGCCAGCATCCCAATGCTCCACTTCCAATCCAGCTCTCTGCTGTGGCCTGGGAAAGCAGTAGAAGATGGCCCAAGTCCTTGGGCCCCTGCACCCATTGGGAAGACCCAGAGGAAGCTCCTGGTCCCTGGCTTCAGATCGGCTCAGCTCCGGCTGCTGCAGCCAACTGGGTTGTGAATTAGTGGATGGAAGACCTCTCTCTCTCTGCCTCTCCTCTCTATGGATAGCTCAGACTTTCAAATAAATAAGTAAATCTTAAAGAGAGAGAGAGAGAGAGAGAGAGAGAGAGAGAGAGAGAAAACTTCTAAACATAACAGCAGGGCCACATGATACTGAAAGAATCCAGAATCAACACCACCACAACAAACACTCATGTCAGACACCCAGCAGGTTTTCTTCAAAAGCAACATCAACTATCAACCAAACCTCTGTTCCCTTTATCTGTAGTAAGTGACCAGGTGCTGTACAAGCCTGGGCACTTAGGGAGCCCATACCAGGGCCTCCCCAGCTGAGGCTGGCACACTGTCACATCACCAAAGGGACTAAAACCACTTGGTGACTGCTTGTGTGTCTTTGCCTTTTTGGTGCTTCCAGAACACAAGCATCAGGGCACTTACTATCTATGTACTCTGCCCAATACATTTATAGCATTTCTCATTAAAAACTTTTGGTATCATACAGATTTTTTTTAATATTTACTTACATTCCTTAATAAGAATCTGAGTTCTTGGAAGGCAAGCACTCTTCAAGGCTTAATAGTTACTTTCTACTCTCTTTCCCACAAAATAGGCTATTGTTTCTGTTACCACTGACCAGCAAACATAGCTTCTTCAGAGCTATTTCATAGATTTCCAGCCTACATTATTTGGACATTTTTAAAGAATGAATGGGTTACTCTACTTCTTTAAGATTAGTTACATAGAACATAAAAAAATTATAGCAATTAAAGTACCGTGGAGAAAGAAAGGTCTAGCCGTCTTTTTAGTAACAAGAGGTCTTAATCTGGGGACCACAGAGAATGTAGTCATCAGTGAATCTGGATGAGAACCTTTTCACTAATCTCTGTATGAAAATTAGCAGCCCTTTAGTTCCTATAAGCAGCACAACAAACTACAGAAATATTAGAAACAAATTTGTTAATACGAACCAATGGTATTTTCATATTACAACTGTTAATAAATGTGTGACTACTTAAAATTACAGTCAATAGCAGAACTGCCCCTAAAGCTTATTTTCTCACATGAGAAACATGTATTTTCTCAACTACAAATATGCATTGTTAATATCTGGTAACAGTATTTCAATATAACATGTTTCCTTTCTAGTCCTATGTATTTTTCTTCATAAAGTCATGAATCAGAATCATTCTGAGGTGGGTTCCACAGGCTTCAATCAAATAGGTCCTTTGCACAAAACCAGGTTTTAGAACTCCCACAGGTGGGGTGATAACAATTCTCAAGGACCACCCTGTCAAATCAGTTCTAATAAAAAGACAGGCTAGGGGCCGGCACTGTGGTGTAGGTGGGTAAAGCTGCTGCCTGCAGTGCCAGCATCCATATGGGTGCTGGTTCAAGTCCTTGCTGCTCCACTTCCAATCCAACTCTCTGATATGGCCTGGAAAAGCAGTAGAAGATGGCAAAGTCCTTGGGTCCCCGCACCCATGTGGGAGACTCAGAAGAAGCTCCTGGCTCCTGGCTTGGATAGGCGTAGCTCCAGCCACTGGAGCCATTTGGGGAGTGAAACAGCCAGAAGAAGACCTCTCTCTCTTTGCCTCTCCTTCTCTTTCTGCGTAACTCTGACTTTCAATAAATTAGATAAATCTTAAAAAAGAGAGAGGCTAGTCTTTAAATGAATACATCCCTTGTGGATGATTAGTAAAAACACAGAAATGATTTTAAGCTGATCATGTTCATGTTAGGAACACAAAGTATGTTTAAAATTACATTTAAAAATACTTACTAACTTTGTATAAACAAAAAATTGCAGGACTACAAATGTTTAAGCACTCAGGACCCTTTTTAATGGTAACTACTATTTTTGTTAAGTATTCTTCTAAGAGTTAAAAAAAAAAAAAAAGAGGGGGTTGCAAAACCAATGTGTTTCTTGTCTAGTTTCCAATAAAAAAGTTTATATATATTTAGACCACTGAAGTTATGGCTTAGATCTTAATCAACCATACCGGTCACAGCTAAAATGACTTACAAAGAAATTCAAAGAAAAACACATACCTCTCCTATTGGAAGAAAGCTGTAAAAAAAAAGTTCCAATTAATTTACATTTTTCTCACTGCTTTCTAAGCCAGAAATTAAAAGAGTAATTCTTAAAGATATTTTTAGAAATTCAACACTATGTATAGCATATTTTTCTTAAACTATATTTAGTCAATGTCAGTTTTTATTAAAGTCAAGACTTTTCATTTATATTTGAGTAATCATTTCTCCCAAAGACATATTTACCTTCAGCCAGTGCTGGTGATTCTGTCTTGTCCTTCTATCTGTTTAAAGAAAGAAAAAAAAAATGTAAAACATTATTTTATTTTCAAACAAGTTTTTACTACAGCCAACTTTAAAAAATGGAAGCTCATGAAAGCTATCACAGGCATGGTTCATAAATACAAATATAGATATTTAATTCCTTGAATTAACTCAGCTATGTTTAGGGAAGACCTATTCAGAGTATAGTATCATTTAAGTCCTGAAAAACACCAATAGTTGGTAAGACAACCAAGCTGTCATCGGAAGACACTCAAAACTAATATAAGGGGGTCTTCAAAAAGTTCATGGAAATTCCCGTTATGAAAAAACTATGTATAGGCTTCAATTTTTTTTTTGAAGCAACTTCTTAGGTGTAACAAGCAAAGTACACAATTCTCTTCAAGGTGGATGAAGCAAGAAACAAAACAGAACAGAAAGTTAGTTAATTCCTCCTTACTCTTTTAACAGGATTCTAAAATTACCAAAAGAGACATATTTATATATTTTTATACTAGTTTAAGATCAATCAATTTCAGTGTATCAAAAATGAGTTTTACAACAGGTAATAAAAACCTTAATCTCTGTCAATAACCTATTATTCACTGGAGGCACATTTGGAAAAATTCCAGTGAATCACAAAGTCCTCTGTATATAACAGTTTCACAATTTCAAAGCCTAAAACAATTTTAGGTTAAATGAAATCTTCAGGGTGCGTTTATTATAACTTCACAGTTAAGAACAACAGTCACTTATAACAAACTAGCTTCATTCACAAAGATTAAGAAGCAGCATTTGACTAACTAGTTTTTAGATGAAAACTTCTTTTCCTAAGTATTTATTCAATTCTCAAGAATCCTAGATTTAACAACAGTTTCTATATATAAAAGATGCTGGGTCACATCTTGAGAAAATGGGGCACTGTCTCCTGTGACAGTAAATGAACTTAAACTGACCCGGACATTCAAAGGCTGAAATGTGGGACCATGTCTCTGGCAGGTTAAAAACAGCCCCATCCTCTTCCCCCTCCCCCCCAAAAAAAAAATATAAAAAAAAATGAACCAACCAACAGATGAAGTAGGACTGGCAACCACAGGCTCCACTAGATTGGAATTCTGATTCCAGAACAAGAAGGGGGCTTCTGCCAGGAGACATGGGGAGAGTCCCACAGAAATTCTGAAGCAGTAACTCTGTGCTAGAAATTCTGAACTGCTCACTCTGGACCAGCATGCTAGGAAGGGGTGATCATATGGGAAGTGCACCTTGAGGATCTACAGGTGATGCTACACAATGCGGACACAAGACAACACACTGAGAACCCAGGGGATTCAAATGGTGCTGCCACACCAGCAACTACAACATGAAAGGGATAAGGCAACTAAAGGCAATGATCCCTTAAAAGGGAGAAAATCCAGGTCACTGTACAAGAGAAAAGTTTCACCTGCAGAAGTGCTGGCTGAAGGGGAGGCAAATCTGAAAGGGATGGTAGAAGACTGAAAGGATGAACAACATCTCACTAACTATCCTGTTACAGCCACCACCCTGAAAGCTTTGTGGTACGCTGTGCTTAGGAGCAGCATTTAATGGAAGTCCCAGGTGGGCTGTACAGGACACTTTCTGTGCACACCATCGCATGTTTTCATCCCAGCTGACCCACTGCCCCTTGGCTGCACTATCTGTGGCGTACTTTCTGCTTTGGGCTTTACAATACGAACTGCTGACAGGAACTCTTCAGCAACCCAGAGACTGACACAAACCTGGAAGTGTAAAGGCATTAATGATGGGCAACCCTTGAACCAACCCAGGATGGAACCTGGTAGATAAATATCTCTTCTTCCCTCAGGAAGGCATTTTCTTCTAATCTTCACAAAGGGCTTCCTCAGAATCAAGCCCCAGTTGCTCACAGAAGTGATCAGCTCAATTTTGCAACCTTGCATGGGTTTTCCCTTCTTCCTTTTCCATTTGCCTCAGTCCTCCAACTTCCATTCCTCCTTAACACGTCCCCAAACAAATTATCTTCAGGAAAGCCCCTGCTTCAGGCCCTGCTTTTAGGGTGAAACTAGGTTAAGATACTTGTCTTTCCAAGACACCATTCTCCCTTCCTTTTTGTCCTACTTCACTGGTGGGTCCTTTCTTAATCTCCTCTTCCCTCACACTCCTGCAGGCTGCTATGACAAGGAATCAGTTCTGTGTCCTCTGCTCCCGCTGTGATCTCATTTCATTTTGAGACCTTTCTTTGCAGAAACATTTCTTTCTTTTTAAAAGATGCATTTATTTGAAAGGCAGAGTTAGAGAGAGAGAGAAGACAGATTTTCCATCCACTTTTCACTCCCCAGATGGCCGCAACGAGCGGGGCTGGGCCAGGCTGAAGACAAGCGCTTCTTCTGGGTCTCCGCTATGGGTACAGGGGCCCAAGCACTTGGGCTATCTTCTGCTGCTTTCCCAGGCACATTAGCAGGGAGCTGGATCAGAAGTGGTGCAGCTGGGACTTGAACTGGTACCCGTATGGGATGCCAGCACTGCAGATGATGGCTTAACCCACTACACCACAATGCTGGCCCTTCATTTCAAGGCTTTATGTATCGTCCATATAGCTCAAATTTTTATGTTCAGTCTTGATATTTCTCTCCAACCAAACACTTGTATAGCCATTATATAATTAGAATCATCAATGAAATGTTCTAAAAGATACTCAAACTTAACACATCCAAAACTGCACTTCTCAACTCTCCTCCACTCTCTCATCTCAGCTGATTACAACAGAAGCCATTTCTTCTTCAACTACTTCTTCTTATATATACCTTCACACTTTCTATCTCCTAGTTTTTAAAAGATTTATTTATTTGTTTATTTATTTATTTGAAAGATAGAAGGACAGACAGAGGGAGAGACCCAGAAAGAGGGAGAGACAAAGAAAGATATATCTTTCATTCATTGGTTCACTCTAAATGGCTGCAACAGCCAGGGCTGGGCTATGCTGAAGCCAGGAAAGCAGGAACTCCATCTAGGTCTCCCACATGGGTGGCAGAGATCCAAGTACTTGGGCCATCATCTACTGCCTTCCTAGGCACATCAGCAGAAAGCTGGATTAGAACAGAAGCAGAGCAGCCAGGACTCAAACAGGCACTCCAATATGGAATGCCAGCGCCAGTGGACCACAAATCTGGCCCTCCCTATCTCTTAACCTAATGATTCAGCTGCATTAGCAATATGTTTTTTAAAAATGTTTATTTTCATCTACTTAAAAGGCAGAGAAAGAGAGCAAGCAACCTATCTTCCATCCTGGTTTGCTCACAACACACCCAGGGCTAGGTTAAGCTAAAGCCAGAAGCCTGGAATCCTATCCAGGACCCAAGTTCTTGAGTCATCATCTGTAGCTTCCCAGGAGCATTGGTAGGAAACTGGATTGGAAATGGAAAAGGCAGTACTCAAATCAGCACTCTGACGGGGAATGTGGGCATCCCAAATGGTGGCTTAACCTGAGGCACCATGACATCCATTCCAGCTTTAGCAATATTAGATCTACTATTCCTTCTGTATTCAATAAACACGAGAACAGAGGCTGCAAAGTTAAATGCATTTGGGATTGGCTGGGGACACCTTACAAAAAGACAGAAATGCTATTTAAATAGAGCAAGTGTGTGTGTGTGTGTGTGTTATTCAAACAAATCATTGCTATTAACATGCCATGCTAAAAATATAGGTGATCCAGTTCCAGATACTCATGGGAATCAAATTTTTGATGCAAGCATCTAACAGAATATGTTTTACAGGATCACTTACTAGGCCAAATCAAACAGTTCCAGGATTGTATGTGGCTGATGAACCATCAGTTTGCAACATCAGGTGTAGAACTTCACACTCTCTGCAACTTAACCATTACTTTATAATCAACCACTGCTTCCTATCAGGGTATGAGGCTATTATACTCACCCCGGTTTTTCTCAAAAGCTTCTCTTTGATCAATGTTACTACAAATGGAATGAATAAATTTTGTGTTTGTTTTTTGCTTTTTCCAAGAAAGACAAACTTCCTTCCCTAAGGCCCACTGTAACTGAGAAATAAACAAAATAAGTGGCCTCTTTTATAAATCATAGGGTAAAAATCACTGCTGCCTGCATAAAACATGGAAAAAGTTCTTAACAAACCAAGACATAATAAATTTTTAATTATAGTCACCCTTCCTTAGAAATGCAATCAATAATGATCACAGTGAGTATTATTTCGATTGATTAGTCCAGGTACCTAAGATCTATAAACCTAAAAGTTCTGTAAGTGTTCAATTTCTTAGCCTACAGTCAAATGTAAAACCTAAGAATTATGACTTCAGTACACTGTGTCAATCATGTTTACAGGTTCCAATGATGGTACATAAATCTGTTTATATAACAGAGGCTGCCTTCCTCTTTCATTTCAATTTATGATAAAAACTTAATGAATTCATCTTGTTTAAGCTCCACTTGACATACACAAGGCAATCTGAAATACCATCTTAGAAATCAAAAACAGAACACTGGAATGAATGGACCTACCGACCACGTTCCCAGATCAGACAGTGAACATTACAAGCTACATTATTTAATCCTAACAAATATAAAAATGTTTTAAGACCCTGAAAAAGTAGTCTATATTCATTAGAGAAAAAAAAAACATGCAGGTCTATAAAAATTTCTTAAGAGAACAACAGATGAGCAGGATCAGTCCTTCATGTTAATAATTAAGACTTTGTAGAGGGGCCGGCGCTGTGGAATAGCAGATAAAACCGCCACCTGCAGTGCTGGCATCCCATATGGACGCTAGTTCAAGTTCCAGCTGCTCCACTTTTGATCCAGCTCTCTGCTATGGCCTGGGAAAGCAGTAGAAGATGGCCCAAGTCCTTGGGCCCCTGCATCCTCAAAGTAGACCTGGAAGAAGCTCCTGGTCCCTGGCTTCAGATTGGTCCAGCTCCAGCCAACGCAGACATTTGGGGAATGAACCAGCAGATAACGACCTCTCTCTCTCTCTCTCTCTCTTTCTCTCTGCCTCTGCCTCTGCCTCTCTGTAACTCTGCCTTTCAAATAAATAAATAAATACATCTTTTAAAGATTCCATGGAAGTGTTATACAATTAGGGGAAGAGAACAGAGAAAACAGAATAGGCCCAAGTATATATAAATATAATATACACACACTGCAAATACTTAATCAGATGGTCTGCTTTGTCTATAACACCAAAATAGAAACTCAGGAGAGACTACGATGAAAAGGATGGTTAACTTCTAGAAGTGTCTAGTGCAACTCACTGTGGCAATTAAAACATTTAAGGTAAAAATTTATTAACAGAAAGATGCATACAGAGGAGTAGTTCTGTGGCAATTAAAATAAGAGAATTTACTGGCAGTTAGGAAGAAGGCATGGAGATTAGGTGTTAAGAGAGACCTGGAATGATGGACAGGATTAGGATTTGGACAAGCCAGAAAAGGAGGTAGAAGGTTAAAGGAGATTATTCAAGGCGAGGAACAGGCAATGAGGAAGGAAAACTTTATTTAATTAGTACTGAAATATCACCATGGAAAACCAAGGTAAGACCCTTTTCAGCCAATACACTGCAGATGGAGTAGAGTTTAATGTCTTAAAACTAAATCTCAGGAAATCAGTATCTTAAACTATCCTTGGAGAAATTATATATTAAAATTTAATAAGTAAGAAGCAGACATGGACCTTGATCCACAGTTAGAAACTTAAATGGAAAAATTACCAATCATATAGAAATTAATAATAAAGGGTACCAAAATGTTTTAATAGTTCATATGAATGCATATAATCAAGGTTAGAGAAAAATATCATCATGATAATTTATAAGAGGAAGGCAAAACAGCAAACATATATATGAAAAAATTTTATAATCTCTAATAATTAAAAGGAAATAGGGGCCAGCGCTGTGGTGCAGCAGGTTAAAGTCTCGGACTGAAGTGCTGGTATCCCTTATGGGTGCTGGTTCTAGTCCCAGCTGCTCCTCTTCCAATCCATCTCTGCTATGGCTTGGGAAAGCAGTGGAAGTTGGCCCAAGTCCTTGAGCCCCTGCACCTGTGTCGGAGACCCAGAAGAAGCTCTTGGCTCCTGGTTTCAGATTGCTGCAGCTCCAACCATCGCAGCCAACAGGAGAGTGAACCAGCAGATGGAAGACCTCTCTATCACTACCTCTCTCTGTAACTCTTTCAAATGAATAAAAATAAATCTTTTTTTAAAAATGGAAATATACAGCAAAAAGGTTTAGAATACTGGTTATAGAATAAGACAGACCTAGGTTGAGTTTCCATTTATTTAAAGTTCAAGGGAGATGATTAGACAAACAGCTAAGATGCTGGTTAAAATACTGGCATCCCACATAAGATTACTTGAGTTCAATACATGGCTCCAGGTCCTGATTCCAACTTCCAGCTAATGCAGATCCTAGACGGCAGCAGTGACAGCTCAAGTAACTGTGTCTCTGCCACACACGCTGCCAGCTTTGGACCAGCACAGCCTATGCCCATTGCAGGCTCTGGGGAGTGAAACAGCAGATAGGAGCTCTACATCTCTCTCTCTCTCTCATAAATAAATTCCTTTTGTAAAAAATATAAACATTAAGTTCTCTGAGCATCTTTTTTGTTATTTATAAAATGGATATATCTGCTTACATAAATTATCTGAGCATCAGTTTCCTTTACAAGGGTATCTTCAAAAAGTACATGGAAAATGTATATTATTCAAAAACTATGCATGAACTTCAAATTTTTGGACAACAAAATAGTTATAATTCTTACAACAATTCTATGTAGGTTTTTAAAAGCCTTATATATTTATTTATTTATTTGAAAGCAAGAGTCACAAAGACAGAAGAAGAGACAAAAAGAGATATCTTCCATCTGTTATTTCTCCCCCTAAATGCCTACAACAGTCAGGACAGGGACAGGCTAAAGCCAGGAGCCAGGAACTCCATTTGGGTCTCTCACGTGGGTGGCATGAACTTAAATACTCTGGGCCATCATTTGTTCCCTCCCTGCGCATGAGCTGAAAGCTGGATCAGAAGCAGAGGTGGAACTTGATCCCAGGCACCCTAAAATGGGATGTAGGCATCCAAAACAGTGGCCTAACAAGCTGCACGACAACATCTACCCTAAACTTACCTTTTGATTCCATTTTTTAAGAACATTTAAAAGTCTCCTCATATTTGTAAAACTGCAAAAATAATTATCAAAGTACATGTGAAGATTAGCAGAAATGCTAATTTTCTTGAATGGGTCATTATCCTTCTTAATACTAAAATTATAATACATAGACTTCCTATTTGGACACTGCATTTCAAGTACTTAATAATAATCATATCTAAGACACATCAGAGCTCAAATGCCAGAACAGAACTGCCAGGTTTCTATGGCATAGAACACTAAGCTTACAACCACAAAAAGATGGTATTAAAAAAAAAAAAAAGAGTGAAAAGACTGTATTAGGATCCTCCCTCACTGCCATAACCAGAATTAATTTCCTACACATATACAAATATCAAGCTATGTGCAATATCTGTGGCATCCATTAATTCAACCACAGGGATTTGAAAATATTCAGAAAAACATCTTTGTAATGAACACATAAACTTTTGTCGTTATTCCCTAAAAAATACTGTGTAACTACTTATATAGCATTCACACTGCATTAGGTATTATAGGTAAGCTAAAGTACACAGGAGAATATGCACAGGTGATACACAAATGTTATATCAGTTTGGGTAAGGGACTTGGACATCCACAGATGTTGTTATCTATGAGGGGTCTTGGAACCAATCCCTTGCAGGTACAGAAGAACAACTATACATAATATACAATATTATGTAATTGTTAATATTTAGTATCAACTATATTTTAGCATTTTGAAACTGACACTACCAAGAAATTCTTAATCTCTATTATAAATCCATGCTCCAGGTTTGAAATATTCATATTTCTCATGAGGCTAAGAAAAGTTTTATATAAAGTATCCAAGAGATATAAACTGTTAACAGTTGAATAGCTAACTCCAAGCAGACACAGAATTTCTGAGTAGGAAAGGAAAGGGAGGAGATAATTATTTTTTCAGGAAACAGTTCTGTTCAAACTATAGCAATTACAATATTCTTTTCTGTAATGCAACTTTCTGTCAAACAACTACTACTTCCTTTTTTGTTTTTTTGTTTTGTTTTGTTTTTGTTTGTTTGTTTTTATTTGACAGGCAGAGTTAGACAGTGAGAGAGAGACAGAGAGAAAGGTCTTGCTTCCGTTGGTTCACTCCCCAAATGGCTGCTAAGGCCGGAGCGCTGTGCTGATCCGAAGCCAGGAGCCAGGTGCTTCCTCCTAGTCTCCAATGCAGGTGCAGGGGCCCAACCATTTGGGCCATCCTCCACTGCCCTCCCTGGCCACAGCAGAGAGCCAGACTGGAAGAAGAGCAACCGGGACTAGAACTGGCGCCCATATGGGATGCTGGCACCGCAAGCGGAGGATTAACCAAGTGAGCCACAGCGCCAGCCCCAAACAACTATTACTTTCATACTAACTTGAACCATAAAATTAAAAATGCTTCCTTAAAAACCAACCTATTACTCTCTGCCATGCTGTTGTCCCAGATGGTGACCGGTTTGAGTCCCAACTGCTCCATTTCCTATCTAGCTCCCTGCTAATGTGCCTGGGAAAGCAGTGGAGATTGGCCCAACTACTTTGGGCCCTGCCAACCCACATGCAAGACCTGGAAGAAGTTCTAGGCTTATGACTTCGGCCTGGCCACACTCTGGCCAGTGTGACCATTTTGGGACTGAATCAATGGGTAGAAGATTTCTCTGTCTCTGTGTGTCTCTCCCTCTCTCTATCAAATAAATCTTTTTTAAGAAACTATTTTTAAAAAACAAGCTAAAGCAGTGTAACTGGGAAACTTGAGTCAAGGGATAGCGTAAGATGATTATCAGGCTTTGGGAAAACCAAACAGAACTTTCTTACTTCTCTATCTCTTGAATGCTGCAAACAACTTGCCCCAACTGCTTCCTGGACTTTCTACAAGGGGACTTTTCTGACATCTCAATGTACAGCAATAAACAGACAGTAAAATATATCTGGACAGCAGGTGCTACAACCAAGTCAAGCTAAAGATTCTACAGACTTAAGATCTATTCTTAGTAAGTATCCTGTATTGTAATTCCCAAAGAGTAAACTCCATAAAATTAAATGCTTGTTAAAAGAAACAAGTAGACTTTTTAGTGTTGTTCATTTAATCTATGCCACATGTTCAAAATCTCATAAAATTTACACAATTTAATTTTAAAGGAATTATAAATAAGAGAGGTAATAACATAAGGAAAATAAAGCTTTACAATTCTGCATATAAGGAAAACAATATTTGCCCCAGACTCAATTTTAGAAAAGACCAATAAATACTTACTCGAATTCATGTATCTTACTAAAAATATGTTGCTCCGGAATCACCCTAAATCATTACAGTCTCCTCCAGCTTCATGCCTTGCTTCACTACTTCCCACCTCCACCACCATTCTTTCCATCCTCATTCCTAGCCACTGTGATCTCACCTTTAAAGCTTTTTAAAAATTAGCAAATTTGGAAAATCTCAGAAATGCATAGTGGACTGTTCCCAACACATTAAGAGATTACCTCAAAAGACATGAACTATACTATCATCATCTCAAAGACACATAAAAGCTTTTCATGAATGTTGTACTCAGTTGTTATTAAAAAGTCTTAAAATACGCACAAGGAATGAAAGACCTGCCTCTACCAAAAACCTGTAACAATTCTTAATGAAGAAATATTAGAAACCTTCCCTTCAAAATCTGAAGCCACACAAGGATTCCCACTATCACCACTTCCATTCTACACTGTACTGTAAGTTTGTACTCCCTGTTAAAGGTCAAGAAAAACTGTATATAAAGATAATTAAAAATGAATCTTATTAAGAATGGGATGAGAGAGGGAGGAGGAGGTGGGATGGCTTGGGGGTGGGAGGGCGGGTATAGGGTGGAAAACTTCTATAATCCAAAAGTTGTACTTATGAAATTTATATTTATTAAATAAAAGCTTCCTATAAAAGAAGTCAAGAAAGAGAAGAGACAAAGTTTTAAAAAAATTAAAAGAAAGTAACAAAAATCTCCATTTTTCCCAAGGATTATTTACACAGAAAATCCAAAAACTTTAGAATTCATGACCGGCACCGTGGCTTAACAGGCTAATCCTCCACCTTGCAGCTCCAGCACACCGGGTTCTAGTCCTGGTCGGGGCACTGGATTCTGTCCTGGTTGCCCCTCTTCCAGGCCAGCTCTCTGCTATGGCCCGGGAAGGCAGTGGAGGATGGCCCAAGTCCTTGGGCCCTGCACCCGCATGGGAGACCAGGAGAAGCACCTGGCTCCTGGCTTCGGATCAGCGAGATGCGCCAGCCGCAGCAGCCATTGGAGGGTGAACCAACGGCAAAAAGGAAGACCTTTCTCTCTGTCTCTCTCACTATCCACTCTGCCTGTCAAAAAAAAAAAAAAAAAAAAAAAGAATTTTTTTTTGGCAAAGGTAACTGAACATTAACAATATAAAAATATCAATTGTGGGGCCAGCGCTGTGGCATAGTGGGTAAAGCCACCACCTGCAGTACCAGCATCTCATGGGTGCTGGTTCCAGTCCCGGCTGCTCCACTTCCGATCCACCTCTCTGCTGTGGCCTGGGAAAGCAGTAGAAAATGGCCCAAGTCCTTGGGCCCCTGCCTCCACATCGGTGCAGCTCCGGCAGTTGCAGTCAACTGGGGAGTGAACCAGTGTATGGAAGATCTCGATCTCTCTCTTTCTCTCTCTCTCTCTCTCTCTGCCTCTCCTCTTTCTGTGTAACTGTGACTTTCAAATAAATGAATAAATCTAAAATTTTAAAAAATGGAACAATGCTTGGTAAGTGGTAAGCATTTAAAAAATATCAGTTGTACATTATCAAGTAAAATAAGAAGATATGGCCAGCGCCGCGGCTCAATAGGCTAATCCTCCACCTGCGGCGCCAGCATACCGGGTTCTAGTCCCGGTCAGGGCGCCAGATTCTGTCCCAGTTGCCCCTCTTCCAGGCCAGCCCTCTGCTATGGCCCAGGAAGGCAGTGGAGAATGGCCCAAGTCCTTGGGCCCTGCACCCCATGAGAGGCCAGGAGAAGCACCTGGCTCCTGGCTTCAGATCAGCGCGGTGCGCCGGCCACAGCGCAACGGACGCGGCAGCCATTGGAGGGCGAACCATCGGCAGAAAGAAAGACCTTTCTCTCTGTCTCTCTCTCTCTCACTGTCCACTCTGCCTGTCAAAAAATAAAAAAATAAAATAAAATAAGAAAATATAACTTTCCCTCATAAATACCACTTATGAAACTGAAAAGCAATATAGTAACTAGAAATAAACTTCACAAAAGGAAAAAATATCAGAACTTTATAGAAAGCCATAAATAAAAACATGCCATTACTAAGAAGATAACACTGTAAAGATGACAATTTTCCCCTAACTTCATATAAATGTCAAATGCATTTCCAATCAAAATCCCAAAAGGATTCTTTGTTTTAACTAAGGTAATGATAAAATTTACATGGGCCGGCGCCGCGGCTCAATAGGCTAATCCTCCGCCTTGCGGCGCCGGCACACCGGGTTCTAGTCCCGGTTGGGGTGCCGGATTCTGTCCCAGTTGCTTCTCTTCCAGTCCAGCTCTCTGCTGTGGCCTGGGAAGGCAGTGGAGGATGGTCCAAGTCCTTGGGCCCTGCACCCGCATGGGTGACCAGGAGAAGCACCTGGCTCCTGGCTTTGGATCAGTGTGGCGTGACGGCCGCACCGTGCTGGCCGTGGCAGCCATTGGAGGGTGAACCAACGGCAAAGGAAGACCTTTCTCTCTGTCTCTCTCCCTCTCACTGTCCACTCTGCCAGTCAAAAAAAAAAAAAAAAAAATTTACATGAAAAAGCAAAAACTCAAAATAGTCAAGGAACCAGCTTTGTGGCTTATTAGGTAAAGCTGCTGCCTTTGATCAGATATCCCACATGGGTGTTGGTTCATGTACCAGCTGCTCTACTTCCAACCCAGCTCCCTGCTAATGGCCCAAGTGCTTGGGCCTCTGCCACCCACATGGGAGGTGGGATAAAGTTCCTAGCTCCTGACTTTTGCCTGGCTCATCCCTGGCCATTGTGGCCACTTTAGAAGAAAACCAGCAGATGGAAGATCTCTCTGTCTCTCCCTCTCTCTCTGTTAACTCTTTCAAAGAAATAAATCTTTTTTAAAAAATTAAAACGCTCAAGGAACCAAGTAGCAAAACTTGCCCAGTAAGACAAGATTAAAATAAAACTATATTACTAAAGACAAAACAGTATTGACAAAAAACACAAGTTGTCAAATGAAAGAGAATATGTGGCTGGCGCCACGGCTCAATAGGCTAATTCTCCGCCTGTGGTGCCGGCACCCCGGGTTCTAGTCCCGGTCGTGCCAGATTCTGTCCCAGTTGCCCCTCTTCCAGGCCAGCTCTCTGCTGTGGCCAGGGAGTGCAGTGGAGGATGGCCCAAGTGCTTGGGCCCTGCACCCCATGGGAGACCAGGAGAAGCACCTAGCTTCTAGCTTCGGATCAGTGCGGTGCGCCGGCCACAGCGCACCAGCCGTGGGCGGCCATTGGAGGGTGAACCAATGGCAAAGGAAGACCTTTCTCTCTGTCTCTCTCACTCTCTCACTGTCCACTCTGCCTGTAAAAAACAAAACAAAAAAAAAAAAAAAGAAAGAAAAAAAAAGAAATATGTTTGTCCAAAAGCATAGTATACAGACCAGCAACAAATACATGCATTTATGAAAACAGGTAAATGTTATAGGATTGCACTGCAGACCACTGGGAAAACAGGAGACTGGTACATAATCAGGGCTGGGTAATTGATTATTCACATAGAAAACAATAAAATCTCTACACATACATAGAATTCAGGTGAACATTTGGAACAGTGGTTAAGATTCCAATTGAAGAGGCCGGTGCTGTGGTGCAGCAGGCTAAGCTACCACCTGCAGTGCTGGCATCCCATGTGGGCACTGGTTCCATTCCTGGCTGCTCCACTTTTGATCTAGCTCTCTGCTAATGTGCCTAGGAAAAACAGCGGAAGAGGGCTCAAGTCCTTGGGCCTCTGTCATCCATGAGGAAGATCTGGAAGAAGCTCCTGTCTCTTAGCTTCAGCCTGGCACAGCCCTGGCTGTTGCAGCTATTTCAGGAATCAATCAGCAGATGGAAGATCTCTCTTTCTCTCTCAATCTCTCTAACTCTGCCTTTCAAATGAATAAATAATTAAAAAAAAAAAAAAGATACTGATTGAGACATCCTGAGTTTGTGTTGGAATTCCTCTTCATTTCTAATTTCAGCTTTCTGCCAATGTTCATCCTGGGAAGAAAGCAGCAGGTGATGGCTCAAGAACTTGGGTCTGGCCGGCGCCGTGGCTTAACAGGCTAATCCTCCGCCTTGCGGCGCCGGCACACCAGGTTCTAGTCCCGGTTGGGGCACCGGATTCTATCCCGGTTGCCCCTCTTCCAGGCCAGCTCTCTGCTGTGGCCAGGGAGTGCAGTGGAGGATGGCCCAAGTCCTTGGGCCCTGCACCCCATGGGAGACCAGGAAAAGCACCTGGCTCCTGCCATCGGATCAGCGCAGTGCGCCAGCCGCGCATTGGAGGGTGAACCAACGGCAAAGGAAGACCTTTCTCTCTGTCTCTCTCCCTCTCACTGTCCACTCTGCCTGTCAAAAAATAAATAAATAAATAAATAAATAATAAAAATTAAAAAAAAAAAAAAAAGAACTTGGGTCCAACAATGGGAAACATGAATTGACCTTTGGGCTACCGGCTTTGGACTGCATAGCCCTGGCTACTGTGAATACTTGGGGAGTGAACTAGGGTGTGGCTACAAGATTCTTCCTTGTCTATCTCCCCACCTTTCAACTAATCAAATTTTTTTTAAAAAAGTAATACACATGAGATTATAAATCTGCAAGGCAAAACTAAAACTTATGTAAGAAAATCTGGCCTACTTCTTTATGACTCCAAGTAGGGAAGAAGTACTTAGTAAGATACAGAAATCACTCACCACAAATGAATCACTGACAAATTTGATCAAATTAATATTAATAGCTTATTTTATCAAGACACTCTAAAAAACACAATGTAAACCACTAAACTGTAAGAAACTATTAGTGATACATTTATCAGAGAATGTATTAATAGCTAGATATTAAAGAACTTCAGGTGAAAAAACAGATTTTAAAAATGGACCACAGTGCTAAACAGACATTTCACAACATACACACACAGAGCAAATAAACACCAGAAAAAAAATCCTCAATCTTGACCCTAGCTAAAACCACATAAAATATCTTAATCTCACTAGTAAAAGTTAAGAAATCTGACACTATCTAGTGTTGATAAGAATGTGTATCAACAGGTACTCTTCGACATCCTGCATGTGTGATTATCATCACTACAGAAGACATCTGAAGATAATTAAAAATGAATCTTAATGAAGAATGGGATGGGAGAGAGAGTAGGATATGGGATGATTTTGGGTGGGAGGGTGGTTACGGGGAGAAAAACTGCTATAATCCAAAAGTTGTACTTTTGAAATTTGTATTTATTAAATAAAAATTTTCTTAAAAAAAGACATCTGACATTATTGCACTAACTTGAGCATTGTATACCCTATAATCTAACAATTCTACTCTCAGGTATACAACCAAAATCTTGAACATGAATCTAATAAGAAATACACAGGAGACCTTATTTGTTACAGAAAAGAATGTTCACTGAAAACAGATAAACTATGGCTTCTTCACAATGAAAACTTACTGAACAGTGAAAAAGAGATACTGTTAACTTCCAAGAATAAGGATGAACCTTAGAAACAATGAATTCATGAAATCTCAGAGGACCACATACAGATTTCATAATGGAACTTTTTTCAGATTTATTTACTTTTTAATTTGAAAGACAGAACAACACAGAAATAGGGAGAGACACAGAAGAGGAATCTTCCACCCACTGGGTTACTTCCTCAAATGGCTTCAACAGCCAGCGCTAGACCAGGCTGAAGCCAAAGCCTGGAATTACACCCCGATCTATCATGTGGCTGACAAGAATCCAAGTAACTTGGGGTATCATCTATCTGCTGTCCTCCAGGTACACTAGCAAGAAACTGTAACGGAAGCAAGGAGTAGCCTGGACTCAAACCAGGCATTCTGATAAGGCATGAGTGTCCCAAGCCGTGACTTAACCCACTGCCCTGCTATATCACAATGCCTGCCCCCAGATTTTTTAAATATAGATCAAAAAATAGCCAAACTGGAGCTAGGGTAGTCAGGCTGTCACTTGGGATGCCCACATCCTAGTACAGAGTTCCAGGGTTTGAGGTGCAGCTCCACTCTCCATTCCTGCTTCTTGCTAATACACACAAAGAAGGGGAGGCGGCAGGTGACGGCTCAAGTATTTGCATCCCTGCCACTCATATAGGAGTTCCAGGCTTCTGGCTTCAGACTGGCTAAGTCCTGGCTGTCTGAGAGTAACTGTGGAGTTAATCAGTGGAGGGAGATATTCTCTCTCTCTCTCTCTCTCTGCCTCTAACATAAATTTAAAGAATAAAAAAAATTATTCAAAAGATACAAAACTAAAATATGAATTATTTAGGGAAATACACAAGTAAATTTTTTAAGCTACGAAAGTAATAAAATTCAAGAGAACTTATTTATCTGCAGCAAAGCAGGGAGATTTTTGCAGGGAAGGAACAAGGTAGCTTCCTAGTTCCTAAATTAGAGGTAAGATCATGGACTTTCACTTTATGCTTATTGATGTCTTATAACCTGCATATATAATGCCATGTCACTTAGATATATCAAGTTATTATTTTTTTTTTTAAATTTAATGTAAAACAAATAAGCATTCAAAGGTTAGCAGGAGAGTTTAGGTTCCATGCTGGGTCTGAGGGAAGAGGAAGACTGGGAACAGAGAAAACACACAAGAAAACAAAGCTTTCCTTAGCTGCACGTCATTTTTTTTTTTTTTTAAATTTATTTGACAGATAGAGTTAGACAGTGAGAAAAAGAGACAGAGAGAAAGGTCTTGCTTCCGTTGTTTCACTCCCCAAATGGCTGCTACGGCCGGCGCTGCACCAATCTGAAGCCAGGAGCCAGGTGCTTCCTCCTGGAATCCCATGCGGGTTAGGGGCCCAAGCACTTAGGCCATCCTCCACTGCCTTCCCAGGCCACAGCAGAGAGCCAGACTGGAAGAGGAGCGACCGGAACTAGAACCCAGAGCCCATATGGGAGGATTAACCAAGTGAGCCATAGCACTGGCCCAGCTGCATATCATTTTTAAAAAAACAATTCTGTATAATGAATGACCAACAGGATGAACTGATGAAGCATGTCAAAGAGTAGATCAAGTAAAATGTTTCAGAAAATCCCTTCTGTGTATGTCATGTTTATGGTGACAGGAACAAGTGTCTGATAAATCTTCAGCAAGAAACTGATACATTTATATACAAAGCATGAAAGTGAGCCATACAACTTAGTACTGTGAGTTTTGGGAATGTGTTCCACTTTCAAAATGGTGCCTAAAAATAGCAGAAGCTTTTGAGATAAGCCTTATCATCCCCCAATGTTATGTAATTAGAGCAAAAAGGAAAAAGAACCCTCTTTTCCACCATAATCAGAAACAGAAGCCATTCAGTTCATTGAAATTTTTGTCAGAAACACAAAACACATATCACACACATGCACACACATATACACAGATACACACCATACACACATGGATTCATTAGCTATTTTTTATGAAGATCAAGGCATAGTCTTTGATTACAGGTTGCTACTAGAGTATTTCCATCTATCATGGCCTAATACTTTTGTAAAAGTTACTAGAAAAATCTTGAATGCCAGAAAAATTAAAATTGTAAAAAGTTATAAATACAAATTCCAATTCCCCAATTCCAGTCTGCCATTAAAACTTATGGGGGCAGGAACTGTGGCGTAGCAGGTAAAGCCGCCGCCGCCTACAGTGCCTGCATCTCTTATGTACCCGGTTGTTCCACTTCTGATCCAGCTCTCTGCCATGGTCTGGAAAAAGAGAAGATGACTTGAGTCTTTGGGCCCCTACACCCGCATGGGAGACCCAGAAGCTGATCCTGGCTCCTGGCTTTGGATGAGCCCAGCTCCGCCCACTGCAGTCATTTCAGGAGTGAACCAGCAGAAGGAAGACCTCTCTCTAACTCTTCCTGTCAAATTAAAAAAAAAAAAAAATGTAAATCTTTCATTATAGATTCTCCTGAAATAAGCCTTCTATTCTTACTTTCTTAGAAAAAGGCTTATATTCCATTGCTTTCCACTTTCCCCAGATTCTTATTTATTCACTAACACGTCTCTGGTTCAGGCTTTTATAGTCTCAAAACTAACTTCTAAAATAATTTTTTTTTGACAGGCAGAGTTAGTGAGAGAGAGAGAGACAGAGAGAAAGGTCTTCCTTCTGTTGGTTCACCCCTCAAACGGCCACCACGGCCAGCGCATCTCGCTGATCCAAAGGCAGGAGCCAGGTGCTTCTCCTGGTCTCCCATGTGGGTGCAGGGCCCAAGGATCTGGGCCATCCTCCACTGCACTCCCTGGCCACAGCAGAGAGCTGGACTGGAAGAGGAGCAACCGGGACAGAATCTGGTGCCCCAACCAGGACTAGAACTCCGGGGTGCCAGCATTGCAGGCGGAGGATTAGCCAAGTGAGCCGCGGCGCTGGCCTAAAATAATCTTTTAAAAGGTTGCCTTGCTTGTTCTCTCCCTACTCTGTCTTTTGTTTTAGTTTTTTCTTTCTTTCTTTCTTTCTTTTTTTTTTTAATAAATTTATTAAGATACATAGAGAGGGAGAGAAGGAAATCTCCCACCTGCTGGTTTACTCCTCGAATGCCTTCAACAAGCTGGTTTGGGGCCAGGCCAAAGATGGGAGTTGGGAACTCAATCTGGGTTTTCCATATGGGTGCAAGGGACTCAACCACCTGAACCATCACCTGCTGCCCCCCAAGTGTACATTAACAGAAAGCTAGAATTGGAAACAGTAAGGACTTAAACACAGGCACTGCGATGTGGAATAACAGGTAAATCACATGCCTACCCCCTGCTCTATTTCCATTACACAAACATCTGACCTGATATTATTCAAGCACTATGAATGGTACTAACTTTATCAATGCCCTACATAAAACACTTTTAATGTCTCCCCATAGTTTTCAGGATGTATTTTTAAACTGGCACATTTAGGAACCTCCAATCTGGTAGCACCATCCTGCTAGAGTGGTCTGGGCAGAGCCCCCTAATAGCCTTAGCCCATTCCAGTCCCACAACCTGTTCCCTCCTAGAAATGAATTCCTTTCTTCTTCTGAAATGCCCTATCCTTAAAAGTCCAGTTTAAAGTTAATTTGGCTTTCAAAAGGTCTTTCTCTGGTACTACAGCCCACCTCAGTCTCGGCAATCCTAATGCATTTTCACCCAGTGGCACACTGCTCCTCATGTATTTCATGTTAGACACATTAATGGAGGAAGATAAATTCCTAAATGACATGAAATTTGCTTTCAAGTCTTTTGTACCCTACTTCAAAATTATTTATGTACTTTCATTTATTTGAAACCCAGAGAGAGAGAGAGAGAGAGAGAGAGATGCAGAGACAGAGATTGTCCATCTGCTAGTTCAGTCTCCAAACTAAATTTATCTCCTTAAAAACATGAATTTTGTTTACTGTTACTTTTTACTTATTCAAGAGAGACAGACAGATTGACAGAGAACTCCCACCCACTGGTTCACTCCCCAGTTGCCAGCAAAGGCTAGATCTGGAACCAGGAGCCAGAAATGCAATCCAGGTCTCCCAGATGCAAGGCAGGAACCCAATTACTTGAGTCACTGTTGCTGTCCTCCAGAATCTGCATTAGCACAAAGCTGGAGACAGAAACTAGAGCCAAGGATTGCGTCCAGTCATGCCAGTGTGGGACACAGATATCCTAACTGGCTTCTTAACTGCTAGGCCAAATGTCTACCCCCAAACTTATCTTTTTTTTTTTTTTAATTTTTTTTTTATTTGACAGGTAGTTATTGACATTGAGAGAGAGAGAGAGAGAGAGAGAGAGAGAGAGAGAGATCTTCCTTCCGTTGGTTCACTCCCCAAATGGCCGCTATGGCCGGAGCGCTGTGCCAATCCGAAGCCAGGAGCCAGGTGCTCCTTCCTGGTCTCCCATGCAGGTACAGGCGCCCAAGCACTTAGGCCATCCTCCACTGCCTTCCCTGGCCACAGCAGAGAGCTGGACTGGAAGAGGATCAACCAGGACTAGAACCCAGCGCTCCTATGGGATGCAGGCGCCACAGGTGGAGGATTAACCAAGTGAGCTACGTCTCTCTTTCTTTAAAGATATATTTTATACATTGGACTGGCAGAGTTTCAGAGATTTTCTATCCACTGGTTCCCTCCCAAAACAGCTGCAATGGCCAGGGCTGGGTCAGGCTTAAGCCAGAACCCTGGAACTACATCTGGGTCTCTCACATGGTCAGCAGGGGTCCAAGCAGTTAGGCGATCTTCCCCTGCTTTCCCAGGTGTGCACCAGCAGGGTGCTTGATCAGAAGTGGAGCAGCCAGGACCTGAACTGACAACCATATGGGATGTCGGTGTCACAAGCAATGGCTTAACCCACTGTGCTTACAATTCTGCCCTCTAAACTTATCTTTTAATTCCATCTTTGTATGAACTTTTTGAAGTACTTGCATGTATTTAAAAATGATAACATATTACTGCATGTCCTGATAGCAATTAAATAAAAGATTTTTAAAAACTACTTAAAATGTCACATAATCTAAAAATGCACTTGTAATTCAGCCAAGATCACTTAAGGACCTCCAACAGGCCAGATGTTACATGCAAGGCATAGTACAAAGTGCTGAGTACAACACCTGCCCTGAGGAAGCTCACAATCTACGGATGACATGCAAACAAATTACTACAGTACTGGCATAATTAAAGTGCTATACTAGAGTTCTGTGGTTAAACTACTATGGCAAAACAGATGAGGGAGTAACTTCATTATTTCTAGAGGACAGTGTGAGAAAATTGAAGTGATGACATCTGAGTGTGTCATATATTTAAGAAACACCGCTACCACGAATAACTTCCAAAGACTTTTCAAACACTTTAAGTAACCTTTTAAGGATCTTATATTACTATATCCACTATACTAGAAAAGGAGAATATTTTCTCCTAAAAGAATCATTTTAAATATCATCCATCTTACATCCCCTTAACAAAGGGGTACATAAGAAATGACACTAAAGTCCTTAGGAAAACAGTTTTGTTAAACTGAAACTGACACAACTTCAAGGACTCAACAGAACAATGGAGGTTTTTTAGTCCCACTAAACATACAACCATACTAATTTCTTCGGTTATTACTACCCATCTGCTGCACATGTTTGAAACTAAATTTGCTCGCCCTTCCTTTATTTTTACTTATTGAAGACCTTAAATAATTCCAAATCTTTGGGCAGGCACTGTAGCATAGTAGGTTAAGCCTTCGCCTGTGGTGCCAGCATCCTGTACTGGCACCAGTTTGAGTCCTGGCTGCTCCACTTCCAGTCCAGCTCTTTGCTAATGGCCTAGAAAAGCACTGGGAGATGGTCCAAGGGCTTGGGCCCCTGAGCCCACATGGAAGACTCAGAAGAAGCTACTAGCTTTGTATCATCCCAGCTCTGGCTATTGCGGGCATTTGGGGAGTGAACCAATGGATGAAAGATCTCTCCCTCTCTCTGTAACTCTGCCTGTCAAATAAAGAAAAAGATAAAAGAGAGAATATGATTTTAAAAAATAATAACTCCAAATCTTGATTATCTAAGTCCAAACTTAGAAACCAACTGAGGGGCAAACAATTTCAAAAGTTATTCTAAAAGTTACTTTTTAATTATCAGGGTACATATGTGCTAAAATTTAATCTTTAAGATATACAGTCCAACCTGCCATTTACATGAGAATAAATGTTTTTTTCCTGAGTTAATCTTCTTTTGACATGTCTTACAGCTTTTTCTCCTAAGTGTCTATTAGTAGCTACATACAATCCATTGGTCCACTCCCCAAATGGCCACATCAGCCAGTCATGAGCCAGGAACTCCATCTTGTTCTCACACATGGGTGGCAGGGGCCCAAGTACTTGGGCCATCTTCTGTTGCCTTCCCAGGTGCATCACCAGGAAGCTGAATCAGAAGCATATCAGCAGGGATTCACACTGGCACTCTGATATGGGATTCTGGCATCCCAAGCAGTGACTTAACCAGCTGTGCCACAATACCAGCACCCATACATTCTGGAGAATGACTGATAGCTATTATTCAGATATACATTAACAACCAGCATTCGAGTGCCTGCCCTCGCCTATGCAAAATTATTGGGTGAAAGGTTTTAGAGAACCAGATATTCACATGGTCTCAAAGTATTATCACATAGAATGCAGAGATACTTTTTATAACAGACTCATCTTAACTGAAGGATCAAACTTAATACCACCAAAATTGTGAGACACTGACAATCTACACGTCCTGATGTGACACAACAGGATGGACTCAACATTACCCTATGTAGTATACTGATCATGGGTATAACTTGATTCCATTTCTGAGGAAGCACAAAAGAGGTTCAGATTATGGAGCATCTTGTAACTTACTTTGATGAATAGCAGATGTGGGGATTAAAAAACGAACAGTTCAGTTTTGGACATGTTAAATTTGAGAGGTTTATGAGCCATCAAATCAAAGGTGCTAAGAAGCCAATATATAAGTAAGTGTGGGACTGAGAGAAGTGGTCATTACATGACCACTATATCCACACCCCAAGACTCTGTATCCTGAGAGAAAAGTGCAAAGACCAGAGACACTTGAGAAGCCACTCAGTGTGGCCACACATCTTAACCAGACTGCAAATGCAACATAATCTAGGCTATATTTTCCTGCTGCTCAGCCTCTGTTAGTTACTTCTTATGTTGTGAGGCTGGATTCCAGGGACTCCAATTGTGTGAGCTGTCACCCCAATTCCATTCAAATGACCCGGTTAGCTTCAGCTATTTGTAACCAACGATTTTTTTTTTTTTTTTTGACAGGCAGAGTGGACAGTGAGAGAGAGACAGGGAGAAAGGTCTTCCTTTGCCATTGGTTCACCCTACAACGGCCGCCGCAGCTGGCGCGCTGTGGCCGGCACACCGCGCTGATCCAAAGCCAGGAGCCAGGTGCTTCTCCTGGTCTCCCATGGGGTGCAGGGCCCAAGCACTTGGGCCATCCTCCACTGCACTCCCTGGCCACAGCAGAGAGCTGGCCTGGAAGAGGGGCAACCGGGACAGAATCCGGTGCCCCGACCAGGACTAGAACCCGGTGTGCCAGCGCCACAAGGCAGAGGATTAGCCTGTTGAGCCACGGCGCCAGCCGTAACCAAAGATCTTCAAACGAATTACAAAAAATATTTTTATCTCCAATAGAAAGCTAAATATAATTTTCCTCCTAATTTAAAGCCACTTCTATACATAAACCAAAGTTTACTATGTCTCAAATAAAACCCTGAGGTACAGATATAAACAAGAAAGAGACCCAGAAATTAAACATGGTATAAATCAGTTTCTTGAGCCTTTAGAAGTATTTAGATAACTAAAAAGAAAACTTTAAGTTTCAAAGTATAAAATACAGACATTAAAGTAAAATATTCAGGGGCCAGCACTGTGGTATAGCAGGTAAAACCATCACCTGCAGTGCCAGCATCCCATATGGGTGCTGGTTCGAGTCCCGGCTCTTCCATTTCCGATGCAGCTCTCTCCTATGGCCTGAGAAAGCAACAGAAAATGGTGCAAGTGCTTGAGCCCCTGCACCCACGTGGGAGACCCAGAAGAAGCTCCTGGCTTCTGGCTTCTGGCTTCAGATCAGCCCAGCTCCACCTGCTGCAGCTATTTGGGGAATGAAACAAGGATGGAAGATCTTTGTCTCTCCCTCTCACTGTCTGTAACTCCACCTCTCAAATAAATCTTTAAAAAAAAAAAAAAAAAAAAGGGAAAACATTCAGAAAAAAAAAAAATACCAAGAACATTTAAGTATCAGTCAAATAAACAACTAAATATATTTCCAGAAAAACACAGAGCAATGAAGCATATTTTAGGAATATAACAACACAAGAATGATACTGGCTTTTACAAAGTATCTCTCTGCAACAAGATACTTTTTTGTGCTTTAAATATTCCAAAGTACTTCAATTAAGAAAAGTAACAGGGGCTGGTGTTGTGGCATAGTAGGCTAAGCCTCCGCCTGTGGGTTCCATATGGGTTCCAGTCCGTGTACTAGCTACTTCTCTTCCTATCCAGCTCTTTGCTATGGTCTGGAAAAGCAGAAGATGGCCCAAGTGTTTGGGCCCTGCACCTGCATGGGAGATCCAGTAGAAGGCCCTGGCTCCTAGCTTCGGATTGGCCCTCAAATCAAATGTAGACTATTTGGCTATATTGAAAATTAACGTTTCTCATTTCCTTGATAATGAGGTGGTTTCAAAAAGTCCGTGAGAAAAATAGAATTAAAAAAATAACATGAATTTTCCATAAACTTTTTGCTTGTTTTTGAAATGCAGAGTTACAGAGACACAGGGAGAGAGAGCTTCCATCTGCTGGCTCACCCCCCCAAATAGCAGCAACAGCTGGGGTTGGGCCAGGTAGAAGCCAAGAGCTTCACCCAGTTCTCTCACATGAGTGCATGGACCCAAGTACTTGAGCCATCTTCTGCTGCTTTCCTAGAAGCATTAGCTGGTCACTACATTGAAAGTAGAGCAGCTGGTGGCTCAACAGGCTAATCCTCCGCCTTGCGGCGCCGGCACACCGGGTTCTAGTCCCGGTCGGGGCACCGATCCTGTCCCGGTTGCCCCTCTTCCAGGCCAGCTCTCTGCTGTGGCCAGGGAGTGCAGTGGAGGATGGCCCAAGTGTTTGGGCTCTGCACCCCATGGGAGACCAGGATAAGCACCTGGCTCCTGCCATCGGAACAGCGCGGTGCGCCGGCCGCAGCGCGCTACCGCGGCGGCCATTAGAGGGTGAACCAACGGCAAAGGAAGACCTTTCTCTCTGTCTCTCTCTCTCTCTCACTGTCCACTCTGCCTGTCAAAAAAAAAAAAAAAAAAAGTAGAGCAGCTGGGACTCCAACTCACACTCATATGGGGATGTGGGTGTCGCAAATGTCACCTACCTCGCTGCACTGTAATGCCAGCCCCATCCATGAACTTTGTGAAGCCTCCTCACACTCACACTACCTCCAGTTGTTACTTTAAATGACTACATCTCGAGAAAGTAAAGCACAGGTTAAGGAGAGTAATAAACAATTTAAAACATGAAAAATATGTGCTTTAATGAAAAGAGGATACTAATATAGTGATACTAACTGTGTACCATACACTTTGTTACAGACTATAATTATTTTGTAAAATACTGTAAAACAGGTGGTTACTTTTTATAAAAAGTATACTCAATAATTATTTACTTCATGTCAAGACTAATAAGCGGTTGATCTGACTCCAGAACAGATGTATTTGTCCCCAAAGTTGATGCCATTTTATACACAACAAAATGACTTAATGAGTACACTTCTCTCATAAAAATTCATTTTCAATGATATTTTTCTTATTAGAAAAACAAATGTAACCATCAAACTGAACAAACAGAACCTATGGAATGCAACCCTAAAAAGCAACTTTTCATCTCTGTCCTCTAAAGTTACTATGTAGTGATTGTTAATATCCCTGAATGTCTATTCAAGAACGTTCATTTTCAAATTATAAAAATAATCTGTGTTGGGGCTGGCGACGTGGCACACTAGGTTAATCCTCTGCCTGCGGCACCGGCATCTCATATGGGCTCCGGGTTCTAGTCCCAGTTGCTCCTCTTCCAGTCCAACTCTGCTGTGGCTGGGGAGGGCAGTGGAGGATGGGCCAAGTGTTTGGGTCCCTGCACTTGCATGGGAGACCAGGAAAAAGCACCTGGCTCCTGGCTTTGGATCTCAATAGTTCTGGCCATTGAGGCCATTTGGGGGGTGAATCAACGGAAGGAAGACCTTTCTCTCTGTCTGTCTCTCTCACTGTCTATAACTCTGTCAAATAAATTTTTAAAAATTAAAAATAATAAACAATCCATATTTAAAACTTAGGACATGGCCGGCGCCGCGGCTCACTTGGCTAATTCTCCGCCTGTGGCGCTGGCATCCTGGCCTTCATTTGGCCTATGGAAAACATAGATCCCTTGTCCCAAACCACTCTAGGCAGCCTGCCAAAGCAGTCTCTTTTTCACTCTTAAATTTTCTAGGCACCGGACTGGCGTTGGGGGTCAGCGTGTTAAGCTGTCTCTGCTCGTGATGCTGGCATCCCATATTGAGTGCCAATTACTCCGGACTCAGGTTCCTGCTAATGTGCCTAGGAGGGCATCAGATGATGGCCCAAGCATTTAGGCCCCTGCCACCCCGTGGAAGACCAGGATGGAATTCATGGCTCCTAGCTTTGGCCTGGCCCAGACGCAGCTGTTGTGGTCATTTGGGGAGTGAAACAGCAAACAGATCTAACTCCTCTCTGTCCTTCATTTTGTCACTCTGCCTTTCAAATAAATAAACCTTTAAAAAACTAAAATAAAATCCTCAGGCACAGATCAGATACACATCAACACACTGTGTCTCCAAACTGCAGTAGTTACATATGAAACTCCCCAAACAACCATGTCACCATAAAGCACCGGGACTTCACTTGAGGGGAGCACCCCCCTTCTCTCCCACAAGGATGGGAGGAGTTAGGAAAGACTGAGCACACACACTCAGTTCAAAAACCCTTCAAATTTTTTTTTCCATTTTTTTTTAACTTTTATTTAATGAATATAAATTTCCAGTGTACAGCTTATGGATTACAATGGCTTCCCCCTCCCATAACTTCCCTCCCACCCGCAACCCTCCCCTCTCCCGCTCCCTCTCCCCTTCCATTCACATCAAGATTCATTTTCAATTCTCTTTATATACAGAAGATCAATTTAGTATAAAGATTTCAACAGTTTGCACCCACATAGAAACACAAAGTGAAACATACTGTTGGAGTACTAGTTATAGCATTATCACAATGTACAGCACATTAAGGACAGAGATCCCACATGAGGAGCAAGTGCACAGTAGCTCCTGTTGTTGACCCAACAAATTGACACTCTAGTTTATGGCGCCAGTAACCACCCTAGGCTCTCATCATGAGTTGTCAAGGCTATGGAAGCCTTCCAAGTTTGCCGACTCTGATCATATTTAGACAAGGTCATAAAAGACAGAGTGAGGATAGTAACCAATGATCCTAAGAGTGGCATTTACCAGGTTTGAACAATTATACAGCATTAAGTGGGGAAGAGGACCATCAGTACACACAGGTTGGGAGTAGAGCCATTGGTGGTAGAGTAGAGGTTATGATTACGAAGGAATGAGGCCCAAGTGCGCTAGACAGGGTCTAGAACAAAGGACAGAGTCATTATTAGAGGAGCTAAGAAAGGTGCTGTCTAAGCTACAATTAAGTTTTCTGATTGAGAGGCAAATAGAACCTGATAGAACCCTTCAAATTTTCAACGACTCAGATCAAAAATGATTTTTTAATTTCCAACTTCCTGAATCTTTTACATCTACAGATGAGGTGAACATTAGATGTCACAAGACCCATTTTCTGGCTCTTTCTTAGAACACCTGCACTGTGTTCCTACAACTCACTTTAGAAATGTACATCTACTGCTGGCGCTACGGCTCAATAGGCTAATCCTCTGCCTGCGGCGGCGGCACCCTGGGTTCTAGTCCCATTCAGGGCACTGGATTCTGTCCCAGTTGCTTCTCTTCCAATCCAGCTCTCTGCTGTGGCCTGGGAGTGCAGTGGAGGATGGTCCAGATCCTTGGGCCCTGCACCTGCATGGGAGACCAGGAGAAGCACCTGGCTCCTGGCTTCAGACCAGCGCGGTGCACTGGCCACAGCGGCCATTGGGGGGTGAACCAACAGTAAAGGAAAACCTTTGTCTCTCTCTCTCACTGTCCACTCTGCCTGTCAAAAAAAAAAAAAAAAAAAAAAAGAAGAAGAAGAAGAAGAAATGTACATCTATTGACTCAGAGCCAAATTCAGAATGAAAGAATTCTATTTTAACATGTAATTAGACATTTTGTATTCATAAGTTTTCCATACAAAATAGGAATAAAATAAAAATTCATAATGCTACCATTCAGAGTAGCCACAATTAACACTCTACTTTTTTCTTAAAAGCTTATTTACTTCTTTGAAAGGCACAGCAATGGGGTGGGGAGGAAAGAGGGGAAGGGAAGAAGAAGGACAGGGACAGAGAATCTTTCCCTAGCCCATTTACTCCCTAAATTCCCACAACCAGTCAGGGCTTGGCCAGGTGATAGCCAGGAGCCAGGAACTGCATCCAGATCTCCTATGTGTGTAGCAAGGACCCAAGTACTTGGGCCACCATCTGCTGCTTTTCCCAGGTGCATCAGCACAAGCTGAATCCGAAGCAGAGCAGCTGGGATATGGGACAAAGTGGCTCAACATGCTGTGCCATGTCAGCCCAAACACTTCATATAAATTTGTCTTCTGAAAATGTATTAATACATTATTTATATACATTTATGAACAATACTATATCCCACATAATATAAGCTTATCTTTTTCAAACATCAAATTTCTCCTAAAGTGTAGGTTTCTTTCTGAAATTTGTCTGTCACTCCCCAAACCCAAAATCTTTATGGTTCCTCACAGCCAGAAATTTAAATTCAACCTTTATTAAATTAAGCATTATAAATATGTTCTCCTATAGCACTAACATCTCTAAATGTAATTTTAAACTTCAAATTTGTCATATAAAATTATACAAGAAAAATGTGAAAGTCAGGGCAAGCCTGACAATGGCAGATGAGAAGCACTGCAGAGTTCAGTAGCAGTTCCATGACAGCCGCTGGAAAGATCTCAGGATGCAGCTTCATTAAGTGTTACAGGTTAATTCACAAGGTGAAAAAAGGCAAAGGTTGCAATTCCTTTATTAGCTTAGTAAAATTAAACTTACAGCAAGCCTTAGTCCTCATTATTGCACACTAAATTCTGTCACACCACACACACAAACACACACACACATTCAACGGCTCCACACTCATCACTCCAAACTGCTATAAGTTCATCTAACACACAAGAGCATAGTTATGAAGACAAAAGATGTTTGAAACTGAATTTCGGGATTAATTCTGTCAAAGTTTCATAAATGATTTGCTCCCCATTCACACGGCACACATTTTAAATTTTATTTTAAAGTCATTTTTTAGCACATAAAATGAGAAGTAAATTCCATTTAAACATGCTGCCAAAAAAATACATTCACTCTTTTAAGCTTGAAGAGGCTTTGTGGTCTTCCTGTACATATGTCAGCAAAAACTAAAAGAATTACAAAAGTGCCTGAAAAAGAGAAAAATTATCAGTTCTCTCTTGAAGCAAAGTCTATTCCACTCAGAAAGTACAGAGCACTAAATGTGGGCAATGTTGATGCACTCCATGTATGACGTGTGTGTGAGTGCTCACCAGACACCCATGTGTGCCTGAAGATACCAGTCAAGACCATCAACAAAACAGTAACTCTCTAGATGATGGTTTCTGCCTTCTTCCTTTATTTTTCAATACTGTTTAATTTGTTTATAAACAAATTGTATGAAAAGTTTCAGTACTAAAGCTTTGTGGTACTAGAAGCACAGACTCATAGATCAATGAAACTAACACAAAAGTTCAGAAGTAAATCCACACAACTTTGGCCAATTAATTATCAACAGACACCAAGGCAATTAACACAGGATATCCAAGATGGACTTGGAAATTTATCTCACTTCATAAAGTGAGCAGAAATGGATTGCAAATCTAAACCTAAGAAAACTATACAACTTTTAATAGAAAATTTCAAAACTCTAGTCAGTAAAAGATTTTGTAAGATAAGACATCATAAGCAGCACCATTCTTAAGAGGAAAAAAAAAAGATACATTGGGCTCCACAAAAATTCAAAAGTTTTGAATCTTGAAAGACATCATTTGAAAATTAAAAGGGCACAGGCTCCGAGAAGATATCCGCGAATATGCTTGGACGCAGAATAAAAAAGAACTCTTACAACTCAATAAGACAAAAATCCCAATTAAAAATCAACAGAAGAGTCAACAAACATATCACCAAAAAGAGGTATAAAAAAATGGCTTGAAAAGATCCTCAACATCATTAGTCACTAAGGAAATGCAAACTCAAACCACAAGGGCATACTACTTCATACCCACTGGGATAATTATAATCAAAAACAAGAAGAGCAGGGAAGACTTAGAGAAACTTAGATACTCACACACTGTTAACATAAAACAGTACAATCTACCCTGGACAACAGTTTCGTAGCTTCTTTAAAAATTAAACACAAATGTACCATGTGCCCAATAATTCCACTCTTAGGCATCCACTGAAAGAAACGAAAAACATCAGTGTAACTATAACTATCTGCACACCAATATCCACAGCAGTGTTATTTCTAAGAGCGAAAAACTAACAACAATCGTCATGTCCATCACCTGGTGAGCAGATAAACAAAATGCAGCACATGCATACAACAGAATACCACTCGGCAATAAAAAGGAACAAAGTACATATATACTCAACATGGATGAACGTCAAAAACACTGTTTTACATGAAATAGGCCAGACAGTATGATTCTGTTTAAAAGAAACATCCTGAAAAGGAAATTGACAGAGGTAGAAAGTAGATAAGTGGTTGCCTGGAGCCAGGGTTAGCAATGAACTGCTCACAGGATGAGCATGCTCAAGCATGTCAACTGAAGTAATAATGGACAATGTTCTACAATTGGACTAAAAGCTCACTAGATTCACTGAAAGTCATTGAACTCTGCATTCAAAATGGGTAATTCCATGATATACGAAGTATGCCTCAATGAAAGTATCGTTAAAAAGAATTTCAAAAGTTAGTACATAATTATGCTACTGACGGGTTTACTAGGTCTTTCTACATGTCAAGGCCAAGTATCATATACAGCAAAACTGTACTAAATGAAAATATACATCAAAATGGCATACCAAAATAACTCACGTGCCACTATCTCTGTTACCAGGATTATGGGTGATTTTTACTTTCAACTTCTGAGGACCATAAGGCACACATCTTTGACCTGATTAACTACTAGCCCTACATCTTTCCTAAGAAAGATAAAAGGAGAACAAAAGGTCACCTGCTTAGTCCATATAATTATATTCTCTAGCTATACAGGATCTGGTATACCACCACACAGAAGCAAAATTACACACAGATGTACATTATGTATACTTCCTGTATCATAGACTAAAAAATGAAGTCCAGATATCTAAAACCTGCTCCAGAATCTGCTTTGGACAGGAACACACTAAGTGCACATATAAACAGAAGGGGCTGAAGACAAGTAATGAGCACACTCTTCCTGTCAATCTCCTTTCCACATTTCCTAACTCACTCTTGAAAATGTGACTTAGAGGCCGGCGCCGCGGCTCCCTTGGCTAATCCTCCGCCTGCGGTGCCAGCACCCAGGGTTCTATTCCCAGTTGCTCCTCTTCCAGTCCAGTTCTCTATTGTGGCCTGGGAAGGCAGTGGAGGATGGCCCAAGTACTTGGGCCCCTGAACCCGCATTGGAGACCAGGAGGAAACACCTGGCTCCTGGCTTCGGATTGGCGCAGCGCACAGGCCGTAGCAGCCATTTTGGGGGTGAACCAACAGAAGGAAGAACTTTCTCTCTCTCTCTCTCTCACTGTCTAACTCTGCCTGTCAAAAAAAAAAAAAAAAAAAACAATGAAAATGTGATTTAGAGTTCCCATTTTATAGCAAATGAAGAGAAAGGATATATATAAAGATTGTGTGTAAGTACTAGCTACAAGAACTGATGTGCAACTCTAATGCTGATATGGGGAAAACTTACCTGGGATAAATCATCTTAGGGCACCTGTTTAGCACTACTTTAAGACTCAGAACAGTGTCTTCTAAAAATGTAAAACCAGTTAACACTTTTTTACAAAACTGTTCATCCATCCCTTACTCAGGAGACCCAAACAAGATTTTAAAAGGGAAGTAACAGATGGGAAGCAATAGAAGAACTTCACAAAAATTCTGCTGTTAGCCCCTCAACAAGGGAGAATTTTGAAGAGCTTAATTATACTTTTAAAAAATTTAAATGCACAGCTTATCTACCAACCTAAACTAGGCAAACTAAGAATGGTTTTTAGAAATTTCATTTTAATAAACAATATGCACTATTTTTTCAAGTTGCTGATTAAAAAAAGTAACTCTGAAAGTCAGCTAAAACAAAGTTCTTAAAAGATACATATTTGATATGCTAATAGACTACTAAGAAGGGGCAGTGCCACATTCCAAAGACCAAACACTGGCCAGTTGTCACCATCACACATACCACAGGGGAACTCTGGCACACCCATTTCAAAGGGTTGCCAACTCTAGACTACATATTTTTACTATTGATTCAACATACTGTTCTATAAATAAAAAGGAAACATTTCTATTTATCTATATACATTTTAATATAGGAGCTCCCAATTATCAAAAAGACTATTTCCAAAACGTTTCATTCCGAGACATGTACCTATGTTGACCCTCTAGCAACTAAGAACTGCCTCCACGATACCTGGGAGATTATATTTTACATCCCTAAAACCCTAAATTCACATACATTTTAATCCAAATGAATGGGATAAATGAAGTTGACTTCCTGTATTTCTGAGAGCAACTTGGTAAATATATTTATGAAATAACAGAACACATTAGGTATTTGATATTTAAATCAAAATAAATTCAAAAATTTAAGTCTTCAGCAAGTAAAGTTAGCTTTTAAAATACTATTTATAGAAAATAAGTGAAAAACAGGATAAATTAATAAAATGTCAAGCGACAGAAAAGGAATCCTACACTCCTTTAAAAAAAAAAGCAATTCAAGTTTAAACTTCCTCCTCCTCACGAATTATGCCACTCTCTTACAGTCATAAAACTATACTAGCCCCTTCATATAAAGGGAAAGAAGCTTCTCTTTCAAATACTGTACTTAGTCAACATCAATTTGTTAGCTGGAATTTGCCAGAATTTCAAGCTGAAAATTATACTTTGATATCATAAAAGCAATGTAATCTCACACCCTGCACACCAAGGTGACTTTCTCATGTTTAATTTACCCTGTATCAGAATACCTGGGCCCAATACTGTGCTTCTGACTCCATCTTCCTGTTAACACAGACCCTCCGAGGCAACAGTGATGGCTCAAGTAATTGGTTCAGGTAATCCATAGTTCTCTTGGATACAGGCACCCAAGTCACCTTCCTATCTGATCCTGTTGGGGGAAGAGACACCAAATCCAACTAACAGGATCTGGACAGGGATTACAAAGGGCTATGGTAGCCAATGTGGCTGACCAGTAGGGTTCTTGGTGACAATCCAATGTACCACTGTTGCCTCTACATCTTAAGAGGCAGTAGGAATTGATGTGTTATATGCTGTACTTCCCCATCCCGTAAGTGCCAGACAGGGTTCTTCCAAATCAGGAAGGACCATATGGAAAAAAAGTGTTAGTACCTTTGGGGCCCCACAAGTCTAATGACTAGTTTTAGCTACAAGCCTCTGAATCATGATTTCACTAACTGGAGCTCTGGCAAAGACAGGCAGCCTCTACCACCTAAGAAGTGACCCTCAGGGTTTTGGATTCTGCCTCACTCACACAGCTACCAGGTATACTCTTTTGAAAAGCAGCTATCAGTGTTCTTTTGGTTTTTGTGGAAACTGAAGGCCTGAATCATGGAGGCTTCATAGGTCTCCAGCCTGGCATTCCTATTTTGGGGTGGGTCAGCTCAAACTCAATGACTAACAATGTAGTAAATCAATGGGAAATGCCTATTTGAAACTGGCTAAGCTTTAGTCCCAAGCAGCACCTCAACTTTACATGAGAAAAGTGACACCCAGCCTTCTGCAGGACGCTTTATCCTCTAAGCTACCACAAGAGGTCACATTACAGGCTTACTGGAATCCACATCCAGTAAACTATCATATCTTACAAATCAAACATCACCCCTCCATTGCCCCTAGTAAAATACACATCAGGATCAGTCCTTTCTCAGACTTTGCCATCAGCCTCTCAATTCATCTCCTAGTATACAATCTTAATTCATCCTCAAGCCACTCTCCAAAAGCAGACAGAAAAATCTTTTGAAAACACAACATGAAGCCAGCGCCATGGCTCAATAGGCTAATCCTCTGCCTTGTGGCGCCAGCACACCGGGTTCTAGTCCCGGTCGGGGTGCCGGATTCTGTCCCGGTTGCCCCTCTTCCAGGCCGGCTCTCTGCTATGGTCTGGGAGTGCAGTGGAGGATGGCCCAAGTGCTTGGGCCCTGCACCCCATGGGAGACCAGGAGAAGCACCTGGCTCCTGGCTTCGGATCAGCGCGATGCGCCAGCTGCAGCGCGCCGGCCGTGGCGGCCATTGGAGGGCGAACCAACGGTAAAGGAAGACCTTTCTCCCTGTCTCTCTCTCTCACTGTCCACTCTTCCTGTCAAAAAAAAAGAAAAAAGAAAAAAAAAAAGAAAAACACAACTTGAGCAACTTAGTCTACCCCATTAAAATCCAACAATAGTTTCATCACTGCCTTCAGTGCAAACTAAACTGAACTTTCCAACACAACTCCTTGAAATAGCCTTGTAGTTGCACTCCTGACCACCTCTTTAGCCTCATCTTTCCCATTCCTCCTTTACATTCCACATCACTGCCATACAGAACCAGCATCATTTTCCAATATGACCTCTCGTATTCAGGTTTTTTTTGCCTCAACCTCTTGAAACCCTCCCTCTCCATACATTATCCTTTTGCCTAACTGGTCTACTCTTCAGGTCATGGTTCAGAGGACAACAGAATTTTTACCTTGATTACTTAAAATAAGACAAGGTTTCCACGTAACACACTGTCACTGAATTCACATTGTTTACTTTATCTTCTACTGTAAAGAGGAATCACAAATTTTTTTTTCACTGTTACATAACCCCGCTCATGTGCTCTATAACTATTTGGGTAATTAATGGCAATCCATGGCCGGCGCCACGGCTCAATAGGCTAATTCCCCACCTTGCGGTGCCGGCACCCCGGGTTCTAGTCCCGGTCGGGGCGCCTGATTCTGTCCTGGTTGCCCCTCTTCCAGGCCAGCTCTCTGCTGTGGCCAGGGAGTGCAGAGGAAGATGGCCCAAGTGCTTGGGCCCTGCACCCCATGGGAGACCAGGATAAGCACCTGGCTCCTGCCATCGGATCAGCGCGGAGCGCCAGCCGCAGCGCGCCAGCCGCAGCGCGCCAGCCACGGCAGCCATTGGAGGGTGAATCAACGGCAAAAGAAGACCTTTCTCTCTGTCTCTCTCTCTCTCTCACTGTTCACTCTGCCTGTCAAAAAAAAAAAAAAAAGGCAATCCATATGCTTGATAATCAAAAACAAAATTAATTTTTAAGGATCACTTGACTTAGAAATACATTACTTTAACGAAATTATATCCTGCCTTCCCTATTACACTGCATTGACATTAATATAAAAATTTCACAACAGTGTTATTAAGTAGGTAACAGGCAATGTTACTCTCATTTTATAATCTGAGGATTTTCACATCATCTGGCAGGAGCAAATCAGGATTAAATGTAATCTTTTTGTCCATACATACAGTATTAAAACTTTACAATGAGAAGAATCGCTCAATAAGAGTATAAGTCAACAACTATGAAAGTCTAGTAAATCTCAAAGGGCATTCAATTCTCTACTATCTTAAAAACACAAAATGGCATAGATAATCCACAAATAATATCTGGGACTATGTCATCCTTTTTTTCCTTAGTAAATGCTTTCTGAAAATGTTTGACCTAAATTAATATTCAGTATAATTTGGACTATCTCAGAACATGCCAATTAATGACTAGAAAAAGTATTCTACACACAGTGAAGAGTCTATGTCACTCTTAAGATTTAATATATACCATATAGAATGCATCAACTACAGGGATGAGGAATCTTTTTTCTGCCAAAGGCCATTTGGATATTTATAACATCAGTCATGGACCATACAAAATTATCAACTTAAAAACTAACCTGTTACATAAATTTATTGAATTTCAAGCCCCATCTGCAGTTGCCTTGGCAGGGCCAGAGCAGATGATTTCGCAGGCCTGACATTCCAGATGTTCCCCTTTCCTAAACTAGAATACACAAATTAAAGATTACCACATGGCAGAAAGTAACTGCAGTGAACTCAAAGCTTCACAGTGTCACTTATAATACATACTACTGTATCTCTATGTTCAAGAACATGTACCTCTATTACTCCAAAACAGCTCAATTTTGCATTAGATCTACTTGAACAAAATCATCCAAAAGTGTATTTTTGAATAGTCATATTCAGATGTGAGGATGTTTCACCAACAATGTATATCTTTAAAGAATTAAAATCCTAAGAATGATCCCCTTGTTTTAAAAATCTTACAAATGTCATTCATTTGCATTCCATTTACTTGCATGGGTGGGATGGGGTGAAGCTATGGCTAGTGAGTAGGAAATTATAATCTTGTTAATGCTCACTTATTCATTCTATGTGGTGGCTGGAACAGCTTTGAGATTTTCTGCTTTAAGGATATCTATAAATACATAATATAAAATATAGCACCTCAAATTAGTAATTTTGAGACAGAATTTTACTAAACACTATGAGTTATGTAAGTCTAGGCAAAATGCTAGTCTTCCATATCCAACTGGGAGTGTCTTTGGACAAACTACCTAAACTCTCTGCACATTACTTACCTAATATAACCAGAAATTAATTAGAAATTAACTTACACTTGGGGCTGGCGCTGTGGCGTAGTGGGTAAAAGCTGCCGACTACTGTGCTGGCATCCCACTCTGGCGCCGGTTCCAGTCCTGGCTGCTTTACTTCTGATCCAGCTCTCTGCTGTGGCCTGAGAAAGCAGTGGAAGACGGCCCAAGTTCTTGGGCCCTACACCTGCGTCGGAGACCCAGAGGAAGCTCCTGGATCCTGGCTTCAGATCTGCTCAGCCCCGGCCGTTGCAGCTATTTGGGGAATGAACCAGCAGATGGAAGCTCATGCTCTCTCTCTCTCTCTCTCTGCCTCTGCCTCTCTGTAACTCTGCCTTTCAAATAAATAAATATATAAAAAAGAAATTAAATTACACCTTACAGGATTATCATAAAACTAGCTCAATCACTTGGTAGCTGTGTCCCTTAAGTTACTTCACCTCAAGTTCTATAGCTGTCAGATGGCAATACTAATACCTACCTAAAAGGGCTCTTTGTAAAGACTAAATCTGTTTTAGGACACTGGCTGGCAAGTATGAGTGACAGTAAACCACTACACAAGCTTTAGTTACCATGAACAGTATCAGCAGCAGCAGCATATTACTAGATGATGCCTCACATTTCTTTTTCTTTTTCTTTTTTTTTTTTTTTAAGATTTATTTATCTTACTTGAAAGGCAGAATTAGAGGGAAAGGAAGAGAGAGAGGTCGATCTTCCATCCATAAGTTCACTCCCAAAATGGCCACCATGGCTGGGGCTGGGCCAGTCCAATGCCAGGAACCAAGAGCTTCTTCTGGGTCTCTCACATGGGTGCAGGGGCCCAGGGAGTTGGGTCATCTTCCACTGCTTTACCAAGAACATCAGCAGGGAGCTGGATCAGAAGTGGAACAGCTGGGACTTGAAATGGCACCCATATGGGATGTCAGCATTGCAGGTGGGCAGCTTAACCCACTACACCACAGCACCAGCCCTGATGCTTCATATTTCTACCATACGAAAAAAAGTCTTTGAAAAATTAATCTCATTTAGTGAACTGATTATTATACAGATTGAGCTCACACATCCAAGAATCTTTATGCTTTTTGAAACTTTAAATGCCCAAGAAATTTTCTGAATTGACTATTGTTCATGAATGCTGACAAGATGTGTATCAAATATCCACCCTAAACAAACAATTCTATTCTATGAACTAAAATATACTAAAGTATAACACAAAATTACATCTATTGTACTTTCTCCCTCAAAAAGATCTCAAAATGATTCAAATAATCCAATACAACAATCTTCAAAACATGCAAGATACTTGAGAAAGCAGCAGCTCAGAGCAATCAGCATCTTTCTCTAACACTTTTGCCACATAATTACAAAATTGTGTCTACAACTCTGACCTTGCCATTAAATTGTTCAAAACATGTACTGAGTATCCACTCTGTTCCAGGCAAGCACTGTGCTAAACTCTGGCATAATTAACACAAAAGGAAAACCCAAAAATAAAAGAAGTATGCCACTAACAATTAAGTATTTCAAATAGTATAATCTCGTTTGCCTTAAACAGTGAATAAGAAAACTACAGACTCTCATAGTTGAATGCATCAACACTTAGCAGGAGTTAAGCAATCTCATATAAGTGACAATCCAGTATTTTACCCAAGGAGAATTGAGAGTAAAACCAATCCGTCTACACTTCTCCATCAATTGTCACTTATTAAGTAAAGATAAATGCTCATCTTAAATATCAGTCAAATAATCTCAAGAGCAGCACCACTAAATGTGTAGTATATTTTTTAACCCATTTATTTTGGAAAGTCCAGAAACATGAATTTTAAGTTCCATAAACCTAAATATCACCTATAATCTACCCAAACTAAACTGTGTTCCCTTAGCTTTCCTCAGTATCTGAAATTTTATTTTCCTGGGGCAACCAGAATCAACTTGCTAATCATATCTTCTTTTAATCAACCAATCATTTTCTTAGGAGCAAATAACCACATAAGAGTTGACACTATCAAATGTTCCACAACACAAAAGTTTCCTCAGAGGCGACTGCAACCATAGCAAAGTTTTAAAGAAACTTAAGAACTGTGATCCAGCAAAGCTGCTCTCCCCAAAAAACGTAAACTTGACTATCAGGCAAGAAACCTAACTGCTAATGTGGGTATCCAAAACTTAAAAGGAGACAAACCGCCAAGCGATTTTTTTAATACTTACCTGCCAGGCAAAAAGTGCTGCTAGAAAAAGCTGCCATGCACACCCACAGCCAGATTCATCATCCTGATGCACGTGTACATGCACTTCAAGACTAGGAACCTGTCTTGGAGTTCATTATTACCGTCTATGAAAGTCCCACGGAAAAATGTGCTGTCATTTCACTTCATGAATGCCGATTAGGCAGTTTCAGTTAACTGCAACACTTCACAAATAAACTCCAATTATCCAAGTCCTTCTGGGCCCAAAGCTCCTGCTTCTATTATTAAACACAATTAAAGAATTAACAGGATCAGTGTGTTTTTCTTGAGGTGCATTAGACTAAAATGATTTGCAGTAAGTCACCAAAACCCCCCGAGTGGCTGAAATTCCTTCAGCCATATAAACCCGTCCTCCGCGATGTCCCTCTACTAAACTGCAGGACTAACACAAGACAAAACTGACCGACACACATTCTTCACACAGAAATCAAGGGGCAAAAATCTGGCAAGCTAGATACACATGGGCGGAGGGGGAGAAAGTATACACAAATTCCAAAAATCTCTGCCTCGTTCAGAATGGCACTTTGTACCGCTGCAAGCATTCAGGCACACTGGGGGGTGGGGCGGGCGGGCACTCCACAAATGCTGTTGACAGAGGAGACAAGATAAAGTCTCGCCAACAAACAGTACTAACAGGTAACGCTGGAAATCAGTCGCAGAAACAGCAGAAATAACAACAACCTTCCGGCAAATTCTACACCCAGAGGGGGGAAAAAAATCAACGCATCCTAGGTACTCGGGAGGAGGGGTCGGGGAGGGGTTGGGTATTTAAAGTGACCCGGAATAGCCATGGCGGGGGGGACCCACAGCAACTGACACTTCCACTGGAGCTGGACAGTCGCAGATCTGGGCAATCACAGTAGAAACCATGTGTTTTGGAAAGACACCAAGGCCACACCCTTAGACTCTGGACCTCAAACGCCGGGGCCGGAGAGGTCAACGCAGCATCCCAGCTGGAAGCGGTGGACGCACAGGTGGAGGAGCAGGTGACGGGGGCGCCAGACACAACTTCCACACCGGGGCCCGCGGGGCCGGGCGTCGGGCGAGGCAGCAGGGGGCGTGGAGCTGGGGGCGCGCGCTGGCAGGCGCCAGGAGCGCGAGGGGGCGCGGGCCGGGTCGGGGCAGCACGTCCACGCGCCGGGGGTCGCGGGCGGCAGGGGCGGCGAGCACGCGCGTGGGGCTGCGAGCGCGGCGAGGCGGCGGCAGGAAAGTCCGTCCCGAATGAATGGGCGCGCGGGCCAGGCCCGGGCCGCCGACCTCGCAGGAAGCGGGCCCGGGCCACGCCACCCCACCGCGCCGGCGCGGGCCCCGGCCGCAGCCGCCTCTCCGCCAAAATGGGGGTCGCGGCGCGGGAAAGCGAGGGGCGTGAGGGGAGGAGGAACGGGGAGAACCAGCCACTCACCCTCCGCTCGAGCCTCCAGGCGCTCAGCCCCGCTCCTCCGCCCTCCTCGAGCCGCGCCGGCGGCTCCTCAGCGGCGCTAGGGGGAGCCCCGGGCCCGGAGCGGCGGAGCGGCGGCGGCCGGACCGGGAGCCCCTCCGCACCTGCCCCTGTGGTGGAGCCGCGCTGAGCCAGGCAGCGGCGGCAGCGGCGGCTCGAAGCGGGGAGGGCAAGTGACCCGGATGTACAGGGTAACGGCGAGGAGGGGGAGGGGGGAATGCCAGGAAGTGAGGGCGCCGCGGACCTGTCCAGCCGTGCGCATGCGCCGCCCGCCCGCCCCGCAAGGTAAACCCTCAGCCTTCTGGCTCCGCCCTCCTCCCCCAGCCCCCGCCCCTGCAGAAAGGGGCGGGGCGAGGCCGGAGACAGGTGGTCGCGAGGGCGCGGCGCGGAAGGGGGCGCGGCCACATCCCCCGCGCCCCTGCCCTCCTTAAAGGGGCAGCACACCTCAGTGTGGAGACAGCTCTGGGTGGGCCGGGGGTCGTCTCAAGGCACAGACGCGAACGTCGGGCTCGGAGGTGGCGCCACGTGCTGGGGGCTCGCAGACCACGGTTCAGTGCGGAGCCCGGCGGAGCTGTCACACTCCGGCCTCCCGCGCCGGGAAGGGCTGGGCCGCTCGGCTCGGCTCGCCCAGCGGCTCCGGCCAGGTGCAGCGGCTCCGGCGCGCGTCCCGAGCTCAAGGTGCACCGTTAGCGCCCGCGGTGAGAGCGTGGAAACGCCCTCGGCGCGTGCGGGACGGTCGGTGCCAGAACCGCAGGTGACGCCCCTGTGCAGGGCACTTCCAGGCACAGCTGACCCGGTTCCGGGGTCGACTCTGCCCTCAAGCGTCAGGTGGGCCCAGAATCTGGCCCCTGCTTCGGCAATGTCTCACGCCTCTCCCTCTAAGGAACGGAAATCCCATCTTGGCTAGCTCCTCCGGATGCTGTGACACAGGCTTCATTGGTGTACAGAGATCTGCACTGGCCGAGGAGCTGCCAGTGCAGCTCAGCAAAGAGCCTCTGGATGAGTGATTAACAGCAAGACAGCAGGACAAGGCCTGCAAGAAACACGGAATCCCTTTCCCCGGACTGGCCCAGCCTCGTTCCCGGCTGTGCGAGCATGCACGTGTCCGCTCTGCCAGCACCCACGTGGGATGTCCCCAAAGAGGGCACTGACTCAGAAAGCAAGACCCTGCAAGAAGTGCTGAGTGTAGTCTTCCACGACCCCCCCCTCACCATTCTGCATGAACATGTTGAGCAAACAAGCAGATTTCTTCTCAGCCCTTTGGCTAAGATCAAGTGAAAAGAGAAGCAGAAACATGCAAAAAAAAAAAAAAAAAGATGTTTCCATGAGCACATTAGCCTCTCAACGATAATTTAATCATACTGGCATTTTTTGAGTCCTGAGGATGTGTCAGGCACAGTTCCAAACCCTTGACTTGCATTTCCTCTTTTGCTTTTTACAATCAACCTACATGGAACTATGATTTGTGGAATTTACAAATGAGGACACTAAGGCCCAGTATGTGAAAGCCAGAGGATGTGAACCCAATCTGTCAACTCCACAGTTTGTTTCTCAATTTATACCGCAGTGCCTCTATTTTCTTAAAATTTCCAACGATCTGTTGCTTTCTTTAAATACTGTTTTTTCTTTGGCATTTTAAATTATTATTAAATTACTTTCCAAACATAGGAAATAAACCAGTTCACTGAACCACTGATCCATTCAATCCAGACAGACATTTGTCCCTCTACTTTGTCCTAGGCACCATGCTGAGGGGGCTGGGGTGGTGGACGTGGTCTCTGCTTCGGAGGGGCTCAGAGTCTAGTGAGAGGTAGGCCTATATCCTCACAATTACAATCCAGCAAGACTCAGTGTAATTCAGAAAGAGACAGGAACCCACTGTCCCTGGGACAGCCGTGAAGGCTTCAGGGAGGATGGGACCTTTGAGCTTGGTCTTGAAGAGAAGGGGAATAAGAGAAGAAGAAAAGACACCGGCAGAGGGAACGGTGTTCATGATGCACTGCTGGTGAGCCTGGGCGCTGAGACTGTGAAGGACCTCACCCACCCAACAACAGGGACTTCTAGCCAAGGAAGAGAAAGAATCAGATGTTTCTATCAAGATCACCTGGACTACACTGTCCAGGATTAACTACAATGGAAGAACAGAGACTGCAAGACCAATTAAGAGGCTGTTGGGTAGGTGGTGTCCAAGCAGGAGATCATGAGGACTTTGCCCAAGAAACTGGTAGTAAAGAAGATGACTTGGCCAGCACCGTGGCTCAACAGGCTAATCCTCCGCCTAGCGGCGCCAGCACACTAGTCCCGGTCAGGGCGCCGGATTCTGTCCCGGTTGCCCCTCTTCCAGGACAGCTCTCTGTTGTGGCCAGGGAGTGCAGTGGAGGATGGCCCAAGCGCTTGGAAGACCAGGAGAAGCACCAGGCTCCTGGCTTCGGATCAGCGTGGTGCGCCGGCAGCAGTGCGCCAGTCACAGCGGCCATTGGAGGGTGAACCAACGGCAAAGGAAGACCTTTCTCTCTGTCTCTCTCACTGTCCACTCTGCCTCTCAAAAAAAAAAAAAAAGAAGAAGAAGAAGATGACCAGGCACCGGAATCAAGATTCTTGGTGATGCAGAATCCGCAGGGGTTTGTGATTGGTTGGATCTGGGGGAAGAGGAACCGGGAGCTGTGGGTTCCTAGCTTAGCACACTGGCTGGATGGTGACACCATCTGATCCCGATGCTTTACACAGTTTCTATTCCCTCTCTCTTCCGACCTTTATCCATGGAAATGCACGCTGCTTTTACTGGCATCTTCAGACGTGTGCAACTGTTTCTCCACACTCTTTCATATTTCTACCCCATCACATTTATCATACTAATGGCAGCAGAACATTTCAAACATGGTGAAATAGCTCAGTGTTCTTCAGTTGCTCAAGGCCCACACCCTTATGCCTGGTTTACCCTACACTTACTTGGCTCCGGGAATTTGTGAGGGATGAGCTGAGCCAAGAAGGAAGAGTCTTCAGGCAAAGGGTGCTGGAAAATCGGGGCCTCAAGGGCCAGCAAAACTGCAGCCCTGCTAGGAGAGCCGAGGACCACTGCACTGCATGTGGGAACTGCAGAGCTGTGGGAAACAACCCGCTGGCTGTGGGGACCCTGATGTGTCATTCTCTATGGAAGCAGGTTCCCACGTCCTAACCCTGCTCATCCAGCCATTCAGTCACTCATCTTGCAGTGCATTCTTAGGAAAAAAGGGCAAAGAGCAGAGCTGAAGCCACTTCAAAGCTCTGGCTGCGCCCTAGCCAGGGTTCAAAACCTGATCTACAACTTACACAAGTCACTCAGCCTCGGGTTCCCCACAAGTCTCAGTAAGGATTAATTCAGAATTTGTGAAACACTGGGAGTTGAACTAGGCATAGATGCAGTTCAGTGATTGTTTTCGTTTTGGTATCCTCAAGGTTTTTGTTCTTGTTTCCTTTATTTATTTGAGAAATAGAGGGAGAAAGAGAGAGGTCTCCCTCACCTGCTGGTTCATTCCCTTAAATGCCTGCAACAGCCAGGTCTGGGCGGTGCCCAAGCTAGGAGCAAAAAATTCAATTCAAGTCTCCAGGTGGGTGGCAGAGACCCACTACCTGGACCATCATCTGCTGCTTCCCACAGTCAGCATTAGCAGAAAGGTGATTCAAGAACGGAGCCAGGACGCAATCCCGGGCACTGGAATTTGGGCACATCCCAACCAGTGTCTCACCTGCTGCACTGAAGGCCCACCCCTGCTTATGCCTTCTTGACTCCCACCGATTCAGGCCAGCACATCATTCAGTTCAGAGCCTGAGTCTGCCAGAGGGAAAAAGGGCCACACGCTCAATCTCTACATTCCCATTTCCTATCTGTGAAACAGGGATAAGAATCCCTCCACTTCATGGCAATGTCATGAAACCCTCATAAGTACCCTATAGGAAAATACTTTCAAAGCCCCAAGTTACTATTACTGCTATTATAATCATCTTGATTTCTCCTCTTAAAAACAAGCAAACCAGAAAACTGTGACCTCAGCATAAATTCCCTGGATTGCAACTACTGGCTTAAAAGATCTGAATGTTTTTATGGTTCTTGATTTGTTTTGCCCAGCTGTCGTTAGAGAGGAATTCTATCCATATTTGCTGTCACCCTTAACTCAAATATACTACTCAGCAAGCACTTAGAAAACAGTTCCCATTGTCTCTGTATGCAGTCTTTCTCCTCCATCTAATACTCAGAGAGCTTATCCATAAGTCACTTCTCTCCCTTTTCACAGCAGGAAGGAATACGGAATCCCTGAACAAAGAGGCACCTTCCAAGCATTCCCACCACAGTCCAGGGCTCCAGGCTAATGGCTAAGACCACAGTGCTGCCTTACAAAAGAGGAGCCCATGAGTAGTTAATGAATGCAGAACAAGATGGGGAAATGAGACCTGGGAATCCCCTGGGTAGGCCCAGAAGGTCCTGGGGCTCTGAAAGATGACATTGGAGCTGCTATTTAAAAAGAACTCAAGTAAGAAGTGCAAAGCCAACAAATCAAACCTAACCCCTTCCTGTTATTCAGAAAACCTTAACTAATCTCCTAGGAGCTATAAGGTTGTCCTTATGCCCATGGTTCCTCAGTTAAAAGGTCTACCTAGAAGCCTTAGTCAAGTTCCCAAATGCACACAATTCTCACAGTGAGGCAGCTCCAAATCTCCTCACCCTCGCTGTTCCTTCCTTGTGGCCAGGGGGCATTTTCATGGGCTGTTAAGGATCAAATGCATTCTCCCCTTCACCTTTTGCAAAGATGAACCCTAGCCCATTCACTCAGTGGGTAGGGCCAGTGTTAAACTGCCTCCTGCAATGCTGGCATCCCATACTAAAGCACCAGTTTGAGTACTGGCTGCTCTGCTTCTGATCCAGCTTCCTGCTAGTATACCTGGGAAAGCAGCAGAAGATAGCCCAAATAATTGGCCCAAGCCACCTACATGGGAGACCCAGATGGAATTCCAGGTTCCTGGCTTTGGCCTGGCCCAGCCCTGGCCATTGCAGCCATTTGGGGGAGTGAACCAGCAGATGGAAGATATCTCTGTCTCTCTCCCTCCATGTTCCTCTGCCTTTCAAATAAATAAAACAAATCCTTAAAAACAAAATATCAGGTCTGTGAAGGTAGAGACCAGGGCTAGTGTACCCACTGCAGTCCCTGCCATGGTGCACACCACCTAAGAGGTCCTCCAAAAACACACTGAATGACTGGGTCAGAAAGGGAGGCCTTGGACAGTTACTGGGTTTCTCCAGCCCCCTGTACATTTTTTCACCCTGATGATATGAGTAAGACATGTTGATTGCAGCAAAAATCTGAAAACGCTCCTGAGCAAAAAGAGGAAAATATAAACACTCGTGATCCAACCACCCACACCACACGGCCACCCAAATGTCTGTCCAGTGTCTGTATCTATACAAAGTTCACATGTGTGTTTATCAAAACAGATCACATACTAGGTTGTAGTCTTCTGTGTTCCATCTCACAGTGAGTCCCAATCACCCTCCTTTATAAAGATGCTGCACATGCATCGTTGTGAAAGGCTATGTAGTATTCCACAGCGTAGCTGTACCAGGAGTCTCTAACAAATCTCATGTTCAGCTAAAAGGTAGGTTTCCTCGGTGTCAAGAAAAGCAAAGTGTTCCAGCGCAGCACTTCCCTCTTGGCAAGCTGCCCGTGTCCCCCTCTGTTTGTATTGCTTTAGCGCTGTATTTCTCCAGAACTGCACTCCCCGCCGCCCATTCACCACCTGGAGTTATTAAGAATCCCCGTCAACGAGAGAAGCCAAATCCTTTGCAGCCGGAAAAGCTAAAGTGTGACGAAGCAAGGACGATGTCTTCAAGTTCAAACTGGGAAGCTGCTGCTGTTACAGGCGACAGAAATGACGAGCGTGTTTTCTTGCCAAGATTTTAATTGGAAAAAAGAGGAAAGACTTTCTGCACACGTCTTCACTTCTTCCCCCCAAGCCCTACCCCAGGGCAGGGTTATTCCTACGAGGGATGGGCTGGTTGCCAAGGCTGTAAGCAGTCTGCAGCCCAGACTCGCTGGCTGGCTGTGAGGGCACACTCAGGAATGGCTGCCCTTTCCCACAAACAGCTCTCAGCTCACATGAAGTTCAGCAGCTCAAAGGAATACCCATTGGCCATCTTCAGCTCTGACCATCACATCCATCACATCCACGCCACCTGGAAGGACAGCAGTACCCAGAGGGCACCCCCTGAAGGAGGGGATAAGATGCTATAAAATCAGAGATGGAAAGGAGAACGCCTAGGTGGGCCATTCATTTCTGAACTTTGCCCCACTGTGACCCAGGAACCCAAAGACAGGTCAGTTCATCTCTGCTGGTCCACCACCTCACATAGCACACGCTTGGAACCGACTGAAAAGAACACCCATAGAGACAAAGAATCCCGAACTGTGTCCAGGGTCACTAATGGATCTGTGTCATTTAAAAATTATATTTTGGTATGCTTTACAGAAATACCATAGATAGAAAAAAGAGAAAAGGATTTGGTTGGAAATACAGAGGGAACCAACACCCCTCACACCGCTGATCAGTTTGCGCAGGTGTTGTACAAAATTATTTCCACCTCCTTGGATAGTTCATGCCTTACAACATCACAGAGAAATTTCTTGTATGCCCCACTTTCAGATGAGAAAACTGAGGGACAAAGAGCTCCAATGTCTTGGATGGAGCTCACAGAGCTGCCAGGAGGTAGAGCAGGATTCTACCCCCAGGCCTCTGCAGCTGCTGACCTCACAGAAACAGCTCCACCTTCCTTGCTCTCCCACTTCCTCCTTTATTTCCACAAACACTAACGAAACCCCCAGTTTCCAAGCTCCATCTCAAATATTACAAGACTCATCCATAAATAGAATAGTCACCTAACTCACTGCAGTACTATAAAGAGTGGTAAAAATAATAGGCAGAGCGTAAGGAATTCCCTGTAGTCAAACTGCCCTTGGTCATAAAAAACAGCAATCACATACGTACATGTAGACATACGCTTGGTCAATATAGTAAACACGTAAATGCTTGGTAAAGCTTAAATGGCTGTTAAACTCTTAAATAAACATAAGTTACTGATTATCTTGGTGTCTGACATTTGCTGGTGTGCTACTCAAACTCAGAAGGTTGCAGGTCACAGAGGCAGAGTCTCTGGTGTGCAGCCAGTCTATTTCAGTCCCTTCATTTTCTCAGTTGTGAAAAGAGCAGCAGAAGATGGCCCAAGAGCTTGGGCCCTTGCCACCCACATGGGAGTCCTCGAAGAAGCTCCTGGCTTCTGGCTTTGGCCTGGCTCAGCCCTGGCCATTGCAGCCACTTGGGGAGTGAACCAACAGATAGAAGCTCTCTCTCTGTCTCTGTCTCTCTCTCTGTCACTCTCTGTCTCTCTCTCTCTTTCACTCTCTGTCTCTCTCTCTCTCTCTGTAACTCTGCCTTTCAAACAAATAAACCAATCTTAAAAAATTGAAGGGTTTGCTGTCAGTGCCTCCCAAGTCATTTTCAGATTTAAAGTTACCCAGTCCTAAGGTTCCAAATTATAATCTATCAGCATCAAGGATAATATATAATTGCTAACTACACCAGAAAATGGTGGGAACATAAGCAAATATAAGTTAACATTCCCAATTGTCTTTAATTCTATTTTTTTTCTATAACATGGTGAGTATTGTATTTATTCTCTCTCTGCATGAACAACATCTAAGCTCCACAAAGGCAGAGGTTTATGTCTAGTTTGTTCACTGATCTATCTCCAGCCCCTAAAACAATGCCCAGCACATAGTAGGACCTGCTCAGTTAACATTCGCTGATTTAAAGTTTGATGGGGCCTGCATTGTCGCACAGCTGGTTAGACTGCTGTTTGCAATGCCAGCATTCCACAAGGGTGCTGATTCAAGTCCCAACTATTCCACTTTTGATCCAGCTCCCTGCTAATGTACCTAAGAAAGCAGCAGAGAATGGCCAAATTGCTTGGGCCCCTTCACCCACATAAAAGACCCAGTTGAAGCTCCTAGCTCCTGGCTTTGGACTGGACCAGCCCCAGCCATTGCAGCCATTTGGGAAGTGAGCCAGATGATAGAAGATCTCTTTCTCTCTGTAACTATGCCTTCCAAAAAATAAAATAAAATAAAAATCTTTTTTTAAACTGTGGCTACTAGTTTAAAAGAGCAAAGGACCAAATTTTACAGAGAGAATGCTATGAAATTTAAAACATGTACCCCCTGTGGGGAAATGGCAGAAAGAATTAGAGATGTTAAAACACAGGCTTTTGCCACTTTGAGCAAACCAGGTCATGCCCTGCTGGGAGCCCTATATACAGGCTGAGCAGGGACAGGATTATATTGTTTTTGATTTGTTACTTTAAAAAACATTTATTTACTTGAAAGGTAGTTACAGAGAGAGAGCAAGATCTTCATTCACTGGTTCACTCCCTCAAATGGCCACAACGGCCAGAGCTGGGCAGATCCAAAGCCAGGAACCAGGAGCTTCTTCTGGGTCTTCCCCATGGGTGGCAGGGGCCCAAACACTTGGGCCATCTTCCACTACTTTCCCAAGAGCACTAGCAGGGAGCTGGATCAGAACTGGATCAGCCAGGACTCCAACTGGAGCTCATTTGGGATACAGGCATGGCAGACAGGGAGTTTAACTAGCTGTGCCACAATGCTGACCCCTCTGTTGATATTTTAGACCATTGTGTTTGTCCAAATTGACAGCAACTGAAAAGGAAAGAGGTCAGCCAGGGAAAGCACAGAGAGTTGAAAGGGCTCCCAGCAGGGCACGACCTGGTTTGCTCAAAGTGGCAAAAGCCTGGACATGATGCAGAGTCCAGGCAAGCAGGTGGGGGCTGGAGTGCAAGGTGGGACCAGGTGAACAGCCGCTTCAAGCAGAAGTGGCCAAGGAAGAAAGGAGAGAACCTGGTGAATGAAAGGCAGAGTGAGAAGGGGTACAGCTAACAGAAGGCACAGGGCCTGTAGTTACTCTATTAATGGAAATAGAAGCAAAGAGGCAGGAAGTGGATGAGGTAATATGATGCAGATAAAGAAAAGCCAATTTGCCATGAACTTTTAATTACAAGCTGATATCTATTAAGCTGTTCCCAGGACGAGTAGAACTTCCACCCATTAATTGCCTCGATCAATGGAAGCTTTGGTGAATGTAAGCACCCAGGGGCACTTGGGGCTGTTACATGTGCTCACTAGTCAGAAGCCTTTTGATCTGCTGCTATGGATGCACAACAGACAAGTCCCATATACTACAGTTAACTGATTTGCTGTAGGTATTTTTTCATTAGCCAACTGGTCAGTCATTCCACCCTGCGTCACATACTCAGGAGACACACGGGGTACAAGAGACAGGCATGAAAGGCATGAAGGCTACCACCTTTCTCTAGTACAACACTATTGCTAAATAAATGGCAGAGACAGTACCTCCTGGTAAATTTAAGGGCAAGGACTCTCTCTCTCTGGCTTTGGGAGGTAGCTGAGAGGAGGTAAAAAGATGTCTGGGGAAGGCCTCGTCCTCCACTTTACTATATCACAGGGACCAAGTACTGCTAGTAGGCTTAACCCCTTAACCTGCTCCCACGTTGCATTCAGGACCCCATGCTGCTCATAACACCTCCAGTCACCTGCAGCTTGCCTGGGTTCCTCATCACGGCTGTGCTTCTGCCACCATGAGCACACCAGGTTGCACCCCGCTGAGAGTTTCCAAGCCCATGCTTCTGGCTTACATCATAGCACCTGTCCTCACTGTCACTGCACGGTTACTCGGGCAGTTCCTTCAGTACTGTGAGCTACACGAGGGCAGAGGTTACACTGCTTTGTCACCACTGGTCTTCAGGGCTAGCGGGAGGTTAGCAGAGTGGCTGACAGAAGTCATGCACTCAATGAACGGTTGCAGGGGTCAAGGAGATGGCTTCGGGTCCAGCCTGAGTTAGAGCCCAGTCCTAGAGTCTTATCCCCACTCTGAATCCTCAATGACTATTGCCTTGGAATGGGGTGGGGTTAGATGAGCTACAAGGAGATGGGATTTAAATCCCTTCCTCTCCCCCAACCCAAATGAGTAGGTCCTGAGCTGTGTGACCTAATATTTGAAATATATAGCTTTCACCAGAACAATGGGGAGAAGTCAAACAAGAGCAAAAAGTGCAAAAAGGGGCCAGCGCCGTGGCTTAACAGGCTAATCCTCTGCCTCGCGGCACCAGCACACCGGGTTCTAGTCCCGGTTGGAGCGCCGGATTCTATCCCGGTTGCCCCTCTTCCAGGCCAGCTCTCTGCTATGGCCCGGGAAGGCAGTGGAGGATGGCCCAAGTGCTTGGGCCCTGCACCCGCATGGGAGACCAGGAGAAGCACCTGGCTCCTGGCTTCAGATCAGCGAGATGCGCCGGCCGCAGCGGCCATTGGAGGGTGAACCAACGGTAAAAAGGAAGACCTTTCTCTCTGTCTCTCTCTCTCACTATCTACTCTGCCTGTCAAAAAAAAAAAAAAAGTGCAAAAAGGCTTCAATTCTGTCACTTTTTGAGGCTAGAGAAGGAAAGACATTGCATAAGCTTTAAAAAAAAAAAAAAAAAAAAAAAAAACAGAATCAATATGGTGCAAGCCGAGAAGTTGAACTGGTTTAGTTTCCTCCTTCCTAAGATCTTGTGTTGATTCCATGCCAGAACCCCGGTTTAAAGAGAATGTGTGGCCCAGAGGAGAGCAGACAGAAGTGCCTTTGCCTAAGCTCCAGTCTTGTCCCAACCCACAGACTATGAGAAAACATCCACAGTATCTATTTCAGTATTTATGCAGTATTTTTGTTTAATATGCCACTTGTATTTGTAAATGCCTGAATTAGAATTTCTGAATGAATCATCTAATTTTAGGAGGAACCCGGGAATTCACCTTTAATCAAACACTTTATACCTATACAAATGGGGAGGCCAAGCAATTAAAGAACTTGGCCAGGGGCCCAGAGGCAGTTAGTTAGCAGCATAATCCCCCAGGCCTAGACTTGACCCAGAGTGGACGGTTCATGTCTATACCAAAGGGTTCACGTCTACACTGCCAAAGAACTGCTGAGTTCATTTTCAAAGGTCAGTCTGGGTCCTGAGGCAACAAATACCTCTCCAACAACCATTGTGCAACACTTGCCACGCTGTCTGACAGGATCTTCCAGGGCCAAAGAAGATTGATCCAAGCTTTCCCCTTCGGACCAATTGACCCTTCATTACACACAGATCTCTTCCACTGTTGAAAAAACGTTAGGAGGCATGTGTGCTCACTGATGAAGAAACAAGTGAAACGCAAGCTTTTTGGAATTTCCCCATCACCTGTAATAGTGGGGAATGGCATCTTGGCAGCCGAACTAGACGGCTCACAGTTTCTGTAAATCCTGCTTCCTTGCCTCTGCCCATGCTGCTTCCTCTGCCTGGGACACCTTCCCCACCCTCCTCACCCTCCTCTCCTCCCCAACTCCCACCTCTGCACCCAGGCTCCAGTCCAGATTGTCAATGGACATAGTTCTGCTTCTTACCCTACAGAAACACACAGCCCTACTTAGGCCTGACGATCCTTCTAGGGTATGTCAGATACTAGCAAGGGTGTGAGGTCTGCACGGCACTGAGCATCCACTGAGAGGAGTACTACAAAAACACAAGGTAATGTTTTATTAATTTATTGAACTTGCTTCCTTGACACACATACAGAGTGGTGTTGATGGATGAGTCAACTAACCCAAGATTAAAAGCCTGGTTTACAGCACTGTTTTCTCGTTCCAAGCCACAAGTCAAAACAGATTCACCCTCAATCTATAGCTTTACAAAATGTACTTCTGAACATCAACTGCTGAATCCGCTGTGGTTATTAAAAGGATGGTCGTCATCTGTCAGGATGTGAGAGGTTATGCTTCGGTAACAAAGAACTCCTAAATCTCAGCCCAAGAATGACCACAGCGGTTCCTCTGGGATCAATAAGATAAGCCCAGCAACCTCAGCTCTCTGATACATACCTGACCGTGTGGGTTAGCCAACTCTGTGGTTGACATAAAGGATGACACCCCCCCCTTTCCTTCTTCAACCACCTCTGAAGCAAAGTGAGGATGAGAAGTGAGAATGTAAAATATTCAGGACACTGACTGGCATAAAGCTAGGAGGCAATAAGCCAGTGCCACTGTCACTACCCTCATCCCCTCACCCCTTTACACTCTGATTTCTTTAAGAGTCCCAGAAAGAGAGACAGACAATGAGTGACAATGTATGCTCCTATCATGCTGTTCACTCCCCAAATGCCCACAGCATCTGGGGGTGGGCCTGGCTGAAGCCAGGAACCACAAACTCCACCCACGTCTTCCACGTGAGAGACAAGAAGCCAATCACTTGAGCCATCAGCACTGCCTCCCAGGACACTCATCAGCAGGAAGCCAGACCCAGGTACTCTGATGCAGAACACAGGAATCCTTTTTTTTTTTTTTTTTTTTTTGCCTGCTTAAATATGTTTATTCAGTTTTTAAGAGATTCAAAATAGTTCATAGGTACAATTCTAAGGATATAATTATATTCCTTTCCTCCCCCCAACCCCTTTCTATTTCTTCCTTTTTCTTTATTACTTTACAGCAAAAAGGGTAATGTTTCACCAAATTAAGTTTAACCAATTAAAAAACAAAGAGAGCCTATTTTAGTGGGCATATAGGCGATGGCAATAAATAACAACTGAAAAGAAAAACAAGCATTTCACTCATATATCACAAATTTTAAAGTAATCACAGATCATTAAAACTACAGAAGTATAACATTTTTAAAAATTATTTCAGAGGCAGAGAGAGAGATGGGTTGCAGGAGAGATACCTTTCACCCATTGTTCACTCCCCAGATTCCTGAGGGCCAGGAACTCAGTGCAGGTATCCCAGGTGAGGGGCAGAAACTCAACCACATGAAGAATCACCTGCTGCCTCCCCAGGGTCTGCATCAGATATCTGATACCTGATGCAGGAATTGGCTTGACAGAGATAGTCTGATGGAGCGCTCAGGTGAAACACAGGATCTTAACCACTAGGTTAAACACCTGCCCTGCCCCTTCTTTAAATAATAACCATTACTGCATCATTATTACAGTTCTCATACACCAGAGGTTCCTGAACTTGTCTGCACATGGAATCACCTGGAGAGATTAACAAACTACTAATGCTTGTGGTCCACCCCGGATTTTGTTAATTAATTCGTCTAGTGTGGTCTTAGACTTGGGAATTTTAAAACATCTTCAGATGATTTTCACCTGCAGACAAGCTTGGGGCTCACTGTCACAGAAACAGCAAGATTCATATGTGTGCATCCATATAATGCCAGGTGAGTGTGCCGGCACTGCAGGCCCGCTCCCCAGGTTCCGTGAATGCTGCTCCAAGACGGCAGTGGTTTTATCCACTAGGGTGAGCTGGGTAATGCTGTAACAAAGAACCCCTAAATCGCATCCTTAAAGAGAATCGCCCTCCAGGGTCACAATGAGCCCAACAACTCCGGTTGTCTGGTCTTCATGTGACATTTCAGCCTCAGGCTTCTCTCATATCATGTTTAACTTCATACCTTTCCAAGGTCCACATGAACAAGTCTGCCAGGCCCAGAGCAAATCGGAACCCAAACATCCCACTGATGTGGACAGACTGGGAGAAAACTCTGGTTAGAGGAGGGCTTCATGGCCATTAGTAATGCCGACACTGCACTTGGGTTAATTCTCTATCCCAAAGATCCAAAACACAGGAAGTAAAGAGTAACAATTTGGGTATGTAAATTAATTATCATCAGTAATAACCTGAGAAAAGAGGGAAAGCAGACACAGAACTCAAAAAGTGCAGCACTGAACCTGAAAAACATTCTTTGTCAGTTTGTCACCAAACACCGTCTGGATTTCCCCAGTTTTGTTGAACTTCTCCCAAGATGCAATTCCACCTGCTGGGGTGAATGTGAGGTCAGGAGGCCTGTGGGCAACTGGGTGCCCTTGCACCAGGCAGCCAAGTGCAAGAACAAGCACAGTGAGCGCAGAGAGCTCTCAGAACCACATCCCAACAGCAGCACACACATGACTGCCAGCAAATCATCTTCCTGCTCAGCCACGTTAGGCAGAAAAGCAGGAAACCCAGTTTGGCCGCCTTTTGGCAGTTTAATTGAAGAATCCTATTGGCTTTACATAAACTTTTATCCCCACCCTCCAAAAAAGGTAGCCTGTAGTGTAGATGCACATGGTTAACTTGGGCCCGGGGGAGAGAAGCCCTGTGCACAATTACATATTATTACTCTGCTCCTTTAAAACCCAGTGTCAGCCTCAAGCCCTGAAGTCAAAAGGAAAGAGAAACAACTTTTGTGAAAGTACCTGATGCCCACTGTGGTTCTGCTTTTCTCGGATGCTCATTCACTTACCTGTGGCTCACCTGAACCTGGGAGAGACGTTTTTCCTCCCAGCTAGAGTTGGTTAAAGGAAAACAGCAAGCAGGACATCTCTAAACAAAGCTTGAAATGGACAGCCCTGCTTACTGACAGGAGTCTCTAGAAAGGAGAAGGAAGTGGCACAGGAGCTGCAGCCACACCTCGAGTGTGTGACCTCTGGGTGTGTGACTGCCACAGCAGCTGAACCCTCTGACCCTGCCCCCTCATCCGTAAAATGGAAATATTTAGCAACTGGGCATTAATACCAGTGGATTAGGGGATATCAGGAGAACCAACTGCAAAAAATCACTTACAGTGCCCAGCATCCAACAAACGTAAACGCCTGTCCGTAGGAAACTCACTAGAAGCTTCTTACTGGAAGACAAAATGCCTCAGTCTTCAAATGCAGAACCCAGTCCACTTCCCACCTAAGAGGTTGTCACTGCTTCTTGGTCAACCTTTTTTTCACTCCTCACCATAAAGGGGTAAATGTTTCCTTTCCTGCTTGGGTTCTGCTAACTCCATTCTACAGCGGGGGCTCGTCTCCAACTCTAGGGCTGGGTCCTGAACGGTCCAAGCCAATGAGTGCTATTCCCTTTCCCCTACCACCATGATTGGTTGAGATAGATGCATGGCCTAAGCCGATCCAATGAGAGGGAAACTCAGAAATCTGTTCACTGGCTCTGGAGAGAGATGGAAGCTCCTTGCCCTCTCACTACTACAACAGGAAGTCAACCTGAGAGCAAAACCAGAATTCAGAAGTGCAGAGCTGAGCCAATCACAAAATGAAACTGGGGCCCTGATGAAAGCGTGCCTGAAACCTATCATACCGCTCTCCACTTTTAGGATATGTGAACCACTTCACTGCTTCTGTCAATTACCCCACACGAACTGGGACAGCTGTAAGTTGCAACTCAAAGCATCCTGCTACAAGCTGGTCCTGGCCGCTAGCTGAACACATCACTGAGCACCACACCTCCAGTAACTTAACCCAGACAGTCATTCCCTGGGAGCTCGAAGCTTACCAGCTTCTGCCCAGAGGCCCTAAATTAACACTTTGTAAATAAATGAATGATATGACATCTACCAAATCACCTGGAGTTTCACAAGTTTTTGAAGCCCCACTCCCTAGACATGTCTGGATCAAGGGAGCATTGAGAGGAAGTCCCTAAGATTTACGGCCACTGGACAGACCTGAGCTCAAGCCACAGCTCCAATCAGGCCTCGGCTTCCTCCTCTGCCCAGTGGTGAGACTACCCACCTCCCACGGCGTTTGTTTTCCTCCTTCTGTTCAACTAACCCTGCTTCATACTACAGGGACTGTTTTGGGGTTCAGAAGGCAGGATTGTCATATATATGCAGTGATGGGATGCACCCCAGCTTATCCAGGAGAGCCAGCCCTTGGAGGGTGAGAACCAACCAAGCGCATCCTGAACCTCCCATCCCTCAACAGCCACACATTCGTTCCTTTAGAAGTGGTACCCCAGGCAGAAGGCACATATAAAACTAGGCTGCCCAGCTTTTTTTTTTTTTTTTGGCTTTGCTGGCTGTCTCCTAATAGAAGTGTGCAGCTAGTGTCACTCGAGTATTACAGACCTACACATCCATATTTGCCATCATAGAACCACTTAGAAGCAACATGGAACTCAGCTAGACTAAAAGCTCCAGGAGGGGAGGTCCTGCCCCATGCACCAGTCTAACTCCAGCACCCACAAGCACTCAATAAAATACTTCCTTTGGGGCCCATCTTGTGGCTCAGCAGATTAAGCTACCATCTACAAAGCCAGCATCCCATATCAGAGTGCTGGTTCGAATCCCAGCTGCTTGGCTTCAGATCCAGGCCCCTATCAATGTACCTGGAAATGCAGCAGAAGATGGCCCAAATGCTTGGGTCCCTGCCACCCACTTGAGAGACCCAAATGGAGTTCCAGGCTCCCGGCTTTGGCCTGCCACAGCCCCAGCCATTGAGGCCATTTGGGGAGTGAACTAGCAGACAGAAGATCTCTTTCTGCCTTTCAAATAAAAAATTTTTTTAAAATCCCTGAATCCATGAATAAAGAAGAGCGAGTGAATAAACAGAATGTGATGAAGTCAAGATTCTCAGAACAGTAGCAAATCCTACAGATTTTGTACATCCTGCTGGCTATGCTGTAGGTAAATCAAAGACCTAGGGCAGCAGACCCAAACCGAACTCTGGTCCCATCAGTGCTTAGGACCTCAGGCAAGTTCCTATAGACTCCAAGTCTCAGTTTCTTTCTCAAACACAATTATCAATATATACAAGAATGTTTAGGCTGGCGCCGTGGCTCAACAGGCTAATCCTCCGCATTGCGGCGCCGGCACACCGGGTTCTAGTCCCGGTCGGGGTGCCAGATTCTATCCCAGTTGCCCCTCTTCCAGGCCAGCTCTCTGCTATGGCCCAGGAGTGCAGTGGAGGATGGCCCAAGTCCTTGGGCCCTGCACCCCATGGGAGACCAGGAGAAGCACCTGGCTCCTGCCATCGGACCAGCATGGTGCGCCAGCCGCAGCGCGCTACCGCGGCGGCCATTGGAGGGTGAACCAACGGGAAAGGAAGACCTTTCTCTCTGTGTCTCTCTCTCACTGTCCACTCTGCCTGTCAAAAAATAAAAAATAAAAAGAATGTTTAAAAATCAGCTATTAAGTAGTGAGAAAATATTAAGAGACTATATATCAAAATATGAATAGAAATTAGCTCTTGGTGGTAAGATAGTTAGGAGGACTTTCGTTTTTCTCTTTGCATAGACTTTCTATAACCAAATAAGTTGGTTGTCTGAGGAAAAACATGGGGTGATGTCACTTAAGTGTGCAGCCCCGTACCTCGGACATGGAGTAGCAATCCAGCAAGCGTACCCTCTCAACGTGTGCCTTTCAGACCCCTTTGTCTCCTATTTCCTGTTAGATATCTCACCCAATTTAATGCCACCCTTGTCTGACTTGATTTTAGGGCCATCTTTTATCCCTCCACTCTCCCTGCAAAGGCTCCATCTGTTAAAACCCTACCCCGCATGTTGCAGAACCAGCTCTCAGAATCAGCAACACACACTCGTTTGCTCATTCCTCTGTCAATTCATTCCTTGAACACTGATGAACAACCCACTCCCTTGGATATGCTTTGCTTCTGCCTACCCATCACATAGAAATGGCCCTGGGATTCCTAAGGGAATGACCACTTCCCCTTGTTCTCAGCTCTTGTGTCCCAGGAGATGCAGACCCCAGCCCAGCTTCTTCAAGCATCAGACATTTGATGTAGGATGGCCACTCTGAGCATCACATTCACCTGACCCCAGGGATCGGTTTACAGATGTGCATGTCACCCAGAAAAGACCAATTAAAGGTGGTGAGACCCAGTTCCCAGACTTTTGCTGAGCTACTGGAAAACAGCCCTCCTGCCACCTGCTGGAACTGCTGACAGCCATCCTGCAGCAGCATCTGAAAAGAAAAGCTACTCGGCCCTAGGGATGGTGACAAACTCTAAGTCTTGGTAACTGTTCAAGCCTTGGATCTCTGGACTTTTCAATTACACCAATCAGCAAGTCCCTTTTCTGCAGAGCCAGTTCCAGCCAGGGCTGTGTCTGGAAGTGGAAAGAACCCTGACTGCTGGAATGTGAAATGCTGTGACATGTGCTGCATGCCAGCCGTGCGCAGAGGCAGCAAGATGACCCATGCTGCCTTTCCAGGTGTCCATATCAGATGTGGAGATAGCCACAACCAACCACCATTTGGTAAAGACAATAATATAACTGCTTTAACTAAATACTCTACAGTGCAAAATAAGCACAGGAAGGGGAGTCGGACGGCCTCACACTGCCAGAGCACGGACGCCTCTCTGGACTCAGGCACTTAAGACAGAATTCCTGTGCGGGGAGTCAAATAGCACAGTTGATTCACATTGACCTTACAGGAAACTAAAACCGCTACATCCCACATGGCGAGTAGGGCAATGATACTTAAAGTGCTTAACAGAGCTCTCTGAATGAGCCCACAAAACACCGTCTTAAGAGACCAGCAAAGTGCCAAGGTCAAACAACTCTTGCAAGAATGTCATCTGCATGTTACAGATGCTGTGACTACCCAGGTCAGTTTGTGTGATCTTGATTCTGGAAGCTTCCACTTTCGTTTCAGTTGTCTTGCCATTTGGATGACTGTGGATCAAATCACAACACCATCATAATAACAGCCTTTTCAAGATGAATAACCTACTTCTGAATTTATTTCTAAACGATAACAAGGGAGAGGGAAGACAGGAAGCCGCTGGTTCTATAAAACATTTCACAATGGGTTAGACATGTGGTCGACCACAGAAAATAACAACAGCGACAATAAAAAGCACCTCTGGGAACATCTATTTTGCTATAAAAGGCCCTCAAGGTTGCTCTTTTTAAGTGCACAGAAGCTAGTGTCTCTTAGACGTTTGATGCATACTCAACAGGAGGAGCTATGAAGATGAATCAGAAGAGGCGGACACAGGACAAATTCTTGCCCTTGCTGTTCCTAAACACACCAGCCGTTCCTGTGATCCAGAAACACAGCCCCAACTTCCCAAAGAATCCCACAGTCAGGAAAATTAATACTGACAGACTACTTCCACGTGGGCTCAAGGGAGGTGCCAGGGATTAGTGGCAGGAGGAAGAAAGGCTTGAGATGCCTTCCAGACAGCTAGGATTGCAAAGCAGCAGCGGGGCTACCTCTGTGAATTCAAGTCCTCTGCTTGCAGGCACCACTGCTTTGCACAACTGTCTCACTGCCCTGCTTCTTGAAAACGAGATCGCACTTGTCACCCATTTCCTGGGCAGCAACCTACAGTGTCATGGATATGTGAGAACCAAGCCAGGTAACACAGGAAAGTGCTAAATTCATGTTGAGTTCCCTTTGGGGGTTAGCAACCCCACCACACAGACCTGCTAATTTCCTCTAAAAATGTAAGGCAGACTGCATGTCAAAGACTCTCCAAGCAAAGGTTTTCTTAACTGAGTTGTGTTTAATGTTAAAAGGATTATATGTTTATATTTAAAACTTAAAAAAAAAAAAAAAAAAAAAAGGACACACAATAGAGCATCCTTCATCCACCCCAGACCCAAATTCCCTTAGGCTTTTCCTAAAAGGTTTACAACATTCTCCCAACCTTTTTTTCTTCTTTTTCCCCCTTTTTTGGTGTTCTTCCAGCAATAATCTAGGCAGAATCAAGCATGCACATGAGCACATATAAGCTCCTTCTTTCTTTTTCACACATGACAGCATACCCCATGAACTTTTCTACATATTGCTTTTTTTTTTTTTAATTCAAGTATGTATCCTGGAAACCTTTCCTTCCTAGTACTTTATTTCCTTCTTAGTATTCTTAACTGACCTACCATTTTAAAGCACAGCATTCTACTGCAAATATATACTCATACATTCAATCAATTCCCTACTGACATACATTTAAGTTGCTTACAGCGTTTTGTTATCGCAATCAAAATCACCATGAGTCTATATCATGTGCATTTTTAAACACATGTGTAACTCTAGGAAAAAACAGTATCTGTGCGAAAAAATTCTTGAAGTGGAAATGCAGGATCACAAGGCACGTGCACTTAAAATGTTGGTAGACAGTGCCCCAAATTGCCCTTCAAAGAAGTTGTACTAAATTCCACTCTCAGCAAGCATGGCATGAGGAAGCCAGCTTGCTGCCTACATTCACAAAAGGTTGTTGTGTTGTGCATTTAAATACAAGGGAAGAGAGGGGGACAGAGCTCTATTCTTGTCCCTTTGTCTCTTCCTGCCTCTGTGAGATCACACATGACACAACTACTTCCTGAAAATTCCACCCCTGGATGCACAACCCAGGTCAGAGTTTAAAATAGAATGGATGTCTGACCCGTGGTGTACTGGAGCCGGCTCACACTGGCTCAGGAGAACTGACTGTGCTAATCCGTTCCCAACTCCATGCTCAGTGACATCATGATGATAGCTCAAAATTAGTCACGATGAAAGTATTGACACCACAGCAGTCAACAAGCATAGTCAGGCTTTCTTTGCTTTCCCCAGGGAGACCACTGTAAACACTTCTCAGTCAGCACACCGATGCATCCTGCAGTGGAAAGTGAACTTCTGTCACCCTTCTTTGACTATTTCACCCATGATGCTGACCTAGTTACAAATTCTTAGACCCTAAGGTCAATGGGAGGGCTGAAAGGACTTCGAATCCTCAAGTATTCTGCCTATTCCTTAGTACCTCTCTGTAGACATATATTCTATGCCTCTTCACAATTATTTCATATTTCTATCTCTTTATCACTCAGTGCTTATTCGTGATAATTTCCTATAGTGTAGTGACTGCAGGCCCACACTCGAGGTCACAAAGGTCAAGGGGTCAAATACCAGCTCCATCATTTCCCAACCATGTGACATTAAGCAAGTGGCTTAAACCACTATGCCTTCGTTTCCTCATCTATAAAAAAAAATAATAAAGTCTCCTCATAATTTTGTTGTGAAGATTAAATGAGTTAATGTAAGTAAAGTATACAGAACAGTGTCTGGAACATACTATTCACTTATCAAGTGTTATTATTGGGGGTCAGCACTGTGGCATAGTGGGTAAAGCTGCCACCTCAGTGCCAGCATCCCATATGGGTGCCGGCTCAGGTTCCAGCTGCTCCACTTCCAATCTAGATCTCTCCTATGGTCTGGGAAGGCAGTAGAAGATGGCCCAAGTCTTTGGGCTCCTGCACCCGCGTGGAAGATCCAGAGGAAACTCCTGGCTCCTGGCTTCGGATCAGCACAACTCCAACTGTTGCGGCCAATTGGGGAGTAAACAGCAGATGGAAGACATGTCTCTCTCTCTCTCTCTCTCTCTCTCTCTGTACCTCCTTCTCTCTCTGTGTAACTCTGACTTTCAAACAAAGTAATCTTTTTTAAAAATGTTATTATTGGCTTCCACTTTACTAATTCTCTCTTTAGCTATGTCTAATCTGTCATTTAAACCTTTCTGTTGCATTTTAGTTTTAATAACTATTTTTCATTTCACTTGGCTGCTTGTCAAATCCTCTTTTTTCATTTTCTTTATATATTAATATTGTCTTTAATTCTCATTTTAAATACACTATTTTACAGTATTTTTAGATGGTTTCCTGAATATTTCTGTGGGAATCCTGGTAGGTATCAATTGAAATACACTTATGCAGGCTGGCACTGTGGCACAGCAGGTTAACACCTGGCCTGAAGCACCAGCATCCCATATGGGTGCCGGTTCGAGACCCAGCTGCTCCACTTCCCATCCAGCTCTCTGCTATGGCCTGGGAAAGCAGTAGAAGATGGCCCAACTCCTTGGGCCCCTGCACCCATATGGGAGACCCGGAAAAAGCTCCTGGCTCCCAGCTTCAGAACAGTGCAGCTCCAGCCATTGTGGCCAACTGGGGAGTGAACCAGTGGATGGAAGACCTCTCTCTCTGCCTCTCCTTCTCTCTCTGTGTGACTCTGACTTTCAAGTAAACAAATAAATCTTTTAAAAAAAGAAAGAAAGAAATATACCTATGGAGTAAGTTTGTGTTTGTGATGGGGTTTCCATAATACTAGACCAGTTTGCTGCTCATGTGTTAGGTTGAAGGATCTCATCTATCATAGGTAAATAAAAATTCAGATTCTACAATTATGCAGTAAAGTCCCAGGTGTTCAATTTCTTGCCTAATGGTTAAAACAGAGGTTAAGATACATTCCACTTACTGTTTACTTTGCTGATGGCGAAGTAAATCTAGCTATGAGATTATTATTTAAGTTCTTATTTTGGCTATGCTATTACAGAAAAATGTTAGCCATCTCTTTTATAAGGTCTAAAGATTAAATTGTGTGTCCTACAGATTCCTTTATAATAGAATTAGTTTCCTACCTTGAAGAGAATAGAGAAATGAAAGAACAAGTTGGGCTTAGAATAGAGAAATGAGGGAGCAAGTCCTAGATCGCTTGCTGACAATAGCAATATTACATGAATACTTAGCAAACAGCTTCAACCATTAGATAACAACTTAAGAAAACATTTACCAGAAGGTCCAATGCCTTCTAGAAATTTTAAGAATCATGTATTTGGAAACACCTCTTAAATATCTAACATGGTGTAGTTTGTTTAACCAGTAAACTTAAGCACAACCATATAAAATGTTTTTAGTTTCTTTCTACCAACAAGTATAAAACATATGATGCAGAGATTCAGGTCACACGAATTAAAATGTATCTTTGATTAATTTTAGCAGCTTAAATTTATGGACAATCTTATCTATAAGCCATTTAAAATAAAACTCTTAATAAAATTTTCCCCTGTGGACATACAATATGTACATACATATAACCTAACATAATACACCAATATAGCAATTTTAATAATAGCTTTTAAAATCTTTAACTCTTTTTGTAGATTGCCAATTGATTTGAATTGCTTTTTGTTTTTAGTAACCTCAGTTAACCATACTTTCTCTCAGTTGGTACTGTTAATACATTATTGGCTTCATCTGTTTACAGAGCAACCTCCCTTTCAGACCAAAGGGAAAGAAAGTTTTTAGGTGAGAATAGAATTTTCCTCATGGGCATTGTCTACCTTAGAAAAACTACTACAGAACATGCCTGTGACTATAGACTTGTAGTTCAGGCCACCGAAGATTAGAGATGGGACATGGGCACTCCCTTGACTTGTATCCTCTGGTCTGCTTTAACAAAAACCAGGAGGAAAAGAAAGCATCAGAAGCAATGGGTGGCAGGCCTATTAATGGCTGATCTGTACAGTGATCTGCCCTCAAGGAGACCCAACAGGCCAGTCCACTGCAGTGGCTTTCAATGTGGTAAGCCTGGGCTTCAGCAGAAGTCAGCTTGTGAAGAGCCCTGGCAGCTCTGCCAAGAGTTGGATCACTGGAAATGGACCTGCCCTGGAGTCGAAGGATGCCCAGGTCAGAGCCACAGATCTTATTGGCTCTAAGCTGAAAAGCCCTTCACTCGCCCAACTTCCAAAGTGACCACTGCAGCTGAGGGGATGGTCAAGTAGGGTCAGCAACATTGCAGGCAGAACTGTAAATTTCTTGTTAGAGATGCCCCCTGCCTTTACCTGGCCAGCTCTCCTCCCAGCCCAGCCAAGTAATGAAAGTCAACAGAGTGCCTTCCCCTAGGAGGTTCACACCTCCCTTAGGATGTACCCCATGTGAAGAGATAGATAGGTCTGGGCCTCTTAACTTACAAGGCCTAAAGCCCAACAGATTATTATCAAGCCCCTTCTGTCAGGTTCTATTTGCCTCTCAATCAGAAAACTTAATTGTAGCTTAGACAGCACCTTTCTTAGCTCCTCTAATAATGACTCTGTCCTTTGTTCTAGACCCTGTCTAGCGCACTTGGGCCTCATTCCTTCGTAATCATAACCTCTACTCTACCACCAATGGCTCTACTCCCAACCTGTGTGTACTGATGGTCCTCTTCCCCACTTAATGCTGGTTAATGCCACTCTTAGGATCATTGGTTACTATCCTCACCCTGTCTTTTATGACCTTGTCTAAATATGATCAGAGTCGGCGAATTTGGTATGCTTCCATAGCCTTGACAACTCATGATGAGAGCCTAGGGTGGTTACTGGCGCCATAAACTAGAGTGTCAATTTGTTGGGTCAACAACAGGAGCTACTGTGCACTTGCTCCTCATGTGGGATCTCTGTCCTTAATGTGCTGTACATTTTGATTTAATGCTATAACTAGTACTCCAACAGTATGTTTCACTTTGTGTTTCTGTGTGGGTGCAAACTGTTGAAATCTTTACTTAATATATACTAATTTGATCTTCTGTATATAAAGAGAATTGAAAATGAATCTTGATGTGAATGGAAGGGGAGAGGGAGTGGGAGAGGGGAGGGTTGCGGGTGGGAGGGAAGTTATGGGAGGGGGAAGCCATTGTAATCCATAAGCTGTACATTGGAAATTTATATTCATTAAATAAAAGTTAAAAAATAAAAAAAAATAATAAAAAAAGAAAAAAAAATTCCATATCAAGGTGCCTGTGTTCAGTACCTGGTCCAGTGTCTGACTCCAGCTTCCTGCTAATACATACCCTGAGAGGCAGCGGGTAATGATTCAAGGAGTTGAGCTCTTACCAGATGGGACTGGGTTTCCAGCTCCCAGCTTCAGCCTGGCCTAACTCTGGCCACTGCAGGGATTTGGGGAGTAAACCACTAGTTGGGAGCTCACTTTCTCTTTCTCATCTGTCTCATTCTGTCTCTGAAACGAATTGTTAAAATTTTTTAATCACATCTTACTCAAAGGTTAACTTTTTTTTTTTTTTTTTTTGGACAGGCAGAGTGGACAGTGAGAGAGAGACACAGAGAGAAAGGTCTTCCTTCACCGTTGGTTCACCCTTCAATGGCCACTGCGGCCGGCGCACTGCGCTGATCTGAAGCCAGGAGCCAGGTGCTTCTCCTGGTCTCCCATGCGGTGCAGGGCCCAAGCACTTGGGCCATCCTCCACTGCCTTCCCGGGCCATAGCAGAGAGCTGGCCTGGAAGAGGGGCAACCGGGACAGAATCTGGTGCCCCGACCAGGACTAGAACCTGGTGTGCTGGCGCCGCAATGCGGAGGATTAGCCTATTGAGCCGCGGCGCCAGCCAAAGGTTAACTTCTAAAGTCAGCATGTAATATGAAAATTGAAGCGAGTCAAAATTCCCCTCACAAATCCCACAAAGGTCTCACAGCAGAGACTGACAAACCGTTTCTCATGAAGTCCAACACAGCCAGAGTTTCCTTCAGCTCTAGATTTGGTTTCCTAGGTTGAGCATCTTATGTAAAAGCTGGCTTGGATTTAGGAGCCATGTGGTGTGATAATTAAGACCTATAAGTATGAGAAAGACACTCCTGATACAATACAAAGCCATGAGAGCAAACACCAAGCAAGGAAACAGCACATCCATGTCTCCCATTCACACTCACTCGAAGAAAGATGCTCGCCCGTTGGGCAGAGCAACAGGATCACCCACACAATTCACTGTTGTTTTTATCTCTCTTTTGTTTTTGTTGAGCAAGTGTATTTGGATCTGGATAAGTTAGAAGCGTGCATCTGTGATGACAGCAGACAGAATTGTGGTTACCTCTGGGACAACCCCAACTGCAAAGGGGCAGGCGGGGACTTCCTAAAAGAATGGAAAAACTGAATATCCAGACTTAGGGGATGGCTCGATGAGTGGAACCTCCTAAACACTCATCGACCTGTGCCACTGAGATCTGCACATTTTACGGCATGCATGGCTGGATTAAAATAAAAGTTAAAAGCATGCCTGAGGAAAGAGGCTAAGTGGCCTTCTGCCAAAGGTCTCACTGTGTGGGTAAGCCTTGCAAGAAGATGGCCAGCCAACTGGAAAGTCGTAAAGTGACCAGCAAGTCAACAAAGGGAAGCAGCAGGACAGGGAAAAGCACTGTTGGTGGCCAGGGGGACCCAGACTCACAGAGCTGATGGTTCTCCGTGAGGGGCTCTCCAGGACTGACATGACGACCAGTGTGAAGAGCACCGGCTTGCAAGCCAGACTGTCTGGATGTGAACACTGACTGTACCCCTTATGAACTGAAAACGGCTTGAGCAAGTTACTTCTCTTCTTTGAACCTCAACGTTGTAGGGGTGTCGTGAAATTTAAGTGAATCCAGGTAGCACTCTTAGGGCAGGGTCCGTATATAATAGGGATTCAATAAATATTAGCTATTATTACTGATGACAGGAGACTGAAGTGTGTTTTCCCCTCCAAAATGATGGTTCTTATTTAGATTAACCACTGGACCTGGAGTGGATGAAAGAATGCAAATGCATTATGATTTCAACAGAGGCAGAGGTGCTTGTTGCTACTCAACTGAAATCCAGCCCCTGGCTGTCACCATCCACTCTGATTTTGCCTCATTCTCAAAAGGTTAAGAATGCAGGCTCTGGAACAAGATGGCCATGGTCAAATCCCAGCTCTGTTACTTACCAACTCGGTTACCTTGAATGTGTTATTCAAACTCCACGCCTCAGTTTCTTTTCCTGTAAAAAAAGGTACAGCAAGGATTAAGCAATTTACCACAGTCTTCAGCACACAGAAAGACCCCAGCAAAGCCTGGCCACTTTTCCCACACCAGAGATTTGGGCCAGGAATGACAACTCCAAATAGTATTTGAACAGATCATTATGATGTCTAGAATGGGCTCATTTTTTTCTCATTTAACGCTCAAAATACTCTGATGCATTATAAATAAAGAAGTGGGAATGCAGGAGAGTTAAGTCACTTGCTGAAGCTTGCACAGCAAGCCAAGAGCAAAGATCTAAACCAAGCATCTTTGACTGAGGGACAGTTTGCCCAGACTGTATTGTCCCGGGCACAGAGGATGGAGCCAGGCTGCCCTCTGAAGTTCCAAACTCCAGCACAAAGGATGCTGAAACTCTAAGTGCAGCAGCAATTCTTTGTCCTAGCACAATACTCAACTCGAGTTTTAACTGGTTTTAGGCATTCTGCCCCCAAATCACTTCCTGCTTTAGATTTCTGCTCTGCAGAACAAGGAAAACAAACACATACATTACACCAGCCTTGTCACCCTCCAAAAATCTCTTACAACAACAGACGCTTACAAATCAAAGAGAGTTTTCATACAACCAGTTAAAAACACAGTGTCTAAGGCATGCAGCAGCATTTACGTGAAGAACGGAGCCAACTCTGCAGTGTCTAGCCACACTCTTATCACTAAAGGCAGAGACGTGGAATGCATTTTGTCTGGCCTTTAATTTTGCTTCAATCTTTAGCTGCATTCGTGGTTTTTCTCTTTGCTTTTCATTGGGTATTGAAACGGCTGGAAGCCACTTAGTCAGCCTCATTTTATTCACGAAAGATCTGGGGGCCAGGTCTGACGGTCACGGGAGAGGACACGCCAGCGCTTTCTACCGTCTCTGCTGCTCACTGCATGAGTGTGTGGAATGCTCCCATTGAAACCCAACTCACAGGCCCACTCAGCAGCCAAGGACACCAGGGTTTTAAACTAAGGACCATCTGACACACTCACAAGCTATGTCTTCAGACATGTGCACACACCACACACACCACATACATGCATACCAGGTACACACAAGCACACACACCACACACATAAGCACCAGCACATACTACACCTACCACAGCCATCATTCATACCATACATGTACACCACACATATCCTACCAGGTACTCACAGATGCTCACATACCATACACACACACACATGCACCAGCACACACTACACATATCACAGCCACCATACATACCACACACACACACACACACACACACGCACCTGACTCACAACTGTAGCTTTCCTGAACCCTCTTGCCATATCTTCCAATCACAGTAAGGATGTTTTCTTTCTTTCTCCCTGATTCTGTGACCAGGTTTATCAAACAGAAAATGGGGATAACTTGTTCACATGGGAAAAATTTTAGGGCCATGGGCAAAGTCCTACAAAATAGAAAACACACTCACAATACTCTCGTTTGGTTTCTTACAACAGTGAGAGTAAGGTGATCCCTGTATCCACAGCCAACCAGGACAGTGCGTGGGCACCTTGAAACAAGGTGGCTTCTTTTCCCTTCCAAGATAGGAGCAGAGGGATCCTGGATGGGAGCTCCAGCAACCAGACCTTATCTCCTCCTCTGTGGACTCAACGCCATGGTTTTCAATCCCATCTCAGTCTCACAGCTGTCGGACTTTGGACAAGTTGCTTGGCCCCTCTGCAGCCTCCCATAAACTGAGGACACCTATTCATCCAAGAATCAGCCACTGAGCACCTGCTGTGTGCCAGACACTGTGGCAAGGGAGGAATTCCAGTCACTCAGGAGCTCTCAAACACAAGTACAGGAGGACACGCAATCCAGTAGAGGAACTGCGACCCAAGGGGGTGCGTACAGTTGTGAGGCAATACCAGAAAGGGACGTTCACGTAACTCAGCAGGGGTGGACAGTGACTGGTAACCCAAGAAAGGCTTCCCAAGAGAGTGCCATGGGCGCTGAAGACTGCAAGATGGGAAACAGTGGCACATGCAAAGGCCCACAGGTTAGACTGTCGGCTCACCTGGTCAGGGGTGAGGCAGAAAGAGAGATGGGCCAGGATGTGTAGGACAGTGGGCTTGTGAGGGGTAGCCAGCCTGGCCCAAGTGATGCCCTCAAGTCCCTCCCACCCCTGTGGGCAGTTTCTGGGGTCTTATGATATCCCAGCTCCTCTCTTTCTCTGATAGCCATTTCTGGGCACACTGAAGTCCCCAGGTCTGCTCCAGGACGCAAGAGGTGTCCCCACCATCCCACATGGATCCCTCCCCCTCCTTCCCTTTTCTTTTCCTCTTGGGAGAGAGCTGTCCTCTACTCATCACTTGTTTCTGAAACACACAGGGGTCCACTGGCCCATGCCTTCAGACCCTCTCTCTCTTCTCCCACCACGCCCGACATAGCCAAAGAAATGCCAGGATTACCTGCATCATGGCCTGTCTCCTGGGGACTCTAAGCTGCCCACAGACTGATGCTGTTTTGGTCACCCCAGGGTCCTTGAAACCTGAGACCACACCTGCCACAATGAGACCCAAACTGACTGCTGCTCTCCAAATGAAGATCTGCCCAGAATCCACCCAGGAGCAGCCGGATCTGAGGTCAGGGTGGGAGACTCTCGGCTCTATGAAGCCCTCTCTGGAAACCACTACTGCAGCCCAATCCCCATGAGTCCACTGAATCTGTCAAGATGAGTAAGGACGGACATTGAAGAAGGTGTTTCCACCCTGCCTGGCCCTGTAGGCGCCCTCACCACCATCATGCAGGAAAGTCTCACAAGAAGCAGGTGTGACAATATCCCTTGGCTGGTGCAGCGGCTCACTAGGCTAATCCTCCGCCTGCGGCGCCAGTACCCCAGGTTCTAGTCCCGGTTGGGGCGCCGGATTCTGTCCTGGTTGCTCCTCTTCCAGTCCAGCTCTCTGCTGTGGCCTGGGAAGGCAGTGGAGGATGGGCCAGGCCCTTGGGCCCTGCACCCACATGGGAGACCAGGAAGAAGCACCTGGCTCTTGGTCTGTCTCTCTCACTGTCTAACTCTGCCTGTCAAAAAAAAAAAAAAAAGAAAAGAAAGAAAAAACAATATCCCTTAAGCTTATGCATGAATACCCAGTAACCAGAAACTCCCCCAAGCTAACTCAGGGCCCAGGGATGCTGTGCTTTGTCCAAGACCTCCTAGCAAATGTGAAACACTGTTTTAGCAAGGAGCACAGCACTGCTTAATGGAAGGCTATGGGGTCACTTGTTTCAGGGGAAAACCCCTAACAGTGGCAAGTCTAATAGAAACTTCTTATCCCATTACACCACACTTTCACGACTCCTGAGACTTTCTCAGCTAGAAAAGTGCCCATTGAAGCAAATCTGTTTTTTTTAAGATTCATTTTTTATTTATTTGAATGGCAGAGTCAGAGAGAGAGAGGGAGGGAGGGAAGAAGGGAGGGGGAGAGAGAGAGAAAGAAAGAAAGAGGAAGGAAGGAAGGAAGAAAGGGAGGGAGGGAGGGAGGGAGGGAAATCTTCCATCCACTGATTCACTCCCAAAATGGCCGTAACACCCAGGGCTGGGCCAGGCTGAAGCAGGAGCCCAGATTTTCTTCCAGGACTCCCACGTGGTGAAGGGGCTCAAACACTTGGGCCATCTTCCACTGCTTTCCCAGGCCATTAGTGGGGAGCTGGATTAGAAGTGGAGCAACCAGGACATGAACCAGTGTCCATATCAGATGCCAGCTTCCCAGGCAGTGGCTTAATTCACCATGCCACAGTGCTGGCTACTGTTTGTTTTTAAAGATTTATTTGTTTGAAAGGCACAGTTAAAGAGAGAGACAGAGAATCTTCCATCCACTGGTTCACTTCCCAAATGGCCTCAACAGCCATGGCTAAACCAGGCCCAAACCAGGAGCCCAGAACTCCACTCGGGTCTCTCTTGTGGGTGGAAGGATAGTGCTGCCTCCCAGGTACATTATCAGGGAGCTGGAACGACAGTGGAGCATCTGGGACTCAAACCAGTACTCATGTGGGATTCTAACATCACAGGCGGTGGCTGCATCACAGTGCTGGCCCCAAAGCAAATCTGTTCACAAAGATGACCAAGAATATTTAAGGACTGGATAATTCTCTATTAGGTGATCTAAGGTTATAATCATTTTCAAAGAAAAACAGCTTCCCAAACCACTTCCTTCTTTTTTCTTTTCCACTGTTTTGCTGCTAAGCAACTTTACTACAATATCACAGATGACTTTTTAAAGACTCTATTTGAGGGCCGGTGCTGCAGCTCAATAGGCTAATCCTCCGCCTTGCGGCGCTGGCACACTGGGTTCTAGTCCTGGTCGGGGCGCCGGATTCTGTCCCGGTTGCCCCTCTTCCAGTCCAGCTCTCTCCTGTGGCCCGGGAGTGCAGTGGAGGATGGCCCAAGTGCTTGGGCCCTGCACCCGCATGGGAGACCAGGAGAAGCACCTGGCTCCTGGCTTCAAATCAGTGCAGTGCGCCGGCCGCAGCGGCCATTGGAGGGTGAAACAACGGTAGAGGAAGACCTTTCTCTCTGTGTCTCTCTCTCACTGTCCACTCTGCCTGTCTAAATAAATAAATAAAGACTCTATTTGAAAGTCCTGCACCTACAGAAAGACTCCGTTACAATTCTGTGTCCTCTTCAGCTCTTTTATTCATATACCTGTGCTCTGTCCATATGCAGGTACTTCAAAACGTTTGTGAAAAATGGAATTAAAAGGTCAGTTTGTTGTGGTATTAACAAATTTTTGAAAATTCCTTTGTATCCAAATAAACTTATCTTTTTTTACTTTATTTGAAAGACAGAGTGAGAAAGAGAGAGAAAGAGGCAGAGAAACATCTCCCATCCACTGGTTCACTTCCCCAAATGCCCACAAAAGGCAGGGTTGGGCCAGGCCAAAGCCACAAGCAGGGAACTCCACCTGACCTTCCATTGTGGGTGGCAGGGACCCAACTGCTTCAATCATCACCTGCTGCCTTCCAGGGTGGGCACTGGCAGGAAGCTGGAGTCAGGAGCAGAGGCAGGACTTGAACTCAGGACCCCAATATGGGATGTAGGTGTCCCAAATACAAAACACACACGCCTAAACTTACCTTTTAATTCCTCTTTTCCACAACTTTTGAAATATCTTCACGTGTATTATTTTATTAAAAGGAATTACCTTCATTACAGAAGTTCCTTAAATAGCATCTAATTTTCTTTAACAAACAAACCCAAAAGCTTTTATTATGCAAGTCACTGATATGATGTGTCTGATAAATCACAGAGTAAAACCCAGGCTGCAAATTAGCACACCTGGAAATGCTGGGTATGAGACTTTGAGGGTAAAATTTTCCAGCCTGCTTCACTCAATAATTACTCTGACACTTCCCACAGCCCGCTGAATAGAAAACAGACAAAGGAAAACAGGTGTTTTACTTATTCCACCTGGCATAGCAAATGCCACTGCTCTAGTTCGCAATAGTTGCTTATTGCTGAAAAGATTTGTCAATTTTTATTTTCTGCCAGTGAGTGAGAGCGCAGGCTTCACCGGGGTTTAATAATACTGCTGCCGGGTACCACCCTGCACAGTTAACCAGCCTCGGCCTTGCTAAGCATGAACCCCAACGTCTCAAGGCTCCAGTGCTCCCTGGGTGACTGCTCCCTGGGTGATTCCCCGGTGCAGCTGAGCCTGAGCAGCACCAGGACAGCGAAACTCATTAGTCAAAGGAAGCCCCTGGGAAATCTTATCTGCAAATGAGGACCTCTTTGTAATTAAATAAAGTGCCAGTTGTAAAAGTACCTAACAGAGCCTGTTACCCAGAAGACAATAAATGTTAATTAAACAAAAAAGTATCACTCAAATAATTACTCCCTTCCCTTGGAGAATTCATCTTTTATTGGCTTGTTTATCACTTGTTCCTTTACCATGACTCATTCTAACCCTGTTAATAAAATTCTAAGCTTACACCCATAATCCTGTGCAATTACAAAGAGATCTATAGTATTTCCAACAACTCTTAATCACCTTATTTAATAAAACATTTCCCCAGAATGTGGTTAATATACAGGAAATAGGCAATGAACATTAGCTATTTATAATAACTTCAGAATTCTTTTAATTCAGAATTCATGATCATTTTTCTACACTAAGCTGAACTTATAATTTTATGGGAAGAATTTTTTTGAAGATTTATTAATTTGAAAGGCAGAATTAGAGAATGAGGGCAAGACAGACAGGGGGTGGGGGAGAGAGAGAGAGACAGGTAGATCTTCCATCCACTGGTCCACTCTCCAAATGGCTGCAATGGCCAGAGCTGCTCCAGGCAGAAGCCAGGAGTCTGAAACTCCATCCAGGTCTCCCACATGGGTGGCAGGAGCTCAAGTATTTGGGTCATTTTCCGCTGCTGCTCTCCCAAGTCCATTAGCAGGGAGCTAGATTGAAGAGGAGTAGCTAGAACTCAAGCTGGCACTTGGATATGGGATGCCAGCATTGTAAGCAGCGGCTTAACCTGCACCACAACACGGGCCCCATGGGGAAAATATTAAATATAGACAGTCATTGCACGAGTGACTTACCTACTCGGTATAAGGGGGTAGGGAACACTACCTGTCATTGCTCAGCTGTTCCCAAAGCTACCTGGAAACGCTAACACTATGATTAGTTACCATTGGTCTCACATTCCAACTTTGCCCTATAATTGTCTCCCCCCACTTTTTAAAAAAGATTTATTTATTTATTTGAAAGGCAGAGATAGAGAGAAAGAAGGAGAGAGAGAGAGAGAATGAATCTTCCATTTGGTTCATTCCCCAAATGGCCACAACAGCTGGGGCTGGCCAGGCTGAAGTCAGGAGCTAGGAGCTTCTTTCTAAGTCTCCCATGTGGGTGCAAGGGCCCATGTACTTGGGCCATCCTCTGCTGCTTTCCCAGGTGCATTTGCTGGGAGCTGGATCAGAAGTAGACCAGCCGGGGCTTGAACCAGCGTCCATATGGGATGCAGGTAATGCAGGCAGAGGCTTACTAACCTCCTACGCCTCAAGGCCAGCCCTGCCTCCAATTGCCTCCCTGAGCCTGACTGAAGGTTATTTGTGTGTGTGTGTGTGTCTGTCTGTCTGTGCTCATTACCATTCAGTTCTCAAAGTCAAAAATCTGCTTAAAGAAGAAAGCAGACATGTTGCTGCCTCGCTGAGAAGAACTGCTCCAGTCCTCATGGTCCCCATGTGTGTCAAGCACAGGCAGCACATAACAGGTACGTGGGAAAATCAGAGCCTGGAGTCACCCACTAACAGCAAACTTTGTACAGCTCACATCTGAGCTTTGCCTCACGCGTATGGTTTCTGTCTTCCCACATGTGCCATGTCATGGTTTAAATCGGCTGGGCTCACAAACCCACATCCCCAGATAATCACAGGGTCCACATCTCTGCAGGTCTACTACAGGGCAGTAACAAGGCAACAGTGAATCCTCTAGGACCCCCGGCTGGGCATAGTAAAAAGGCATAGCCGGCACTGGTGCTGTGGCCTAGAGCTGCTGCCTGCAGTGCCTGCATCCCATATGGCGCCAGTTCAAATCCCTGCTGCTCCACTTCCGATCCAGCTCTCTGCTATGGCCTGGGAAAGCAGTGGAGGATGGCCCAAGTCCTTGGGCCCCTGCACTCATGTGGGAGACCCAGAAGAAGCTCCTGGACCCTGCCTTCAGATCAGCGCAGTTCTGGTCGTTGTGGCTGGATGGGGGGTGAACCAGCGGATGGAAGACCTCTCTCTCTCTCCACCTCTGTATCTTTGTGACTCTGCCTTTCAAATAAATGAATAAATCTTTAAAAAAATAAGAGAGGGAATAGCTGACCAGCACATGCCAGCCAGAGGAGAAGACTCAGTCTTGCCTTTGAGAGGCTCTCAGGACCCTGCAGACTGGCTGCCGCTGCACACAGGGACAGGGCACACACAGGCTAGGATCGTGCAGCAGCCCCAGAAAGTCCGCCTGACAGACTCAGCAATGAAAAGACAAACAGTTGTGACAACCGTGATAAAAATAACTACCAGAGTTCTCATCAGCCCTACATTCCTCTCAACTTTTATCGCCCCAATCTGAAACTCATTCATGGGCCAGCGCTGTGGCTCACTTGGTTAATCCTCTGCCTGCAGCGCCGGCATCCCATACGGGTGCTGGTTCTAGTCCCAGTTGCTCCTCTTCCAGGCCAGCTCTCTGCTGTGGCCCAGGAGGGCAGTGGAGGATGGCCTAAGTGCTTGGGCCCTTGCATGAGGAGGAAGCATCTGGCTCCTGGCTTTGGATCGGCGCAGCACCGGCCGTAGCAGCCATTTGGGGGGGGGGGGGGGGGGGAGGTGAACCAACAGAAGGAAGACCTTTCTCTCTGTCTCTCTCACTGTCTAACTCTGTCAAATAAAAAAAAAAGAAACTCATTCATATTTTATGTTAACTAACACCCATTCAGAAGTATTCCAAAAAGCTTGTGAAAAATGGAATTAAAAGATAAGTTTATTTTGGTGCAAAAATTTTTGAAATCTGGAGCCAACATGGTAGCACAGCAGAGTTGCTGCCTGCAACATCAGCATCCCACATGAGCACCGGTTCATGTCCCAGCCACTCCACTTCCGATCCAGCTCCCTGCTAATGGCCTGGGAAAGCAGCCAAAAATGGCCCAAGTGCTTGGGCCCCTGCCACCCAAGTGAGAGACCCGGATGAAGCTCCTGGCTCTTGGTTTTGACTTGGTCCAGCCTTGGTCATTGCAGCGATCTAGAGAGTGAACTAGTGAGTGTATGGAAGATCTCTCTCCCTGTGTCTCCCTCTCCCTCCGTAGCTCTGACTTTTAAATATATAAATCTTTTTTTAAAAAAACCTGAAATCCATGCATAGTGTTTGCATAATGTGCACCTTCCATGAACTTTTTGAAGACCCCATATATTGAGTCTTTCAAAGAAATCATAAGCCCCCAAGGGCGGGTCACCTGTATTAGTAAAATGAATTTTAGGTCCTAACCTGTTAACTCACTGTCATCTACAGCATGTTGTATAGCTAGGCACACAGCTCACCTGAATATGGAAAACTTCACATTCCAGCTCCTGTTTTCACTTCACATTGTGGTTGGCCAAGCACTGAACTACCAGTGTGATTCCAATTTGTCTTGGTTGATTTAGACTTGTTGGAAAAACTGGGACATCTGAAACCCTTAATACAAGAATGACAGAGGCTCCCTGGAGGCCGATGCTGTGTGCGGCTGTGGGCACCCTCTCCCCAGGCAGGTCCCAGCCTATAGAACCAAAGATGCCACCTGGAAAAGACACACGGTCGGAGGGTCCCTGCCGAGCGATTGTCTGAAGTACCCTTTGATCCTTTCAGAATGTGCATGCACACCTGCCAAGTGCCCCATCCAGAAAAGGAGCTGAACGCTGGGGAGTCCTCTGACACACATTCCCAGCTGTCTTATTTCCTAATCATAACCAGTGCGAACTGGCTCCGAAACTTCTTCCTACAGCACGACAGCATGTGCCGCCTGTAGGAGTTTGTTCCATTCGCAAATCCAGAGAAAGGTCCACTCCCAGAGAATATACGTAAGTAGAATAGGAAGCAGCACAGATATAAATGTGCATGTTCACACATACACACATTTAAAAAAAAAAAAAATCAACTTTCAGATGGTGATTTGGCCCAGCCTTTTAAAGGCCCCTGTCCCGTATCAGAGTCCCTGAGTTCGAGTCCCGGCTCCCCTCCTAACTCCAGTTTCCAGTTGTCCTGCAACCTAGGAGGCAGCAGATCATGATGGCTCAAGTAGATGGGTTCCTGCCACCCATAAGGGACACCTAGATGGAGTTCCTGGCTTGTGGCTTTGGCCTGTTTGTTGCAGGCATTTAGGGACTGAACCAGTGGATGGGAGATCCCCTTCTATCTCTGTCTCTCAAACAAATAAAAGAAACATTGTTAACTAGCAAACTATATATGTATGTATGTATGTATATAATTCCTGGTTTTAGGAGTGTAGAAAGTTTATGTATATACACAAAGTACCTCTGACTTTCAATACTTTTCACCACTGAGATGCGAGTCCCATACAGTTTGGGATTCTTTTAAGATAGCCTAACACATTCTAGGGTCCACCACAAGTTTATAGAAGTTCTTGGCCAAGGTTAATTTCAAATACTTTGTTCTATATCGTCTGAAGACTAAAACCTACTAGAGCTTCTCTTATTCACCTACTGTTCCCTGAGAGCGTAACCTCTCACCCTGCAGGATATGGGCTGGGAACCTCCTGCAAGGACACAGGAGGATGGCAGCCAGACGCAGGGCCAGGGCCTGAGATGTGGAGAGACACTGTGGAACACCAGACAGCTCTCTTCCAAAGGTAATTACTAATGCAGCAATGGGATCCATTAATTATCACTTCCTTTCAAAACGCTTCTCTGCTGGAACTCTGAACCATTTTCAAAATCAAATCCTGCTGCATAATAAGAATAAAAGCAGTTTCTGCATTTTGCCTGACTGTTGTGGCCTAGGCTGCCTGCAGCTTAAGACACCCATCCTCCGCTTTTGACAGCAATCATGATCCATTGCTTCTGTACTTTCAGATGTTTTTAATGCAGCTGTAGTACTCGCCACTCTATGCCCAAATGATCAATCTGCCTTTATCCCTAAGAAATCTCAGACTGGTGGGTGCAGAGAGAAAACTACACAGTAGATGTAGTTGATAAATGTTCAAAACAAACATTTTTGTCATAATTATTTTTTCAAAAAGCTGAGACACAGATAGACACAGCTCCCATCCACCAGCAATGTTCAGGCCTGAGTCAGGGCTGGATCTAGGAGCTAGGGACTTGATACAGGTCTGCCGGTGAGTGGTAGGAGCTCAATTACTTGAGCCACCACTGCTGCCTCCTGCGATCCACAGCAGCAGGAAGTAGGGTCAGGAATCAAACCCAGACACTCCTATGCGGCATGTGGATGTCTTATCCACCATCTTAACTGCTAGGCCAAGTGCCTGCCCCCAAAATAAATACTCTGAAGCCTTGGCATTAATGATACTATGTATCATGAATAAGCAGTCCTCTTTTTTACTGACTTAATAATTAACTGTGAAGGTGGGCGAGGCGGTCCAGGAAGAAAGGCAGAACTAGTCTACCTTAACAGCCAGGTGTGTTGCATCTGCAAAACCATGTGATACCTAAACCCTGGAAACAGATTGCTCCCTACCCTTTTGAAAGTGGCGACAGGACAGAAGCTCACTAATGGAAGAGCAGGGTAACAGAGACGTTTCTGAAATCATGCAGAACTGATGGCCAAATACTTTCCCAGTGGAAGGATGTGTCACCTCTAAAGACATATCAATATTTACCTGAAAAAGTGACATTCGTAGAGGTAGTGACTACCCCTGATTTTGCAGGTGAGAGCACTTGTCGAGAGTCAGGTAGTAGGATCACAGCAGGCAGGAGCCGCTGCCAAGGTTCCTAGCTTCGCTTCCTCCCACTTCCAAGCCCCTGTACCTGGCTAGCCACTTCCCAGGCATCTGGTCCCAGCTCAGGTGTGCGTCCTTCAGGGAGTCTGTCCCCTCGCAGCACTCCTCACACTCGACCTGGGGGAGTTCATGTAGCTCCTGCACTGGACTTTGTGTCCTGGCATGCCATACAATGTCATCTCCAAGGAAGTCATGTGTGGCAAACAGGACAACCAACTGGTCTCCACCAGCTGGGGAATTTTCTGGCTTTAGCAATGCAAGTCCCAAGTCCTGGGAAATCCCTCAACCAGCATGGTTGCCAACAGGGTCAGGCAGCCTGCTGGCAACTTCCCCTTCTCTAACCATCCTCCGCTGGACAGGTCAGGCCGTGGCACCCTGCCTGTGCCGCGTGATGGCTCCACTCAACACAACGCAGGAGAACTTTGTGCCCCATGAAGACGGCGTTGTGTGCACCTTCCAACACCACAGCACCCACCACAAGTGGCTACTGAGCACCTCAACCCTGCCTAGCAGGACGGAGAAACTAAAATTTTTTTTTTTTTTTGGACAGGCAGAGTGGACAGTGAGAGAGAGAGAGACAGAGAGAAAGGTCTTCCTTTACCGTTGGTTCACCCTCCAATGGCCGCTGCGGCCGGCGCACTGCGGCCAGTGCGCTTCAGCCGGTGCACCGTGCTGATCTGAAGCCAGGAGCCAGGTGCTTCTCCTGGTCTCCCATGCGGGTGCAGGGCCCAAGCACTGGGGCCATCCTCCACTGCCTTCCCGGGCCATAGCAGAGAGCTGGCCTGGAAGAGGGGCAACCGGGACAGAATCCAGCACCCCAACCAGGACTAGAACCCGGTGTGCCGGCGCCGCAAGGCGGAGGATTAGCCTATTGAGCCGCGGTGCCGGCCAAGAAACTAGAATTTTAATTCCATGTAGTTAATTTAAACTGACGTAGCCTGTGTGCCCAGTGGCTGCCACGGTGAGCAGCTCAGCTCTGCTTTCACATCAGTGGAACTGGGGTCTTTAGAGGCCTTCCCTGGGCACAGGCGGGAGCTTTGGGGTCACACAGACCTTGGTCCAAATCCTAACTCAGTCATTGACAAAATGACTAGGAGGCACTGTTTGCAAAGCGGCTGGCCCACAGTAAGATTTCAAGAAACAGCATTCTCTAGAGGCAGTGAAACTAAACCTAAATAAAGTGCCAGAAAAAAATCTGACTCCGAACTAACAGGAAGTGCACACATAAGCACCACTGTGACCAGCTCTCCAAAACCCCTGTCCACGCTCAGTTCTCATTGTAAGCTATCACGGCTGTCCACTGCACCGCGCCACGCCTTGATTTTCAACCCCAGGCTTGCCCATCAGAAGGTATCATGGTCACCACAATCTAGGAAATAAACCAGTTCAAGTCCAAACTCATCACTATGTCTACACTAAATATGTGCAATTTTCTACACACCAATGATGCTTTAATAAAGCTGTAAAAAAAAAAAACCTGCTAAATTACTATAGTTTTTAAGATGTACTTATTTATTTGAAAGGCAGAGCTACAGAACGAGAAGAGAGAGATATCTTCCATCTGCTGGTTCACCCCCCAAATGGCCGTAATGGCTGGGGCTGAGCCAGGCCAAAGCCAGGAGCCAGAAGCTTCATCTGGGTCTCCCATGTGGGTGCAGGGGCCCAACCCTTGGGCCATCTTCGCTGCTTTCCCAGGCACATTAACAGGAAGCTGGATTGGAAGTGGGGCAGCTAGGACTCAACCAGAGCTCACATGGGATGCTGTCACTGAAGGCAGAGACTTAACCTTCTACACCACAACACCAGCTCCAATTACTTTTCTTTTTTTATTTAAAAAAAGTACTGCAGAGCAGTGGGCCCTGGGCAGGAGTTACTGTGTCCCATTGCTCTGAGCACGCCCCCACAGAGCCCAGAGGCAGGATGGAGCAGCACTTATGGACAGCCAAGAAGAGGCATGCCTGCTGGGCACTGCCTGGGAGTGTGCCCTGTGTGGCCCCCAGTCCCATGCAGCCACAGAGGATGCCACTCGCTCCCTCCCGCAGGGCACAGGACAGGGAGCCACAGCAGGTGCACCAGGCCCTGCAGCCCGATCCTCTCAGAAACCTCTTCCAGGTCCTAACGAACACATTCCCTTGGCAGGAAGTGGCAAGTCCCATGAGGTGCCACACAGAGTCACCCAGGGAGCTCTTTACAAACACTGTTGCTCAGAACAGGGAATAGGGTTTCCCAGGTGGTGGCGATGCACAGCTGGGGACTGTGCATAAGAGCACTTTGTAGGGTTGGGGCCGGACATCCTACAGTTAGGGATTCCCTTCTATTGGCTGTAGATGGGATGCCTGCAGGGTCCTGAACCAGACCTGGGACACAAGCTGCTTGTCCTTCTCCCCAACCTGGCAGAGCACCTTCCACCTCCCCAGGACCTCCCAGTCCAATGTCTGCTGTGCCGAGCTGGCAGGTAGCGTCCCTCTTGGCCACCAACCTCAGGGTATCCAACGGCAGGAGCCTTAATCCATGGCCCTGGCACAGGGCATGCTGTTGTGTGGCCGTTGTCTTCATTTCTCTGTGCAGGCAGTCAGTCTGGGAGATGGGGTGACAGCCGGGACAGGGCTGGGGCGGAAACCCAGGGCCCCTGGGTTTATTCTCTTCCTTGTGGCTGGCCGCACTGCCCACTGCCCTCCCCTGCCCCCAACACCTCTTTCTTCTCCCTCTTATGGCCTGCAGGTCGGCTCTGCTGGTTAGGATAAAATCTCATTTCACACTCTAGGGTCTCATTTGTAGGAACCCCCATCCCTCAGAGCACTAAGGGTTTTTGCACAGCTTTGGGGCCTGACCCACCAAGGTTGTCACTTATCAGGGGGATCTGGGACTGTTTCTTTTTCTTTCTTCCTTCCTTTTTTTTTTTTTTAATTTATTTATTTATTTTTTTTGACAGGCAGAGTGGACAGTGAGATAGAGAGACAGAGAGAAAGGTCTTCCTTTTGCCGTTGGTTCACCCTCCAATGGCCGCCGCGGTAGGCGCACTGCGGCCGGCGCACCGCGCTGATCCGATGGCAGGAGCCAGGTGCTTATCCTGGTCTCCCATGGGGTGCAGGGCCCAAGGACTTGGGCCATCCTCCACTGCACTCCCTGGCCACAGCAGAGAGCTGGCCTGGAAGAGGGGCAACCGGGACAGGATTGGTGCCCTGACCGGGACTAGAACCCGGTGTGCCGGCGCCGCAAGGCGGAGGATTAACCTAGTGAGCCGCTGCGCCAGCTTTTTTTTTTTTTTTTTTTTTTTTAAGACTTACTTATCTGAAAGGCAGAGTTACAGAGAGAGAGAGAGACATCTTCCATCCACTGGTTCACTCCCCAAATGGCCGCAAAAGCAACAGCTGAGTCAGGCTGAAGCTAAGATCCAGGAGCTTTACCCTGGTCCCCCCAGGTGGGTGCAGGGGCCCAGGGACTTGAGCCATCTTCTGCTGCTTTCCCAGGTGCATCTGCAGGGAGCTAGACTGGAAGTGGAGCAGCCAGGACTCGAACTGGCACCCATATGGGATGCTGGTGCCATAAGCATTGACTTAACCCACTTCACCTGATAACATTCACCACCGAAGGTGAGGACTACTATGGGAACTCAGTCAAAGGCAAAGTGCGGGCATCACAGCGGGCTGGCAGCGAGTACTAACAGATGGTCAGGGGCAGCAGTCCCCTCACCCTTACCCGTGGGAAACATTTCAAACCCCTAGAGGATGCTTGAAACTGGCTGACACCAAGCCCTTCATCCTTCATACATGGTCTTTTTTTTTTTTTTTTTTTTTTTGGACAGGTAGAGTTACAGACAGTGAGAGAGAGACAGAGAGAAAGGTCTTCCTTCCATTGGTTCACTCCCCAAATGGCCGCTACGGCTGGTGCTGCGCCGATCCGAATCCAGGAGCCAGGTGCTTCCTCCTGGTCTCCCATGCGGGTGCAAGGGCCCAAGCACTTGGGCCATCCTCCACTGCCCTCCTGGGCCACAGCAGAGAGCTGGACTGGAAGAGGAGCAACTGGGACTAGAACCGGTACCTATGTGGGATGCCAGTGCCACAGGCAGAGGATTAACTAAGTGAGCCACGGTGCTGGGCTCCCATATACTGTCTTGTTCTAAGCACACATCCCTATGATCAAGTCTAAATTAGGCACAGCAAAAGATAAATAATAACTAATCAAACAGACCAATTCCAATAATACGCAAGGTTTTCAAAAAGTTCATAGAAAATGTGTATTATAGAAAGACTATGCATGGATTTCAAACTTGTTACAACAAAATAAACATCATTTAATTCCATTTTCCATGACCGTTTGGAAGTGCCATATGCTGTAATAAAAGCTATGCAAATATGATCTCTCTCTCTCTCTCAGCTGCCAGGGGCGGGTAGCATACGCAGCATGGCCACGCTGGGTGAAGGGATGATTCACCGCCAGGTAAGACGGTGCAGACAGCATGAGATTTCCTCACACTACGCAGAATGCTGTGTAATTTAAAACTTACAAAATGTGTACTTCTAGAATTTTCCATCCATGTGTTCAGATCGCGGTTGACCTTGGGTAGCTGAAACTCAGGAAAGTGAAACCACAGACAAGGGGGCTGCTGTGATCCCATTCAGGTCTGCCCACCCTTCTCCACGTTCCAGAAGCTTGCCCCAGAAGCCCCAAAGGCCCTTGGGTCAGCTGACCTCTCATCTTGGGTGCCCGGTCCACCCTGGAGGCAATGAGACGACTGACCACGTGGCCAGAAGTACCCCACGCACCCACTGCCAACCCCCAGAAATCATAAACGAGAAGTAACTTTCTCTATTCCTCATTGCAGACTGCGTTAATTTGCATCTGACATTTGCATATCCTGCGAGGCCACAAACCTGAGTGCCTCTGAGAAAACAAAATGCTCAGGAGCAGAGAGTGAGTTCAGCAGAGGTGGCCCAGGGGAGCCTGGGGACAGGCTGTTTCCTGAGCCATCACCTTCCTGTCACCTCCATCGGCCTCCACCTGCAAGGGGCCCACTGCAGATGCCTGGGCTGGGGGCTGGGATGGAGTGAGGAGCAGTGGGCTCCAGCCCCACCCTGAAGAGCTGGGCTGCTTTTCACAAGCGCAGTGGTCAAAGCAGGAAACACTGCTCCCCTGGGTGGGGAGACCTTGCTGCCCCAGGGGCTCTGCCCCAGCTCTCCTGGCCTCTCCCAAGACCCAGCCAGCACAGGATTAACACCATTCCCGGTGGGAGCTTCCAGAAAACACTCAGGTGCCCATGTTAGATATTAGAGCACTCCACCCCCGGGCACTGGGAAGGGACATGAAAGGTACAAAGCCAGTCTGGGGGATTCAGAAGAGGCCAAGGCCTCGATGATGTTTGCAGAAGGAAGGGAGAAGGATAGAATGGGGCAGGGGAGACAGGAGATTGATTCCCAAAGCAGTGGCCCCAAGGACAGGCTGCAGAGCCGCCCACACCTGCTCTCGTCTGGGCCACTCACTCTGGCCAAGTTCAGGTCACCACTGAGGAAGAAGCCTCCCTGGCCAGGCAAAAAGAGACAAAGCCTCACCCCCCACCAACCCTCACCCCGCCCAGCTGACATCGCGCCTGCACAGCCCCACCCACTCACCTCATGCTCCTTTTGGGAATGCACCTGTGTCCTAGGAGCCACCCCCCACCTCTCCTCTCCATGTGCTCTAAAGCAGCAGATTGTCTACAAGATGGAAGTCAAAGCATGGAACCTTCCAGAACAAATGGATGGTTCAAGAACAGCCATGTGACACTCAGTGACCAACAAGAGCCCTCTCTCCAGGACTCTGGCTGAAGCCCACCCACACCCCACCCCACCCCACCCACCAACTCCAGATTTGCTAACATGAGAGGACAGGGCTGAATCCAAGCTGCGGTATCCAGAAGAGACCTTCTAAGGAGAGAGAGGAAGCACAGCAGGGTGAGGAAATAGAGAGGCCATAACCCAGGCAGCAGAGCCCCCGGGGCAACCACTCCTCCCTGGGGAGTGCCTAGACACAGAAGTGATCTCGTCTGCACTTGGGTTGACTTGGGTTCAGTTACTGTCATCGCGACCCACAGGGCTGATGACCTGGTCTCAGAAGGGAACTGAGAGGCTGCCGGTGGCCACCGTGCCCCACTTCCTGCCTTGGCTGTGGCTTGCTGATGGCACTGGGGAGGCCGGCTCCAAGCCTAAGCCTCGCTCCATGCACACAGAACCCCTTCTCTTGCCGGGCACCCCAGACCCCATCCTCGCCCTCATCTTCCAGGCCGCTGTGCACCCTCTCTTGATACAGAAATCCTCGCTGGTCCCACACAATGCCACCTGCACAGCCTGAAGGCCACGGTGCCCTATGAAAGAACGTTCTCGGCCACACCAAGGTCCTGCCCTGCATCGGCGCAGCCACCTGAGAGGGCAGCCCGGTCTACGCCACAGACTCGGAGGACAAGGGTGACCTGGGGTCTGAGCACTCACATCCACCATCCACAGAGGCCCAAGCCCCAGCTCCCAGCAGCGGCCAGGTCAGTGGTGAAGAGCCCCCTAAACACCGGCTCTTCCCGCGGTGATCGTCAGGGAACACTTTCCCACACCCACTCAGACAGAAAGCAGCTCTCCGTGAAACAGGCCTGCTACAGAAATTAAAGTAGATAAAATTTTTTTCTGTTTTAATTGAAAACCAACCAGCAGTGCCGATTTTAGCCAAAGCCCTAAGGAAGAGTCTACGAGAGAACTCTTGAGCCCTAAGAACACATTTAGCATTGCAACCTGCAGAGTTCACTCCAAAAGAGGCCTCAGGCAGGCACCGCGGCTCACTAGGCTAATCTTCCGCCTGCAGCACCGGCACACCGGGTTCTAGTCCTGGTCGGGGTGCCAGATTCTGTCCCAGTTGCCCCTCTTCCAGTCCAGCTCTCTGCTGTGGCCCGGGAGGACAGTGGAGGATGGCCCAAGTCCTTGGGCCCTGCACCCGCATGGGAGACCAGGAGGAAGCACCTGGCTCCTGGCTTCGGATTGGCGCAGCGCACCAGCTGTAGCGGCCATTTGGGGGGGTCAACCAACAGAAGGAAGACCTTTCTCTCTGTTTCTCTCTCTCTAACTCTGCCTATCAAAAAAAAAAAAAAGTGTGTAAACTTTATCACACCACTAAAACACACACTTAAAATCGCAAGCCCCAGGAAAAAGTCTGCATGTGTTTTCTGCTCTTTGTGCTACAACTCAGTGGGTCTCTGGAAAATGGGGTCTCTGTGTTTCCTGGCAGGACTGGAGCCTCCCAGGCTGACCTCGTGTGGTTTCTCACCCTCTGCACTACCCGTAAACACAGCCAGTGTGGGCAACAGACACCAGTGGCTGTCGGTTGTGCAATGGAAGGCAGCCTCCACTTCCCATGTGGACTGGGACGATGGAGGCCGTGTGCAGAAATGCCTGTCCTGGCTAGACACGCAAGCCATCCTGAATACACGCATGCCCTTGCCCAGTGTAGCTCTGCTTACATCTCACCCATCACCAAAGAAAAAGCATCTTTTTTTTTTTTTTAAGATTGAGTTTATTTATTTGAAAGACAGAGTTACAGAGAAAGGTAGAGACAGAGAGAGTCTTCCATCCGATGGTTCACTCCCCAGATGGCCGCAATGGCTGGAGCTGTGCCTATCTGAAGCCAGGAGCCAGGAGATTCTTCCAGGTCTCCCACACAAGTGCAGGGGCCCAAGGACTTGGGCCATCTTCTACTGCTTTTCCAGGCCATAGCAGAGAGCTGGATAGGAGACAGGAAGAGGAGCAGCCAGGAATAGAACTGGTACCCATATGGGATACCAGTGCTCCAGACCAGGGCTTTAACCCACTGTGCCACAGCACCGGCCCCAAAAAAGCATCTTGTGAGCTAATGATGGCTTTGAATTTGACCTCCTTTTTAAAACTATTTTTTAAAAGATTTTTTTTTAATTTATTTGGAAGGGAGAGAGAGAGAGAGAGAGAGAGAGAGAGATCTTCCATCTACTGGTTCACTCCCCAAATAGCCACAATAGCCACAGCTGGGCCAGGCTGAAGCCAGGAGCTTAGAACTCCATCTGGGTCTCCCAGATGAGTGGCAGGGCCCAAGTACTTGGCCCATTATCTGCTGCCTTCCCAGGCACAATAGCAGGGAGCTGGATCAGAAGCGGGGCAGCTGGGGCTTGAAACGGCACTCATATGGGATGCCGGTGTCACAGCACCATGAGCAGGGGCTTAGCCCGCTGCACCACAACACCACCCCTTGGAGTGTGATTTTCTGGCTGCTCCGTTCCCACTGCATAACAGGAGTGGAAAGATGGAGCAAATTCAAGGCCATGACCTGGGCTGGCAGAGTAGCCAGGCACTAGAGGACCACGTGAAGGCCTGAACCCTGTCCCGTGGATGGTGTCACTGCCATTTCTGCAGCTGAGGAAACCGAGGGTCCGAGGAGCTACAGGACGTCTGCACGGTGGACCCTTACTCAGCCACAGAAGGGGAAGAATGCTGATGCAGTCAGCGATGCGAAGCAGCCTCAAAGTCACGCTCAGGTAAGAGAAGCTGGACACAGAACACACGTTATTCATTCCCATTCTTATGAGATGCTTAAAAGGCACACTGGGGGGGGGGGGGGGGGGGCGGTGGCCGGCATCCCATATGGGCACCAGTTCTAGTCCCGGTTGCTCCTCTTCCAGTCTAGCTCTCTGCTGTGGCCCAGGAGTGCAGTGGAGGATGGCCCAAGTGCTTGGGCCCTGCACCCACATGGGAGACCAGGAGGAAGCACCTGGCTCCTGGCTTTGGATCGGAGCAGCTCCGTCCATTGAGGCCATTGGGGGAGTGAATCAGTGGATGGAAGACCTTTCTCTCTCTCACTGTCTGTAATTCTACCTGTCAAATAAATAAATAAAAATCTTAAAAAAAGAAAAGGCACACTGGTAGACAGATTTATAGCAGCAAAAAATAGATTAGTGGTTACCTAGCACTAGGGGTAGGGGTGGGAAGAAGAATTAACTCTATATGGACCCGACGCCTTTGACTGGGAGAGGAGACTCCTCCAGAACTGCATTACAGGGACCGGCACTATGAGGCAGTAGTCTAAGCCTCCGCTTGTGGTGTTGGCATCCCATATGGGCGCCAGTTCAAGTCCAAGCTGCTCCTCTTGCGATCCAGCTCTCTGCTATGGCCTGGGAAAGCAGTAGAAGATGGCCGAAGTGCTTGGGCCCCTGCACCCACGTGGGAGACCTGGAAGAAGCTCCTGGCTCCTGGCTTCGGAACAGCCCAACTCTGGCCATTGTGCCCATTTGGGGAGTGAACCAGCAGATGGAAAACCTCTCTCTCTGTCTCTCCTCCTCTCTCTCTGTAACTCTAACTCTCAAATAAATAAATAAATCCTTAAAAAAAAAAAACTGCATTATGGCATTATGGTCAGGGCTCCACCATTCATTAAGTTACTATAAATCACAGGTAGATTTTATGATATGTAAAATCACCTGTTAGTTTCCTGTTGCTGCTGTCCATGATCACCAATGCATTATCTTACAGTTCTGTAGGGCACAAGTCTACAAGGGGCTTCGCTTGGCTAAAATCAAGGTATTGACAGCATGCCCTCCTGGCAGTGGCAAGAGCCTGGGGAAGAGTCATTCCCTGGTCCTGTCCACATCTGGTGGCTGCCAGCACCCCTGGTCCACAGCTCCTCCCACAACCATCAAAGCTGGCAGTAGCACTGCCCAGTCTCCCTCTGATCCCAACCTGCCACTGCGACCACCATCATACCTTTTCCTCTGACCGCGACCCTCCTGCCCACCAGATAACACAAGACGCTGTCTCCAACTCAGGACCCTCCACTTCGTGACATCAGTAAAGTCCCTAGTGCTGTGGAAGGTAATGTGTAGTAGCCCCAGGATCTGGGGATCTGGGGATCTGGGACAGGCAACTCTGGGGGGTTAGTGTCTGTCCAATAAAGCCACAGTAATGACAAAATGAGAGCCCATGTAGGTAGGATGCAGCCAGCATGTAGGGCTCAGACAGGCAGCCTGCCCAGAATCCACTCGCCACCCCTCTGACCCCCTAAAGAGGCCCTTGGGGGCCCTGCCTTGGGGAACCCCTTCAGCATAAATGAGCTCAAAGGGTCCTCTTCATTTTCCTTCAAAACTGAGGGGCCACAGGGCTTAGAGAATGACAGACCCTGCAGGGGACCCTGGATAACCCGTCAGTTTAGGGGAAGGGGGAGCATGGGAGAAAAGCTGTTCATTGTCACCGACTCGGCCCCCTACCACCACCACCACTGTCAATTCTTAGAGGACAAAGACAAAGCTTAAGCCTGCTCAAATCTAAGTCTCTGGCTGTTGGGAAAGCTCCAGCTCATTGATTATTTAAAAAAAAAAAAAACCAAAAAACAAATAAGCGAGGCCCTGGACAATCTCCGATTTTGACAAGCACCTGAATTGAAATGTCAGGAGCCACCCCAAGTCGCTTTCTCAGCAGAGACTGGGCGCGGCAAGCACCACGGCGGGACTGTCCGTCCCCAGGTGCAAAAGCAGGTGCAGCAGACAAGGCACGGCTCCACCCGAGGCTGCAGCAGGCAGGAAAGCCTCTCTTGCCACCCCCACTGCCCGGGCCACCTCTCTGTCTCGTGCTCATCCGTCGCAGGGCACTTCCCAGCAGAAGAAAATGGCAGCCCCTTTGTCTCTGCTACCAGGCAGTGCTCTGACCAGCACCCAGCACAGTGTGGGCATCAGGTAGGTGCTTCATAAACGCTGGTTGGAGATACACACACACAGATGCACACTGGCCATGCATGCCTTACATTATAAACGTCATTTGTAGCAGAGACTTGGCTTTCAATAGACATATTTTATATACACATGGCAATATATATATATATATATATATATATATACATGTTTCCCATATAGCACATAGAAGGTGCTCAGTCGATGATGTATCATAACATGTAACATCGATATATGTACGTATATATTATATGCATGAATGAATAAAGACCAAGGCATGGTTTACAGGCAGAACAGGCTGAAGGTTTGCAAAGCAAACTCCAGGAGGCAAATGCCACATTCCCCACTGTCCCTAGGCCCCAGCACAGTGCTGCCTGGCTCTTGGTAGGTGCTGCATAAACACAGGTCCAACAGAAGGCCTGGCTGCCTTCAACACTCACTCACAAACACCTGCCAAGGGCTGGCCACTATGCCAAGGTGAATGAACAAGAAGGACCCTTGCCTGGGGGGTGTGGAGGGACCTGGGACACAGGCACGCGAAGGCAAAGCACACACACAACACGCAAATCAAGAGAAGGGCTCTGAAGGCAAACAGGAGTATGCAGACATGGAGCCACGGTGAGACCCACAAGAAAGGAAGGCTGCAGGTGGGGAAGGAAACAGCTCGCCTGGCGAAGAGCCAGGGAGGCAGTGTCAGACAAGCACTCCAGGGAGCAGAAAGAAGATGGGGGCCGCAACCAGGGAGGAGGCAAAGAGGTGGCAATGAGCTCGGAGGAAGACGGGTCTGCAGCCTTGGGACCTTGGGTTTTTCTCAGTCTTTAAGGGACAACAGGAAGCCACTGAGGGCTTCAGGCAGAGAGACATCTTGGGAAGATCTGGTGCAACACGAAGAATGGATTGCAGAGGGTGAAAAAGGTGCACTTGTCAATGAGTGAGGAAGAAACGCGCTGGCCCCCTGTGAACAGCACTCACAGCGAGCACAGGGCTCTGTCATCACTAAGTCACTGTTTTCCACAGCTCTGCAATGGGGACCTGGTAGCAGGCACAGTAACACTGGGAGCACTGAGAGGAAGGCACACAGGCCCGGATCCCCAGGATGCCTGGACTAAAAGCTCTGAACCCACACCAACGCTCCTGAGACAGGGCAGGGTCCAGAGCCCTGGCCAACCCACAGCTGTTATTTCTACCTTTCTTCAACATTTATTTGTTTATACCTTGCCTCTTTCCAAAAGAGATTTGAGCTAGCTTACAACAAAAACGGGATCATGGCCAGCGCCACAGCTCACTAGGCTAATCCTCTGCCTGTGGTGCCGGCAGCCCTGGTCCCAGTTGGGGCACCAGATTCTGTCCCGGTTGCTCCTCTTCCAGTCCAGCTCTCTGCTGTGGCCCGGGAAGGCAGTGGAGGATGGCCCAAGTGCTTGGGCCCTGCACCCACATGGGAGACCAGGAGGAAGCACCTGGCTTCTGGCTTCGGATTGGTACAGCGCGCTGGCCGTAGCAGCCATTTCGGGGGTGAACCAACGGAAGGAAGACCTTTCTCTCTAACTCTGCCTGTCAAAAAAGAAAAAGAAAAAAAACCACCAGGATCATAAATAGATTAAGAAGAAAGGTGACAGTGGAAATAGTGACGAAGCAAAGAGACTAATCCAGAGCTCTGGTGACTGCTGCCATGACCAGGCACAAATGAGGTTCCGAGCTTCCTGGCAGCCAAAGCAAAAACAAATTGCGGTGAAACAAGGGAAAGCAATTTCTTTTTTTAAAGATTTATATATTTATTTGAAAGTCAGAGTTACAAACAGAGAGAAGGAGAAGCAGAGAGAGAGCGAGAAAGGGAGAGAGAAAGTCTTCCATCCACAGGTTCACTCCCCAATTGACCACAACGATCCGAAGCCAGGAGCCAGGAGCTTCTTCCAGGTCTCCCACATGGGTGCAGGGACCCAAGGACTTGGGCCATCTTCCACTGCTTTCCCAGGCAGCTGGATTGGAAGTGCGGCAGCTGGGACTCGAACCGGCACCCACATGGGATGCAGACACTGCAGGTGGAGGCTTTACCCGCTACACCACAGCGCTGGCTCCAGCAATCTTTTCAGTAGAATAACACAGTGTTTCCTGCTGTCTTTCATCCTTAAACAGCAAAGGAGGGGTCCGCTCTGGCCTGAGCAGGCAGGGGTAACTGGCAACCTTACATTTATCTTTCTCATGACAGAACTCCATGTCTTCCCTTGGAAATATGCCCTTCATTAGCTCTCCTAGTCACCAAGCGACATCCAGGGATTTCTTGCTAACTCCATCTGCCCTGCCCACTCCTCCACATGCATTTCAATGAGTCACAAACTCTGATCAATTCCCTCTCCAGGCCACTGGGTGCACTGGGTTAAGCCTCCCCCTGCAATGCTGACATCCCAATCCTGGCTGGCTGCCCCACTTCCTGTCCAGCTCCCTGATAATACATCTGGGAGGCAGCAGAAGATGGCCCAAGTGCTGGGGCCCCCGCCACCCTCATGGGAGACCTGGGTGGCTCATAGCTTTGGCCTGGCCCAGCTCCAGCCATTGTGGGCCATTTGGGGAGTGCACCAGCAGATGGAAGACCTCTCTCTTTCACAGTCCCCCAACCTGTGTAGCTCTGCCTTTCAAATGAATGAATAAATAAATAAACCCATCATGTCCACAGCAGTTCCAAGTCAATTCTCTCCCTTCAATGTCCAGCACGCTGCCTTGCTACCAGCTACAACAGACAGAAATAACCTCTAACAGTGTCCTTCCCTTTAGCATGGCTCTTGTCCACAGTGTCACAATGCCAGTGAGTTTCTAGAAATCAGAACCTTGCTGCATCATTCAGGGTACAGACCTCCCTAGAGTGGACTCATCTCCCCCTCTGCTGTGGGGGAGCAGCCATGTGCTTTTTTTTAAAAAAAGATTTATTTATTTACTTGAAAGGGAGAAAGAAAGAGAGAGAGGTCTTCCATCTGCTGGTTCACTCCCCAAATGGCCACAACAGCCAGAACTGTGCCCATCCGAAGCCAGGAGCCAGAAGCTTCTTCCAGGTCTCCCACGCGGGTGCAGGGACCCAAAGACTTGAGCCATCTTCTACTGCTTTCCCAGGCCATAGCAGAGAGCTGGATCAGAAGTGGAACAGCCATGGATACCAACACTGCAGGCTGCATCTTTACCCAGTATGCCACAGCCCCGGCCTCCAGCCACGTGCTTTATTAGCAGGACTGACCACACCTGCCTAAGAGGCTGCCCCTAGCTGGCCTGATGCAAGCTACTTGGTCCTAATCCCTTTGTCAGTGAGCAATTCAAGGAAGAGGGAATCCAGGCCTAGGTCAACCAGCATACAGCATTCTCTTGTCTATGGAGGCTGGCCTCAGGGTGTGCATGATCTACTAGGAATTAGGGAAGAGAAGTGTTAAGAAGCCTAACCCTATCTTTGCTTTTGTTTTTTTAAAGATTTATTTATTTATTTGAAAGATAGCATTACAGAGGCAGAGAGGGAGAGATAGAGACAGAGACAAGACAGAGAGAGAGACTGTTAGTAAAATGGTGCAGTCTTATCTGTGGCACGACTTATGTCCTGGACACCATCCCAGGCTCTAGCCCCCACCGCCATTGCTGGAAGCCAGGTGACCAGATGGCCCAACTATAGGTGTTAGCCCCACCTCCACCCTAAGGGGATTTGCTGCTCCTATTTCCCCGCCTGTGGCAAAGGGTAAAACAGGACCTGCTTCCCACACCCGAGCTCTCTTCTCTCCGCTCTTCTTTCTTCTTGGCCCCCTCCCTCTGGCCCCCCAGTTCCCACCACCAGACAATAAACCTTTCCCTTAACTGTGGCGTCTGGTGTGTTTTGTGGTGGCCTTACAGACACAGAGAGAAATCTTCCATCCACTGGTTCTCCCCAAATGGCAGCAGCTGCCAGGGCCGCGTTGGTCCAAAGCCAGGAGCTAGGAGCATCTTCTGGGTCTCCCATTTGGAAATAGAGGCCCAAGCACTTAGCAGGCCCAGGTGCATTAGCAAGGAGCTGGATCAGAAGTGGAGCATCAGGGACTCAAATCAGCACCTATATGGCATGCTGGCGTTGAAGGTGTCAGCTGTACTGGCTATGCCACAACACCAATCCCACGCCGCAGCCACCTCACCACCATGAGGCAGGCAGCCTGAGGACAGAGCTCACACAGGAGGCCAGAGCTGACAAACCCACAGGGAAATGAGCAGTGCCCAGATCCAATGCCACCCAAAGCCTGCCCTACCTGTGGGCATTTTAGCTGCACATGTTCATCAATTCCTTTTCCTAGCTGAGCCAGCTTGGGTCTCTTGTCATCAGCAACTGGAAGCAATGTCTTTACCACAGTCTCAACACAGAGCACAAACTCCTCCCCACGGTGTACAACAGAGGCCAGGAAACTACACCTCACCATCCAAAGCAGCCCCACATTCCGGGCTTGTATAAATAAAGCTTTATTAGAACACAGCCACTCCCATTCATTGACAGACATCCAGATGCTCAGGTGCTCTAATGGCAGCCCAGAGTAGCTGCAGTGAGACCATGTGGCCCACAGAGCCAAACTTTGCTGATCCCTGCCACACAGGTCATCCATCCACTGGCTCTGCCCTCCCTCCCAGACAGACCACCCACTACTGCCTTGGTCCTACTCGCCCTTTGCAGGAACACTCTCTATATTCTCCGTTTGGCCCTGGCTAGCCCTGTGTGTCCCCCTGAGCTCAGTACAGGTGCTGTCTCTCTCTCTCTCTCTCTCTGAGGGTCCCCTGTCAGGGCTGGAAGGCCGTGGGGGCAGCTGGCACCTCCCCTCTGCCACCTCTCCTCTCCCACGAGTGGGCCAGAACCATCCACAGGTGCACCTGTCTCCACCTCTGGGCTGTAAACTCCTCAAGGCAAGGTGTACGCTGAGTTGGGTCCTCCCCCACCCCAATTCAAATGCTGAAGGCCTGACCCCAACGCCACGGAATGTGAGCTTGTCTGGAAACAGGGATAATACAGCACAATGATTTCAGATGAGGTCATACGGGAGTAGGGTGGGCCTGAACACAATAGGACTGGTGTCCTTCTGAGAGGACAGGGTGTGAAGATCCCTGACACGCACACAGGCAGAAGTCTGCAGGAACCAGATAGCACAGGCCAGAGCGGTGCGGCTACAAGCCCAGGCACGCCCAAGATGGCCAGCAACACCAGATGCCAGCAGAGAGGCTGGGAACAGAGCATCCTGCACAGCCCTGGGGTGGACCCAACCCTGCCGACGCCGGGGTCCGAGCTGAGACAGCACACGAGGCTGGTGTCTGTGGTCCTTGTTTCTCTGTCTCTGCCCTCCTTGGGCTTGGCGCAGAAGTGAACGGGAGACTGGGTTTTCAAAGAACAGGATGGGGCTGGGGCTGAGGGCAGGGGTGGGTGCCCGCCTCATAGAAACAGAGGTGGGAGAGCGCAGAGCCCCTGGGGCTGGGCTCCCCATCTTACCACATTCCCTATCACAGCGACAGGGCGCTCCACGGTGGCCTCGGCCAAACGCGCCAGTCAGGGCTCCTGGGCAGAGACAACAAAATCAGCTGGAAAAGGACCCTGATGAGAAGACAGGAGGAGCTCCCCGAATCAACAGGCGAGCTTGGAAACAGGACCTCGGGCACATCACAGGACGTCTGCTGCAGACACTCCACCACATTCTCCAGCTGCTCCTGCACCGTGCACTGCTCAGCCAGGGGCAAGGCCAAGGGCAGCGGCATGCACGTGGCCATGCCAGGTCACACACAGGGCTCCTGCAGCCCAGAGGCTGCAAGACAGAATGCCTGCCCCCTCTTGGCATCTGCACTAGGAGCCGGGGCTGCACCTCCCTTTAAGATTTTCCCCCACTGAGTGGAAGGTGGGTAGGCTGGTGAGTGCCCCCAGAGACCCAGCAATCCACCAAAAAGCAGAATTAAGTCAGTGCAGGTTCATGAGCCTCACCTCCTCAGTACTGAGCCCCACAGAGCTCAGGGTGCAGGCCACGGCTCTGTTGTCCACACGGCCACAGCCAAGGGTGAACAAAGGAAGTGTTTCTTCATCTCGTCACAGAAAGCAAGGGTGAGGCAGAGCCGTAAGCGTCTGCTGCTGCAAAACACGCAGGGTGCAGCCGGGGGCCACTGCCACAGGCCCTTCTGCCACACACACCCCCATCCCCACAGGCACCGGGCAGCAGTCACAGTCTGGATAACCACATTGCCATTGTCCCAAGTTGTTCATCATGTATCCATCCATTCGTTCCAAGACCAGATGTGCCTGGCCCTGTTCTGGGCACTGGGGTCTCAAAGATGCACCAGTGGCCCTCACCGACCTGCAGATGTCCAGTCACTGGAGGGGAGAAGAGAGAGCTTTTGCCCCAGACTCTACCTTTTTTTTTTTTTTTTTAAGATTTATTTTTTTATTTGAAAGGCAGAGTGATGGGAATGGGGGAGGTATCTTCCATCCGCTGGTTCACTCCTCAAATGGCCACAACAACCAGAGTTGAGCATCCTGGCACCCCACATGGACAACAGGGGCCCAAGTACTGGACCATCTTCTGCTGCCTTCCCAGGTATTAGCAGGAAACTGGATAGGAAGGACAGCAGCTGGGACTCAAATGGGGGCTCTCCCATGGGAAGCTGGTGTCACAACCTCAGCTCAACCCTCTGTGCCTCAGCACCATGCCCTCCCACCCCTGAGATCTTACTCAGCCCTTCCTGGGCATCACCCCTTCCCACACATATCCCCACCCCCAGGGAGTCACCCCGTTCCTCAGCTGGCACTGGGGTCCGAGGGCCTGGTGGCTGTCTAGGTCTGCGTCCTCTTGGGCAATGTGCTAGGCTGGCCACAATGCCAACCGCTGATCAGTCTGCTTCCCCAGTCGGGGCCAAGAAGCAGAGACTGGTTCTCACTCAGCGACCTGGGCCCCAGGAAAACCCTGTTCTACTGGGACACTCTTGATCCTCAGGAAACCGAGATGCAGCTTCTGCTGGGTGTCCCTCCACAAATCCTATCTCCAGCCCCTGCCACTGGCACCACACTTTCCAGTTTATAAAACGCTTTTCCATGCCATCACTCTTTCCTCATGCACTCACTGAACACCCGTGGCCAGTGAGATACTAGGGTCACAAAACATCCTTTTCGATGCCACCTCCTTTGGGAAGCTCTCCTTGCTCTCTCAGGCTGGGTTAGATCTCTGTCTGGGAGGCTTATAGCAGCCCAGGCTTCCTTGCTTCCCTGCACCCTGTACCACTGCTGCTTCTCTTCTACTCTCAACTCCCTGACTTGGATGAGAAAGGGACTCTCCTGCCCTGACACCACTGGAGACCCAGGGCTTACTCAGTGCCTGGCATACAGGGCAAGCAGAATGGAGGTACCAAGTACCAGTGCAAGCACCTAAGAGGACAGAGACCAAGTGCAGAGGACAGGGGAGACTCAGGTGAAAACCCGGCTATGGGGCTGGCACTGTGGCACAGCAGGTTAAGCTGCTGCCTGCGATGCCAGCACCTCATACTGGCAATGGTTCATGTGCCTAGCTGCTCCACTTCTGATCCAGCTCCCTGCTAATGCACCTGGGAAAGCAGCAGCAGATGACCCAAATCCTTGGGCCCCTGCACCCACATGGGAGACCCAGATGAAGCTCCTGGCTTCTGGCTTCAGCCTGGCCCAGCCCTGGCCATTGCATCCATCTGGGGAATGAACCAGCAATGAAAGGTGACTCACTCTCTCTCTGTCTCTCTCTCCCTCTCTCTCTCTAACTCTGACTTTCAAATAAACAAAAATAAATAAATATTTTAAGGAAAAGAAAACATGGCTGTATCAGTCCATTCGGTCTCAGGGAGCTGTGGGGCTTGCCCTCATTGTCACTGCCAGTGAAACCTGGTGTCTCCAGTGCCACTCCCTTCACACCAATCTCCAGCCAACCCAACACCCCAGCCAGCTCTCAGCTCTCCCTCTCCCCCGTGGCTTCAGAGTCCTGCCTGCCTTCCTGCGACCGACGGACTGTTGGGGACCATGCGTCACGTACCCTCCCAGGGACATTGTTTTCAGATACCCTGAAGATAGCAGAAGCCTATAGTTAACAAAGATGTGGATTCCTAGTGACAGGATGTCAGGTGCTCATGTGTTCATTACGTAAACACTGACTGAGAACCTGTGGTATGCAATGTCCCAGATGCACACTACAGACATCGGTAAGGCACCGCCCTCCACACGGAACAGAAAGTGGTCTTATGCAAAGATGGTGCCCTGGGGCCAGCACTGTGGCCCGGCAGGTTGGGCCACCACCTGCAATGCCAACATCCCATGAGCACTGGTTCGAGTCCAGGCTGGGAAAGCAGCCGAAGGTGGCCCCAGTGCTTGGGTCCCTGTCACCCACAGGGGAGACAAGGACAGAGTTCTTGGCTCCTGGCTTGGGCCTAGCCCAGACCTAGCTGTTGCAGCCACTTGAGCAATGAACCACAGAGGGAAGATCTCTTTCTCTGTCTCTCCCTCTCTCTCCATCGCTCTGCCTTTCAGATGGCTAAATAAATAAATCTTTAAAACAAATCTACAGAGAAAGTGGTTTCCTTTTGGTGGATGAATGGAAGAATGAAAGAATGAAGTGATCTACTGCAGAAGTCAAGCTGACTCAGGGTATGCGGTCCGCTGGGAGCCTGGGTGGATCGCTCCGTTCCTCACTCCCAGGCCACCTCCCGGGGGACGCCCTGTCTTCCTTACTCTCCTTTCAACATCCTCAGACCCAGAGAAGCAGACGGAGCCTCCCTTTTTGGCCACTGCTGGCTTCCTAATTAAAGTCAAGGATTTGTGTTTATTCAGGGTCTATAAACACAGACCCAAAAGACATGTTTAAGAGAAAGCAGATGAAACGTGGGTAAGGACCAGCTCATAAACCAGGGGCAAACGCTGGGAGCTTTCGATCGTGACTGCGATTAAACACAACCCCCAGGAGGACGCCTCGCGGGCCCAGGCGCGTCCATGTGTGCTGTGCCTGAGGTTCCAGGGGAGACGTAAACCACGACTTCGTGCAGCACGCGCTGGTCCCCGGCCAGAGATGCGTGCCAAGCCCCCCGGCTGGAGTCGCGGAGTCCCCGTGCAGTCGTGCGGCTTCCCGCCCCTCCGGCCACAAGGAGGTTACACGATGCGTCAAGGCTGTGGATTTACAGGTCGGTGGGGACAGCCTGCGGAGGAAGGGTCTGTGCCTGGACCACAACAGGTGGACGGCCAGAGCTGAGCTGCCGCCTTCCAGAACAGTCTGTCTGGGCCTCAGTCTCCTCACAGGGCCATGGCACTGGGTGTTGGCCAAGGTCCCTTCCAGGGACAGCGTCCCACACCCTAGCTCCTTCCCTACCCCCAGCAGGAGCTGGGGTATGAAGAAGTGCCTTGCTCTGGCACATGTGTTGAAGCCCGGCCTGGACTGCAATGAGCAGCTAAGGATTCCCCAAGGAAGGGGATGACTCCAGAGATCAAAGGGGGCCGAGGAAGGGAGCCGCCCAGCGCCAGCCTTAATGAAACCCTAAGTTTCCACATTAAGACAACAAAGGGCACGGAACCAGGGGGCCCAGAAACAGTCCATGTCTGACTCCGCACTGATGAGTTGCCCAACTGGGCCCTTCCTCTGGCTCTCCCGGGAGTTTCACTGGCCTTACAATGATTTCAAGGAAAACCATCTTGAATGAACATCATTCTCCAAGAGCTCAGCCCTCCCGCCTCCCGCCCACCCAAGGCAGGCAGCGTTTTCCCAGATGAGTCTTTCATGTAGGACCATGGCAGCCTCAGGATGCCCAGATGCTCCAGGTTCTCACCCACGGGCCCTGCTCCTTCAACAGAGACTCAGTTTACCAACGGCTTTCTTTTCAACGGCGCTGGTTCAAGTCCCGGCTGCTCCACTTCTGATCCAGCTCTCTGCTATGGCCTGGGAAAGCAGTGGAAAATGGTCCAAGTCCTTGGGCCCCTGCACCCGAATGGGAGACCCAGAAGAAGCTCCTGGCTCCTGGCTTCTGATCGGCACAGCTCCAGCTGTTGTGGCCATCTGGGGAGTGAACCAGCAGATGGAAGAATTCTTTCTTTTTTTTCTCTCTCTCTCTCTCTCTGCCTTTCTGTAACTCTGCTTTTCAAATAAATAAATAAATAAATAAACCTTAAAAAAGAGAAGCTGAGTGGATCCAATGCCTTCATACCTGTAGTCCTCTGACAGCTCTCTTCCCTGCCTTCCATAGCACCTGCTGTTCCCAGCATTGGCTGTCAATGCTCAGTTCAAATGGCCGCCTTCTCTCCAAAGCCCTCCACAATCCTCCAGGCAAGCCCACTTCAATAGTTCCAAGTGTATGGGCCTGGCCAACCCTGCACTTGGCTAGAAGCATGGAGAGGAAAAACGTCTTCACCTGGCAGGAGACCTTCCATTTTCCCCAACTGGAGCTTCCAAATAACCCCTTGCCTGCAGCTCTGTGCTACCCATGTTATTGCATAATACTTAGGATGTACAAGAAATACATCAAGAATGGAAAACCACCTCCTGTTCCCACCATCCTGCTCACAGTATTAAAGACAGCAGAGACCAATGACCTTTTGTGGATGCCCTGATCACAGTCTCTCCCCAGACCCTAGAGGAAGGCGTCACCTGAACTTGGCATTGACTATTTCCTTGTGTTTCCCTATACTTTCACTACTTAGGCTTGTCACCTTAAACAGGGGCCAGCCCTGCTTGGCATATTTACAACCCTTTATAATCCCAACACTTTGCGCAGTAATACAATGACTGCTTTTCACGTCCATTACCAGGAGGACCTGAACTCTAGATCCTCTGGGGGCAAGGCCTGCATCCTGCCAATCTATCTGGGCACCTAACCCAGACCCTGGCACTACTTCTAGAGTTGTCAAAAATGGAAAGGACAGGCTGGTGTCATGGCTCACTAGGTTAATCCTCCACCTGTGGCGCCGGCACCCTAGGATCTAGCCCCAGTCGGGGTGCCGGATTCTGTCCCGGTTGCTCCTCTTCCAGTCCAGCTCTCTGCTGTGGCCTGGGAAGGCAGTGGAGGATGGCTCAAGTGCTTGGGCCCTACACCCACATGAAAGACCAGGAGAAGCACCTGGCTCCTGGCTTCGGATCAGCGCAGCGCGCCTGTCATAGCAGCCACTTGGGGGGTGAACCAACGGAATAAGGAATACCCCTCTCTCTCTCTCTCTCTCTCTCTCTCTCTCTCACTGTCTAACTCTGCCTGTCAAAAAATTGAAAAATTTTTTAAAAGAAAAAAATGGAAAGGACAAGGTTTTCACCCATGGAACCCAAAAGGGAGTCAGGAAAGAACCATCTACCTGCAAGGCACCCTGTGATTGCCTCCTGAGTCCCGGGCATCTGCAGGTGCACAGAAACCAAACACGAGGCTGCCTATAGCTGGCAGAAGGGACCTGGCTGCATTTACCATGGGGAGTAGCACCCACAGTGCTCACCCAGCACCCATGACTGTTTCTGCCCCAGAGGAGCTCCAATTGTAGGGTCTCCCGCTCTGCACCTCTGCCCCACCCTGACTTCCAAGCCATGAAATATTACAGCCCCAAGTGGTTTCTGGGGTCCCAAGCAGAGGAAACTCAGTGAACACCACACAAATAAGCAAATGCTGAAACACACCAGGGACAGGGGAGAGGGAGGGCTGGGAAAGAGAGGTTATGCGTCCACAACTTTGAAGGTACAAGGCACACAAGGCAGAACTAAGGGGGAGCAACCCTAGAAAATGCTGTCCTCGAGAATGAAGCTGTGTCTTTTGATCTTGGAATTCTCTGCCAGCCTGAAGTGCATCTGTGAGGAAGCCACGGAGTGGAGTTTAACAAGAGCCAGGGCTCCGGAAGTCAGTCCCAGCGCGGGCCCTGACCAGCTGTGCAGCCTGGAGCACATCACTCAACCTCCGGGCTTCCACTTCCACAAAACACCACACGCTCGTCCTGCAAACCTTGGGCACAGCCCTCTCGTGTGCCTGGCCTCTGGATCTAAAAGGCAAATGTCCTAGTCCCAGCTCGGCAGCATTCAGCAGAACAAGGCCAGGGCCTGGTGCAAAGCCCTCTATGATGGAAGGTGGTGGCACTGTCACACTTCACTTCCAACCACGAAGCCTCTTTCTGACTTCCTCCTTTTGCTTTCTTTCTTTTAAAGATTCAAGACACAGCCCTTGGTCAATGCTAAGTAGAGCAGGGAGCCAGGAAGCTCATCTTTAATTCAGCGCTGACAATACTCAGCTCAGCTTAAACTTGGCAATGCACTTTCTCCCAGCACATCTATTCATAGACGCCTGTTCCTAGAGTTAACTCTCAATTATTCACTCCAACGGAGGCACAGCCCTGGGCTCTGAGACAGGCTTCGGGGGGGGGGGGGGGGGCAGGCGGCAGGCAGCAGGCGTGGCAGAGGACAGGGAATCGGGGACTCAGTCAGCACCTATGCCCAGGGAGGGCAGCAAGGCAACCACACCCTTGGGCATGGTCAGTGGCAGGCAGACAGGTGTGGTAACGGCCTGGGGCTCCTGAGTGACGCACACACATTCAGCTTCATGACTCAGGGGACCAGAGCTGTGGCACAGTAGGCTAAGCCTCTGCCTGCAGTGCTGGCATCACATATGGACGCTGGTTCAAGACCTGGCTGGGGGCCGGCAATGTGGCGTAGTAGGTAAGGCCGCCACCTGCAGTGCTGGCATCCCATATGGGCGCCGGTTCAAGTGCCAGCTGCTCCACTTCCGATCCAGCTCTCTGCTATGGCCTGGGAAAGCAGTAGAAGATGGCCCAAGTCCTTGGGCCCCTGCACCCACATGGGAGACCCAGAAGAAGCTCCTGTCCCCTGGCTTCGGATCAGTGCAGCTCCGGCCGTTGTGGCCAATTGGGGAGTGAACCAGCAAATGGAAGACCTCTCTCCCTCTCTCTGGCTCTCCTTCTCTCTCTGTTGAACTCTGACTTTCAAATAAATAAATAAATATTTTTAAATAAATAAATATTTTATTTATTTACTTATTTATTTGAAAGTCAGAGTGAGAGAGAGAGAGAGAGAGAGAGGTCTTCCATCCAGTGGATCACTCCCTAACTGGCCGCAATGGCTGGAGCTGCGTCGATCTGAAGCCAGGAGCCAGGAGCTTCTTCCAGGTCTCCCAAGTGAGTGCAGAGGCTCAAGGACTTGGGTCATCTTCTACTGCTTTCCCAGGTCATAGCAGAGAGCTGGATAGGAAGTGGAGGAGCCGAGACTCGAACTGGCACCCATATGGGATGCCAGCGCTTCAGGCCAGGGCGTTAACCCACTATGCCACAGCAGCGGCCCCAAATAAATAAATCTTAAAAAAAAAAAAAAATGACCTGGCTGTTCTTCCAATCCAGCTCTCCGCCTATGGCCTGGGAAAGCAGTGGAAGATGGGCCAAGTGCTTGGGCCCCTGCAACCACATAGGAGACCCAGAAGAAGCTCCTGGCTCCCGGCTTTGGATCAGCCCAGTTCCGGCTGTTGTGGCCATTTGGGGAGTGAACCAGCAAACGGAAGACATTTCTGTCTTTCCTTCTGTCTGTCTGTGACCTCTCAAATAAATAAAATCTTTAAAAAGAAAGAAAGAGAGAGAGAGAGAGAGAGAAAGAACGAACGAACTCAGGACCCCTGGCCCACGGGGAGGGGAAGGGAGGCTCTGGGATGTAACTCAGAGACGGAGCCACGCTGTGAGTAAACGGCAGAGGTGAGGGCTGAGTCACTGAGAGAAGCAGGTGAGTGGGACCCACACTCTGGGGGCTTCAACTGCACCCCGCGGTGGGCTGCATCACACCTGACGGCTCGGGCAGCAGCCTGCCGAGCTGACCTCCGACCCCACGCAAGGCCAAGCTGAGGATTCCATTAGACACTGTATGCCCGGCGGGCGGTCTTCATCCTTCGTTCTCTTCCTCTGACCCTGAAAGGATGAGAAACATGCGTGACTCCACTCACGAGCCCGGAGCCCAGCTCCACAAGGGGCTGGAGGATGGCTTCTTCATTCATTCATTCATCCACAGCAGTGCCGTGGGTGGACACCTCACTTCCCCTCTGTGCCTCTGGGCAGGAGCACAGATGCTGAGACAGAGACTGGAGATGCGGGCAGGGGGAGGACTGGAAGAGGCAGAGGTGTGAAAGCGAGGGATTTTCTGGACACTCAGTGAGTGCCGGCATGAGATGCTGAGGAGTGCCCTCTTTTGTATCTAACCACAGAAACACATACGAAAAGACTTCGTAAGTCTCATGGAAAATGCAATTAAAAGGTTATGTTCATGTTGGTACAAAAAAATTTTGAAACACGCAAAGTTTTTTCATGATACACACTTTTCATTAACTTTTTAAAGGCGCCTCATACATGTGGATTTCAAATATTTGTGCACCAAAATATATCTAATTGTAAATCTGTTTTTCGTCAAACGTTTGATGTCCCCTCTGTGTGCATGCGTGTTTGTGTGTGAATGGTCACTCTTGAGGTGTTAGATGAATCTGCAAAGATTTATCTCCAGTGGTCCAATCAGCATGGGAAAGCAATTCAAATTAATTCACCAAATGCACATTTGGCATCGACGTACTAGGTAGCTTTTGCTTTCTCCTTTCTTTCTTGTTTTTTAGAGTGTTTTTAAATTTCATTCGGAGACACAGAGAGCTTCATCTACTGGTTCATTCCCCAAATGCCCATAACAGCTCCAGCTGGGCCAGGCCAAAGCCAAGAGCCAGGAACTCCACCAATGTCTCCTACATGGGTAGCAGAAGCCCAACTACCCGAGCCAGCCCCGGGCACCTCCCCAGGCGTCGTTAGCAGGAAGCTGGAACCACAGCAGAGCGAGACTCAAACCCAGTACAGCAAAGTGGGTCAGACATTCTCCCTGGGAAAACTGGCTGAGGAGTTTTGAATGGGGACCCCGCAAACCACAGTAAGTGTGCCAGGCAGAACGTGTAACAGACACAACATTCAAAAGAAGACGCATTTTAACGACCGGAGAGGCTGTCTGGAGATTGGCAATCCCACGGACAGTGCAGCTCAGCTGCCTGTCGGGTGCCTTCTTGCCCTGTGAGGCAGAGGCAGCCATTTCTCCCTGCACCCGCCCCACTCCCACCAGAACCCATGCAGAGAGGGTTCCCTTTCCCACAGGGAACGGACACAGCCGCAGGTACTTGGGGACTCACCTCCCACTGAGAACCCACTGGGCAGCAGTGCCTACACCCGACTTGGCACTCACACAGACATCACCCCACCCGGGACATTGGGCGTTGTTCAGTGGTAGCTGTCATCCGTCTTCCCCTGCCCTGAGAACAGTGTCTGTGGGACATGGAGAGAGCCTCTGGTGTCACCTGCTGCCCTCCGGGATCCCAGAAACACCACGGGAGCTCTCTGACTTACCAAGTGGCCACAGTGATGCCTCCTGCACGGTTCTGGAAGAGTCTGGCCACTGTGGTGGTGGCATCTGAACATTGTGAGGGGCTCTCTCCAGCCACCTTCTTATCACACCTGCCATCACACCAGACCCTATCACACATGTGAGCATCTCACCTCAGGGACGCACGGGCCACCACTCCGTTAGCTGATCGGTGGTGGTGTACACCGTTTATGAACTGCTCTATTCTTTGGTTCCCCTGCTTTCCCTGGCAACAGAAAGGGTCGAGTTTCCTTGAAGACAAGACAAAAAAGGAGAGGCAAGAAGAGCAGGGAGGGCAGGGAAGGGGGAGTGAGGAAGGCTCCCATTTTTTTTTTTAAAGATTTATTTATTTATTTGAAAGGCAGACTGACAGGAAAAGACAGAGAGAGAGAATCTTCCATCTACTGGTTCACTACCCAAATGGCTGCAAGGGCTTAGGCTGGGCCTGGCCAAAGCCGGGAGCCAGGAACTCTATCTGGGTCTCCCACATGCAAGGCAGGGACCCAAGCACTTGGGCCATCATCTGCTGCCTTCCCAGGAGCTGGATGGGAACCAGAGAAGCCAGGACTCGAATGGGCACTCGTAAGTGATGCTGGCGTCACAGGTGCTGGCTTCACTCACTGCTCCACAATGCTAGCCTGAGGGAGGGTTCCTTGAAGTAGAAGTCACATAACCATAGAGAAAACCTCCCTCGTTCATACACCTGACACGGCTCCCACGCCACTCCAGAGGTCTCCTTTAAGTGTTTTTCCCCATCAGTGACTGGCTTCCTTTCCACGTCCCCTCACATCTTCCACAGCCCTGACTTGGGGGAACCACGTTATACTCTGCTTCGCAACTACACGTAACCGACTTAAAGGTTTAGTTATTGTCCGACACTTAGATACTCCTATTTCATTTTTCACTTCTTTTTTTTTAAAGACTTACTTGAAAGATAGAATTAGAGAGACAAAACGAGAGATACAGAGATCTCCCATCCTCTGGTTCACTCCCCAAGGAACTTCATCCGGGTCTCCCGGTGGGTGGCAGGGGCCCCAGCACTTGGAATATCTTCTACTGCTTTCCCAGGTGCTTTAACAGGGAGGTAGATAGGAAGTGGACCAGCTGGGACTCGAACTGGCACCTACATGGGATGCTGGCATTGCAGGCAGTGGCTTAACCTGCTACGCCACAACGCCGGCCCCACTTCCAGCTTATGTGACTGTAAAAAGCTGAGCCAAAGGTCTTTGCATAACAATCTGTCTGCATTTTTCACAGTTTCCCTAGAAGATAATCCCAAAAGTGGGTTCACAGGGCCAATGGCTATGAAGATCTTCCTGGCTGTTGACATTTGTCGCCAAGGCTGTGCAGAGGGCCACCAGGGAGAAAACACAGGTGCTATGCCAGGGGACACCTTCAGCAGGCATCACAGGGTGGGGTCAGGGTACCTGCTGGGGTTTCCCTAGAGTGCGCTCAGATGGAACACCCCAGCCTGTGCACATCAGCAAGTGCAAGCATGCTCCCCAAGTCTCCCCTGCCGAGAACGGGTTTCCTCCCCAAAGCTGCTCTCATAGGATCAGGGAGAACCAAAGACCACGCTCCTTTTCTAAGTGTTTCAGGTCTTGAGACAAAGATAATTTTTTATATCTTTCTTTAATTTAAATATTTATCTACTATTTATTTGAAAAGCAGACTTATAAAGATGAGAGGGAGAGTGAGAGGTAGAGGCAGTCAGAGGGAAGAGAGGGAGAGAGATCTTCCATCTAGTGATTCCCTCCCCAAATGGCTCCAATAGCCGGGCCTGGGCCAGGCTGACTCCAGGAGCCAGGAACTCCACCCAGGTCTCCTTGTGTTTGGCAGGGGCCCAAGTACTTGAGCCATCTCCCACTGCTTTCCAAGGCAAATTAGCAGGAAGTAGGATTAGAAGTGGGGCAGCCAGGACTCTAACCAGCACTTGTGTGTCTGAGATACCGGAGTTACAGGAGGCTACACCTCAACACTGGCCCGGAGACAAAGGTGACTTTATCTGAGGAGAGGCGTTTTGGAACCACAGCCCTGCACTCTGACTGTGGAGGAGGGGGGCTTAGAGAACAGTTAGAGGACATTCCAAGGTCATACCTAGTTTATTCCTCATTTACTTCTGAGAGAGTAGGCCCAGGGTAAGAGGCATGCAAAGGTCATTTTTCTACACTTCCCCTGCATTTCACCACTGCAACTTTGAGAAACACTGCTTGGGAAAGACTTCCACTTGGGGGCAGGGCCCTAGGGATGGCAAATCCAAAGGCTGGAGTCTCCCATGAGCCCAGGAGGCAGAATCTTCTCAGGTCAACTGCAGGATGGAGCATTTGTCCATGGATGCAGAGAGTGTGGAAACAAGAATAAGGTCACACTGGGCCTAAATCTGGGAGATGCAGTGACCAAGGGGCTTTGCTTTGACTCAAAAACATGAAGTCAGGCCTCACTGGACCAAGGGAGGCTGCCTCCTTTCTGTCCACTGGGTCTCTCACGTCAGCAGCTGGACACACAAAACCTCCCTCCACGGGTCATCACATTCAAGCATAAAAGACTCCTGGAAGAAGCACCTGGCTCCTGGCTTTGGATCAGCGAGATGCGCCGGCCACAGCGGCCATTGGAGGGTGAACCAATGGCAAAAAGGAAGACCTTTCTCTCTGTCTCTCTCTCTCACTATCCACTCTGCCTGTCAAAAAAAAAAAAAGACTCCTGGAATAATCACCACTTCACAGGAAATGGGCAGAGCCCACAGCTGGATCAGGACAACTTTGCACCTGCTGAGGGCCTGATGCCCCACAGCACACAAGAGACTTACTTCAGACACTCCTTCCACGGAGCCACATTCAATGAAACTCAAAGTACAAATGCTCTTTTACAAACTTATTTATTTACTTTCTGAAAAAGAGAAAGACAGAGCTCCCATCTACCAGTTCACTCCACAAATGCCCACCCACAGGCAGGTCTGGGCCAGGGCTGGAGCCAGGCCTAGAGATCAGTGCATTCAATCTGGGTCTCCCATTGGACTGGCAGGGACTCAATTACTTGAGTCATCACCAATACCTCCCAGGACCTGCACTGGCAGGAAGCTGGAGTCAGGAGCCAGGGCTGGGAACTGAACCCAGGCACTCTGATATGGGACACAGGCATCTTAACTTCTAGGCTAAACACTTGCTCCCACAAATGCTTTTTTTAATTTGAAAAACTTTAAATAATAAATCATACTTATTTGCATTTTTCACCTTATTTGTGTATTGTGCACTGCACTTTATTAAACATTGTCCACTATGTCCAGGCTGGTGGGCACCAGGGCAGGGCTCTGTGGCATTACAGCTGGCCTCCACAGGATAGGCTCTCTGGTCAAGAGACACCTCCCTCCAAATGAGGCCTGGAGCTGGCTGTGTGGCCCTCAGCAAGACTCACATCTGCAGGCCTGGCCACTCCTTCTTTCAACAGTGGCCTAATGATCTCAAACGCCCATGTGATACTGGTTAACTCCCATCACCTCTCTGGGCCCCAGTTGCCCATCTGTGCAGGCTCCCTCCTTGGAGGAGAGGTGGAGTCCCCAAGCGAGATCCCAAGAGGTCACCCTGTGTTAAGATCCTGCTCCCCTCAGCTCTTTGGCCAGTGGGGCCCCAGGTCAGTCCCTCGGCTGAGAGACGCTTCCTCTTTCAATGCCCCAGCCCCCAGTCTGTGCTTTACAAATTATTTCCCACGTGGGCCACGGCCTGCAAAAGGCTGGAAGGAGGGGCCGAGGCGATCCTCTCAATTCTTTCCATCTCACAGCGACGGCCTTCACCCCCAACACACTTAGGAGCAGATGTCACAAGGGCACAGGATGACACTGCTTCTCCCATGAGAGACAGCGCCCACTGCCTCAAGGGACTACTGGCCCAGCCAGAATCAGGCACGTTCAAGGTATGACTGGACGAAAGAAACACCAGGGATTAAGGAACACCTGCATAGAATATTCTGGCAAGTTCATATATTAGAAATGGGTGGGATAGGGCTGGTGTTGCAGTGCAGTGGGTTCAGCCATTGCCTGCAATGACAGCTTCCTATATGGACAGTGGCACCAAAGCCCCGGCTGCTCCACCTCTGAGCTAGCTCCCTGCTAATGCTCCTGGGAAAGAAGCAGAATATGACTCAAGTACTTGGGTGCCTGCTACCCACATCAGAGACCTTGGGGAGTGACCCAGTGGATGGAAGATACCTCCCTCCCTTTCTCTCTCTCTCTGTAACCCTGCCATTAATAAATAAATAATTTTTTTAAAAAAAAACAGGGGCCAGTGGTGTGGTGTAGTGGATAAGGCCATCGCCTATGATGCCAGCATCTCCTGTGGGTGCTGGTTTGTGTCCCAGCTGCTGCCCTTCAATCCAGCTCCCTGTTAATGGCTTGGGAAAGCAGAAGAGGCCTACGTGTTTGGGCTTCTGCTCCCAGTGGGAGACCTGGATGAAGCTCCTGGTTGCAGCCTGGCTCAGCCATAAGAGAGTGAACAAGCAGATAGAAGATCTCACTCTTGCTCTCTCTCTCTCTATAAATCTTTCAAATTAAAATAAATAAATCTATTTTTAAAGAAGAAAGAAAATGAGTGGGAAGAAAACTGAATGCAAAGGTATAATGCTGCTCTCAAGTCTACAATGGCCAGTACCCAAACACTGAGATTTTCCTTTTAAATTCAATCCCCCAAAGAAGGAGGTCTCAGGACCCTGCTTTCTCCCAAATCTGTCTATCAGGATGCATGCAGGAGAGCAACACAGACCGTGCAATGTACCACAAATGCCAACAACACATACATCAAGAAGCATGTTATTAGCATCAGTCAGTTTCACACTGAATTTCCAAAAAACACCACTCACGCAAGCCCAAGGGATGTACTGACCGGAGTCACTGGTAAGTTCTGAGCTTCCCTGGCGAGTGAGTTCACAGGATGGTGAGTTTTGTGATGAGTGCTGCGGAGTGGCCCATTGAGACGAGAGCCCCACCTGAAAAACCAGCACCCTTGTCCAGAAGGATCCTGTGGGAGCCATGTCTGCTCTGGGGCAGATGACTTCTGTCTGAGACTCTCCAAGTGCACTTGAGGGTGACCAGAAGGAGGTAAAACAACAGCCTGGCATCCAAGCTGGCTTGGCACCTAACTCCAGCTCTGCTTGTTTCTAGCCCTAAATTCTCTCAGTGTCCTTATCAGTAAAACAGAGGTTATACCACCTGCCTCACAGAGTCACAAACCACAGAGTTAGACAGGTAGAAAATAAAACATGCAAATCACACTGCCCATGCTCCCTAAGGAAAAACTTCTTATTGCTGTATGGGAAAACAACAACAACTAAATCACAAAACCCCCAACATGATGGTCACAGCTTCTGAGATCTGGGCCATAAAGCCTATGCAGGGGGTCGGGAAAGGTGGCCTCCTGTCCCCCCTTTAACCAACAGGCAGGTCTGCCCTTCACCGTGTCTGCAGCCTCTCCCCCGACCCCATCTCCAGACCCAGGCAACAGTGCTTTTCCAATTCCTAAGTGAGGAGGAACAGGCCAGGAGGGGCTGGGTGACACCAAGGACACAGACACAAACTCTGTCCTACGATGTGCAGACTCCCCAGGGACTTGTGTGGGCTGGCCACGGGACACACAGTATGTATTTCCTAGCACACAGCAGGTAGTTTTTGTTTTGCTTTAAAGATTGATTTGAAAGGCAGAGTGACAGAGAGGGAGAGAGACAAAGAGAGAAATCTTCCATCCACTGGTTCACTCCCCAAAATAGCTGCAGCAGCCAGGGCTGGGTCGGGCTGAAATCCGGAGCCGGGAACTCCATTCAGGGTGGCAGGGGCCCAAGTACCTGAGCCATCATCAGTTGTCTTCCCAGAAGCATTAGCGGGAAGCTGGATCAGAAGCAGAGCAGACTCAAACCAGCTGTCTGATATGGGATGCCACTGTCACAGGTGGTGGCTTAACCCGCTGCACCTCAACACCAGCCCCACACAGAAGGTGCTCGCTTTGTTAACATTGCCGAACGTTACGATGGACCCTACTCCTTTACTGTGAACTGGAGACCTTCGAGGGCCTGCGTAGGAATGACTGCAAATGCAAAACACCACTTCCTGGAATAAACAGAACGACTGGTGCCCTCATCAGCAGGCTGGCTGCTCTGCAGGCGCCCAGGCTGGTCTCTGCGCCACAGGAGCGCAGGGCACTACACAACACCAGAGCTCAGGGCAGCACAGCAGACGTTTCAGGATGTGATCCACTGGGTTTCACTTCCACATTGTCTTCTGCATTCTACTTCAACTCTGGTTTTGAGCAAGACTGGGGCCAGCACAGAAACCAGCAGGAAAGCCCACCTCCCGTCCCGCCCCACCCCGCCCCAGTCTAGACTCCTCTCTCACAGGCCTGCGGCTGTGTGGACCAGGGCCTCCAATTCCTGTCTCCTAGACGTCAGACACGAAACCAGACACACTCAGACGTTCCCTAAGATCCACAACAAGCTGTAAGAGACACCAGGGCGAGTGATGCAATTTGCAAAAGACCCTGCAGCGAAGGTGTGCGGTCAGAACCAAGACCTTCCTGGCACCGAGGTCCACACTTGCAGAGGGACCGGCCACCAAGGCCACAGAGCATTCTGTGTGGCATAAAGCCACCGCAATGGTTCGAAAACATGCCCCCTTCCACCAACTTCATCCCTATCTCGGCCAGGACAGCCCTGGCCCCAGTTGAGCACTGGGGGAGCCCCACCCCACCCCCACCTGCCACCCATCCATGACCACATCCTTTGTGTCTCTGGTGCATTTCCGCCAAGGGCATTCTGCACCAGGGGGTTTAGAGGCATCATCCCACTGGACCCTGCCGAGCCCCGAAGGGCAGCAACACCTGCCCAGCTTCATCAGTGTCAACTCCGCTTCAGCGGGTGCTGTGCTCTGCCCAGGGACGCAGGGCTGGGGGGCGGGGCCAGGGCTCCTCCAGCTGCACAGGGCAACAGGAGCCAGGGAGCTGCAAGGGCTGGAGGAGGCTCGCAGGAGCAGACCAGTTAAGAGGGGACTCTTGCTGCTGCTGCTGCTGCTGCTGCCCATACCTCTCCCGGCCTTAACTCCCTTGTGTGACTGCCCTGCTTGTCAAAGGATGCTGGAGCTGGGGGGAGGGGAGGCAGTTCTCGCTGCCGACTTCAGATCTGCCCCTTCTCTCGTGCTGGGCCGTCTTTCTCACCATGGATTCAAGGGCTTAACATCAAGGGCAAGGGCACGTTCACCTGGGGAGGACCTCCAGGCCTCAGCGTGCCCTTGGCCTCCACACAGCCCTGCTGCTAAAGCACAGTCCTCAAGGTACAAACAGGCAGGCCCTGTGCAGCAGTGGGGATGCCCAGCTCGGGAGCCTGGAGACCTTGGCTGCCAGCCTTGACTCTGCCCCTTGGGCAAGATGTTTCCCCTTCTAGCCCCAGATCAAGTGGGAAGGGGCTGTTTCGCTCGCACTGCTCCCATCCCCACCTGGACAGGTCACGGTGCTAGGGAAGCCCCTGCTGGTGGACAAAGGGGGCCTCTCTTCCCTGGCCCCTCTCTCTGTTCCCACTGTAGCCTTCCCTGCAGTCCGTCCCAGGCCTTCACTGTGGCTTCACATGAGCCTGCTGCCTCCCCTAAGCCACACGCCCTCCGGGGGACCGCCAGTGCACACTGAGACCTACGTCCCCACTGTCAGCCCAGGTCCTGCAGGAAGGAGCAGTAGGGAGAGGATCCCCACACCCACCCTGCTCAAGGTGCGGTGCACAGACCAGAGGCCTCAGCTCAGCTGGGAAAGTACCAGAAGCGCAGATTCCTGGCCCACCCCACAACCTGTACTTGAACTCTGCACAGCAAGCCCAGGTGATTCCAGGGAGCACGCTCGAGTCCAGGAAGCACTCCTGCAACCCAAGCCGCTGGCTTCCACCACCTGGCAGCCTTGCAAATGGCAGGCCTTAGCAGGCTCACTGAAATGCACCCATCATCAGCCAACGGAACCTTCCAGCAGCCTGCCCCTGACTCACACGCAGGATCTGAACTCTGCAGCCTCCAGGGGGGTTCCTGGCAGAAGTTACGCACTGGCTTTCACAGCCTCAAGGAAACCCAGGCAGTTTCCAAAAGTGCTGAGGCCTGTCCTCGTCCCTCCACATACACCACGCCCCGTACGTGAGTGGTTGTACACCTGCCAGCCTCGGTCGGCAGACACAGAGCCCTGGCAGGTCCTGCATCCTCACTCCTGCCCTTCAACTTGGCAAGAAATGGACCCTCTCCAAAACACATCTTCAGTTGTTTTTTTTTTTTTTTTTAATAAACCTGGCAACTCCCTGAATGGTTTCAGATTAATTTAAATATTTATAAAAATCACTCTCGGCAGCATTTCTTTAAGCAAACCTCCCGGTCGACTTCGATTATTTATGTATTTGTGAACACGATGTTCAAGGAGCAGATGGCAGTGAGTAAGCCCTCAACGAGGAGGGGGAATCAATGGGACAGCACGCAAGCCGAGGACGCCCCCATTCACTCCTCCTGATGAGCTCTGCTACAGTCATCGCTCCATTGAGAGGAAGCGCCGCCCGACAGCCGGTCAACAATTGGTTTAAAATAGCACACTTGGACTTGGGAAAGCTCATGGGCTCCAACTTCAATCTAGGAATGATCTGTCAGCCAACGGCCCGATTCCCAAGCGGAGCTGGAGTTCTATTAGGGAGGGGCAGGGTGACGGGACCCAGGAACGGTCAGAAAGAGCACTGAGGGGGCGTGGGGAGGAACAGATACACACTGAGCACCTACTATGTGCCAGGATGGCTTTGCGCTCAACCTCAGCGTTGACCCCAACAACACTCCCAGGCAGCAAGTGCTGAAAGATGAAGCAGCCTTAGGCCCCAGGGCTCAGAGGCCGGTGCGAACCTGAAGCCCCACCGACTCTGGCGTCCCTAACCTCCCTCGTCCTCAGGTGCCAACCAGTGTGCCCTGCAGCCAGGTGTGCCCCCTCACCCCTCTGCAGACTGCCGGACACCCAGCGGGAAGGTCACCTATGTGAGAACCTGGTGCAGTACAGTCTCAGCTGCAAGTAGGAAGGAGAGACTGGAGGTCAGGAGGAGATGGGAAGCGAGTGCCCCGGGCAGCTTCCACAGTGACATCTGGGTGACCAATATGCCCACAGAAGTTCTGTCCACGGGCCTGTTTCAAGGGAAGGGAAAACTACTACATCAACCCTCCTCCCCTGCTCCAATTCACTCCTCTCCGAAACTCCACACTCAGAAACATGGCTCCAGCCCTGCAGTGGCCTATACTCTCACCGAGGACACTGCAATGACTACTGTGGCTTTTCACAACTCCTTAATCACTAACGGATCAACACTGGATGCATAACGGCCTGTGCTACAGTAGGCAATACCGCTCCGAGACACACCAGCCCCATTTTACAGATAACAACACTGAGGTTCCGAGGGGCGAAGAAACTGGGTCACACACACACACACACATACATACATGATCAGAGGGAAAAAAGAAGTGAACTTGGAGCTTGCTCAGGAACGCCATGGGACAGAGGGGCTGGAGCTTATTTGGCCTTTTTATTAATGAGGGAAGGAGGGCTCTGAGAGAGTAGTGACCTGCTAAGGCTGCACAGCTGGTGCACGGCTAAAGTGCACTGATTTTTACACCTGACTTTGCACCAGCACGGCAAGGCAGTTTCTCAGATGGCCAAGTCCCAGACCGCGGAAGCCACATGAATGGTGGTCTCTTCGATCCAAGTGTTGGCGGCAGTGCTGAGTGGGGCCACAGCCTCCTGGCACTGCCATCCCCCAGGAGCCCTTCCTGTGCGCTGGTCTCTGGATGCTGCTGTCAGAGCTGTCAGGGATGCGGAATTCCACACTGGGACGAACCACCAGACAGCAACTTCAAGGTCGCCCTCAGGGCAGTGCGCTGACCTTGAAACGCAGCATCAAGAGCAAAGGGGGAACCCATCCTCCTTTTGCTCGCTCTGTCAAAAAAAAACGTGAACAGAGTCTCGAGCTAATGCCAGGGAGCCTGCCAGGTGCCAGGGAAAACAAACAGCGTCCGAAACGCGGCAGCATCCACCAGGAAGAACGGGAGCCCGGCCGGCAGAAGCCGCAGCTGAGGCCCTGAATCGGCTCCTCCCTTGGGCCACATCCTGGACTCTAGGTCTCGGTAAAATGAGAATAATTTCTCTACCGCACAGGTCACCGTCGCTGCTCTGTGAACCTGCACACACTCAAACCACAGTCGTCACTGCCTGCTCCCTTCAGGTGGGCGGAAAACCCCATCCGGCCAAGGGTCCTTGCAGAGGGACACGCGAGACTTGGGGTGCTGAGAGAGAAGGGACCGCTGTCGTCAGGGGAAACAAACTCTCGACAAGCTCTCAAGAGCTGCATTGCACAGCGGGCCTCTCCTTGAGGGCCATTTCCAAGCGTCCCGTGCAGGAGCCCCCGTACCCTCTGCTACCACGCTCCGATGCAGATTACAACATGCCTCCCGGGAAGAAAACTCAGGGCAGCTGACCGCTTCTGCCCATCCAAGCAGCTCCCTCCAGGCACAGGAACCCCAGGCCTGGGAAACCATCCCAGCTGGCAGCCCACGCAGCCGCCCGCCCTGGGGCCAGCCATCAGCAGTGCAGTCACAGAGGTGCGGCTTCCTCTTCATGGCCACCGAACACCAGCCCCCAAGAACAGGAGAGTCTCAAAGGCAGAGGTTTAACCCCCTTTCACAGACAGGCAATATTTTCCCATGACAGCTCTAATTAGGGAGCAGGTGAGGTCTCCTGGCTCAGGTGCAAACCATGACTATAGGGACCCAAGAGGTAGATGACAGAGGCCAAGGAAATCAAAATGTGCACCCACACCGGCTCACTTGCAGCGCTCACCGCCTCCCCGTGCGTCTCACCAGTGTCTACTGAGCACCCCTCCTAGGCGCTGGGTCTGCAGAAGTGAAAGGTGACCGACAATGCCGCTTCCCATCGCTGCGCCCCTGCAGGCCCGCACCCCCCACATTCAGCTTCTCCAGACCCTACTCACAGCAACCCATGCTACAGAAAGCAGTCTTAGCCTGAGAGGGCAAGCCACTTGCCCAAGGTCACACAGCTTCTAAGAGGCAGAGCCAGGAACTAAAGGCACAGGTGCCAAGTCCACCTGAGACCCTGCGGGGCCTCCTTCCCCCACCCTCCACACCTCTGCATTTCTTGCAGCAGGGTGGGAAGCAGCCCCCCTCCTCCCCGCTGGGGCTCCAGCATGGGAAGTCCTCTGTCCCCCTTCCCTCCCATGCCAGGGCCCCTCCAGACCCAGTGTGTGTGTGCACAGCTCCAGGAACGCCCTGCAGGCTGCAAGGACACCCACCGTTAACACTGAACTTCCATTTAAAAAAAAAAGAAAAAAGATGATGAAAAGATAAAGGCAAAGAGGAAGTGCTCTTTAAACACAGGCGGTGGCTACCCCAGGAGGAAGTCTTGAGGCCAATGGAGATTGTGTTCACCCCCTCTAGTTCCTCAATTTTAAGCGACTTGGCCTTGCAGACCCCTAACGGAAGTTGGCTGGGGGTCGCTCCCCGCGCCCTTACCTGGCTCGCGGAGGGGTCTGCCCCGGGGCAGCCACCCCGACTCGGGCGCCCCCTGTCCCGGGGGGCACAAGGCGCGCTCCCCGCAGCTGGGTGGACCCCCGGCGGCGGCCCGTGGCGAGCGCCCCTAGGGTCCTCCCGCCTCCCCCAGCCCACCCGAGGGGCCCTCCTCGGGGGTCTCCCGCGCCCACCACCCCGGCCAGCCTGGACGCCCCCCCCAATCTGAGCGGCTCCCCTCTGCCCCCCGCAGCGGTGCGCGGCCCGGCTCGCACCCCCGCCTCGCCCCGCACCCATCACGCGCGCGCCCCGCACCCCGCACCCCGCGCCCTCCGCGGGCGCCCTCGGCTCCCAAGGCGCGCGCGCGCTCGGCCGGCGGAGCCCCGGCACGTACCTGGCGGCCAGCGGCCGGGCGGGCAGGGGGCGCGGGGGCGCGGGTGCGGGAGCCTCCGGTGCCGCCGCCGCCACCGCCGCCGTTTCCGGGTTGGCGGGGCTCACGTCACCGCCACAGGTTCGCGAGCTGCGCCCGCCGCGGCGGCAGCAGCAGCAGCAGCGGCAGCAGCAGCGGCGGCGGCGGCCCCAGCGAGTGCCCGGCGAGAAATAACTATAAAAGGAAGAGACGCGGCGAGGAGGAAGAGGAAGCGCCGTTTACCTTCGAGAAGCCGAGCCGGCGCTCGCACAAAAGGAGGACGCTGCGGCCGACGCGCCTCCCCCCGCCCGGCCCCGCCGCATCGCGGGGGCCCCGCGTCAGCGCGCGCCGCGCCCCGGGACCGCCCCGCGCCGGCCCCCACCCCAAAACCCGCGGCGGGGCGCGGCGACCTTGGGCGAGTCACCGCGGGCCCGGAGGAGGCTGCGGGGGGCGCCTCGCCCTCCTCTGCGCGGGAGGGAGCTCCCGCCCCGGGAGGCGCGGGGGGCCCCCACAAGGTCACCGCCTGTCGGGCTGGCTCCTGCCGGAACCGAGCTGCAGGCCGGCCGGGACCCTGCCCCGGGGCCCCTCCCGCTCACCTGACTTAGGGACGGGTGCCCAGCCCTGCACAGCAGCACTCCCCGGGGCGGGGGTAGGGGCTGGGGGGCGAGTGCTATTCGTCGTTTGGAAGAGGGAGAAGGCCCGAAGAGAGACGGTCCCGCACCCGGGGCTCAGAGGCAGGGTGTAGACCCAGGCGGTCTGGCCCTCCGAACCCCCAGCCCCGGCTGCCTCTGGAGATAGGCAAGGATGTGCTACCCCAAGTGGCTCTCCAAGGATCTGAGCACGGAAATTGCCAGTTAAGCGGCTCCTCGCTGTTCTGCCAGTGTCGGGGGTCATGGGAGACCCCATCTTCCCCCCTGTGTTTAATGTGGAAGAATGCGGTTTCCTGCACGTGACAACACGTGCCTGGGAAACATTATCCTCCCCAGCTCTGAGAGGCAGCCTACCATGATCTAGACGTTCAGCCGATCTCTCAGGCAGAGAAGAGTTCTCTGGAGTATCTTCTGACCTCCAGCGCAGCGTCAGAAGGGTCCCATCTAAAGCTCTCATGTTATTCGCATTCTTTCTCCCCTTCCCCTGCAGCCATCTTGGGGGTGATGGGCTGTGCCCAAATTATACTGAGCGCTGACTGAGCCCTTTGTCTTGACCAGGCCCAGTGCTAGGAGATGCTACAGTTTCCAGGGGACTCTCAGGAGGTCCTGGGGAGGAGGGAGGGGAATGGGGGCCCAAGTGCACAGGAACTGCAGGAGAGTTACATGGATGATCAAGTGAGTGGGGGTAGGGAAAGATGAGAACCAGAGGAGGCAGAAATAGGAGATCAGAAAGCCCTAGAATTTTCCAGAGGCATTTAGGCAAAGTGGGGGTAAGGGAAGCACCTGCAAGGGCAAGGGCAGTGGGTTCAAATCCTGGTTCTGCCACCCTCCCCTGTGTGTGGCTCTGAGCAGTCTCTGAGCTCGGCAGAGCCAAGAGAAAGGGACGCAGGCACACTCACTGTAGACAGCTGGAGCTATGAGCTTGAGGAGCAGGAAACAGATCTTTTGGAATCAGAGCTGAGCCACCTGCCAAATGGCATCGTGGGTGCCAGAGGACGTGCCCATGTCAATTAATTGTCACAACAGTCCCCTGAGGCCAGAGGTTCAGCGTAGTGCGTGAAGCTGGGAGAGAGAGAGAGTTCACCCAGATCATGCTGACTAGACAGCAAAGGCGCGGTGCATGGCCCCAGATTGTCTGACTCCAAAGCCCAAGGACTTAGCCTCTGGGAGCCTCAGCTTATCCATCTGTGAAGTGGAGTGGACAATACTTAGCCTCATTAGGCTGTGGTGCAGAGTAAACGAACCAGCACATGTATATAGAATTAGCACTAGCAGAACCAGGAGAGAGTTGGCACTGCTGTTAGTATTATTAATTGTTAAAGGCAGGGCCAGCGCTGTGGCGTAGTGGGTAAAGCTCCGCCTGCAGTGCTGGCATCCCCTGTGAGTGCCGGTTCAAGTCCCAGATGTTCCACTTCTGATCCAGCTCTCTGCTATGGCCTGGGAAAGCAGGGGACCCGGAAGAAGCTCCTGGCTCCTGGCTTCAGATCGGCGCAGCCCCAGCCGTTGTAGCCAACTGGGGAGTGAACCAGTGGATGGAAGACCTCTCCTTCTCTGTGTCTCCTCTTCCTGCATAACTCTGACTTTCAAATAAATAAATAAATAAATATTTTTTTAAATAATAATTGTTAAAGGCATAGGGGTAAGGCAGTTTCTGAACAGCTTGGGATCTTCAACACTTTGATATGAATGCAGCATAGGGTGCCCGTTGCGGGGCTAAGAAGCAAGCAAGAATAGGTAAAGGTGGGGGCAGGGGCTGGCTCACGCTTGGCCTGCACTCCACTGAAGGCCGAGATACCTGGATGAGGAGTTGGAGACACAGGTATGATCTCAGAGAGGCTGGTCTTCATTCAGTGTATACAATGAGACTGTAAAGTGCCTGAGTTCTAATCCTGCCTCTGCTTCTGACCCAGCTCTCTGCCAATGCACCTGGGAGGCAGAAAATGGTGGCCCAAATACTTGGGTTCCTGGCACTCATGTGGGAGACCCAGATGGAGTTACAGACTCCTGGCATCGGCCTCACCCATCCTGGTTCATTTAACCAGATTGAGACGGATCTGGCAAATTGGAGCCAATGGGATCTTGGGGATAATCTGGGAACCCTCTAGCAATCCTGCCATGACCACTGTGTCCCTCGGGGCGCCCACCCTGATGAGGGCAGCAGAAGTCACCATCCTGTCGCGCGCACTGTCTTTGGGGCTGCGAAGGCCTGCCTGCCATTTCCAGCTGTGCGACCTGGGCAAGTCATGTAACCTCCTTTCATGTGCTCCTCTGCACAATGGGAGTGATCGTGTTACCTTCCGCTGTGGAGGGTGAACTTCACTCTCGGTTTGTGCAATGCTTCACAAACTGTCAAGGAGCACGTGTGTTTTTGTTTCAGTATTGGAACCCCTGATCTCTCATGGCACATGCAGTCCACACAGCCTTCAAGCAAAGCCTTCGGTGCAAAAGCCTCTCCAAAACATGCCTCCTAACTGCGATTCCCCACGGATGGTCAGTAGGAGAGAACACCATTGTGTAGGGAAGGGGAAGTGCGGCGACACAGGGGCTCACTTTTTGTCCTGCTGCTTAGTATTTTGTGATTAAGCAGATTCCACGGCCCATTGTGATAAAAGCAAACTCCGTGATATTCTGCCTGCCCTGCTTTGTCAGGCTCCCGCACCTCTGGCCACTTGGGGGGAGAGTTGGGGAGGAGACTCACGCCAACTGCAGAGTGGCTAGGGGAGGCCATGCGGAATCAAAAGGTGCTTGCAAGGCTCTCCAGCCCATTGAGGCTGGGAGATGTCAGTCCCCAAGGAAGGGAGGACGGGAGTAACTGCCTCATGGCTGTGGGCTTCCCTTCTGGGGTGACCAGAAGTTTGGCATCAAATCAAAGTGGTGGTTGCACACGTCATGAATGTACTAAATGTCACTGAATTGTTCACTGTATTTGTATTTTTTAAGATTTATTTATTTATTTATTGAGAGGCAGAGTGACAAATGGGGGAGAGAGAGAGAGGAAGAGAGGGAGAGAGGGAGAGAGACATCTTTCATCTGCCAGACAAGTTCACTCCCCAAATGCCCAGAAAAGTTAGGGTTGCTCCAGCCTGAAGCCAGGAGCCCAGAACTCCATCCAGATCTCCAGTGGTCAGTGACAGGAACCCCAGTACATGGACCATCATCTGCTGCCTCCCAGGCACATCAGCAAGAAACTGGATCGAAAGCAGAGGTGGGGCTTGAACCTGGGCGCTCCGATGTAGGATGCAGACATCCCAAGCAGGGGATTAAACTGGTTGTGCCACAACACTGGGCCCTCAATTGTTCACTTTATCCCAGTTAACTATATGATATGTGAATTTCACCTGAATTTTTAAAAAGAAGGAGAAAAACTCAGGGGAAAAAAAATCCATGGGGCAGGATCTTCACTACATTTTCAGGTTTCAAGATCTCTTACAAGAGGGCTGCATAAATGAAGCAAAACAGCTCACCCACAAGCAACTGGGTGCAGCCGGGTTCTACAATTGATCTCATCAATTGAAAGGAAAAGGAATTAGTACTGTTTTTTTGGACAGGCAAGTTAGACAGTGAGAGAGAGAGACAGAAAGGTCTTCCTTTTTCCGTTGGTTCATCCCCCAAAATGGCCACTACGGCCGGCGTGCTACGCCGATCTGAAGCCAGGAGCCAGGTGCTTCCTCCTGGTCTCCCATGTGGGTGCAGGGCCCAAGCACTTGGGCCATCCTCCACTGCACTCCTGGGCCACAGCAGAGAGCTGGACTGGAAGAGGAGCAACTGGGACAGAATCCGGCACCCAAACCACGACTAGAACTCCGGGGTGCCGGCGCCGCAGGTGGAGGATTAGCCAAGTGAGCCACGGCACCAGCCAGGAATTAGTACTTAATAATGCAGTTTGGTAATATGATTATAATAATTTGAAAGAAGATGGTGGCACAGTGTAAATGCTCAGGATTGAGTGACACAGACCTGAATTCAGATCCTGCCAATCATTCTTCTTAGCTGTGGGATCTTGGGAGACGTAGGTAGCCTCTGTGTGCCTGAGGTTTCCCGTTGTGTAAAATGGGGCTGGCAAGAGGGTCTGCCCTACAGAACGGTGTGGGCACTGTGTGGGATGGCACAGGGAAAATTTCACCTGGAAGGTCCTAGTCACTCTCATTATTGTTACTGTAGGAGGTACAAAATCTCCAGAGGTAGATCCGTGGGGAAATGAACAAAGGAGCATTTGGGGTGTGTCTCAGTCCACGTGGGGCTACTCTAACAGTGCATCTGCTGGGTGGCTTACAAGTCATAGAAATCTGGGCAAATCCATAGCAACCTGGGGTCTGAGAGCAGGCTGCCAGCGTGGGTGGGGGCTGAATCAGACATTTCTCTCTGTCTCTCCCTCTCTTTCTCTAATTCTGACTTTCACCAGCTAGGGGCTGGTGTAGTGGCGCAGCAGGGTAAGCTGCCTGTGAGGCTAGCATCCCACATGGGTGCCAGTTCAAGTCCTGGAGTTCCTACTTCTGATCCAGCTCCCTGTTAAAATGTCCAGGAAAGCAGCAGCAGACAGCCCAAGTACCTGGGCTCCTGCACCCACGTGGGAGACCCGGATGGAGTTCTAGGCTCCTGACTTCAGCCTGGCCCCCCTTAGTTCATTTGGAGAGTGAACCAGCAGGTGGAAGTGCACTCGCTAGCTCTCTCTCTCTCTCTTTCTCTCTCTCTTTCAAATAAATAAATCTTTAACGAAAAGAAAGCTCCACAGAAGTGATGTGGCTGAAGCAGGCCAAACTTCTCCTCTCCCTTTCAGTTTCTCACAGTCTCTGGAGACCTGAGGTGACAGGAAAGGGTGCGTGGTATGCTACAGGGACAATGGAAAGTGACAGTCACTAGGGAGAAGATAGTGAAAATGCCACAAACTCCCTGGGGAGGCCTGGTGGGGGAGCAACTGGCCTTTCACCCTCTACCAAGAACCTAAAGCTGTGATGTGTTTTAGAGACAGGGCTGCTAGGTGGTTCCCTACAGAAGGGAGCACATAAATGGGTTAAGTGGTTGCCCAGAAAATCTCGCTTTTCGGGGGTACCTCTTTCCCCACGGAGTGGTTGCTGGGATCCTCTGTCAAAGACTTTCAGGGAGATACCAAATGGCCTGGCGTGATACGAGATAGAAACTCCCTCTCTGAACACACTAAAATAAGATCACCCTCCAGGTGCAGTGAGTCAGCTCTCTGAGCGTAAAGTGTCTCTACCCAAGTCCACTGGCACAGTGTGCACCCCAATGCCCATGTGCACACACACAGGAAGAGGAGGGCTGGAATGTGAGTGTTTGCTAATCCTGAAAGTGATCCATGTTCATCAGAAAAATCCAGATGGAATATTCCAAGAGAGAAAGCAAAACCCACCCACAATGCCCACTGCAGGAGCAGCCTTCTTAACATCTCTGCCATCATGTCTCCATCCTCTCAGCGTGTGTTTGAATACTGCCCCATCACCTCTGTACCCAGTGTTGGCTCTTGACTCACTCACACGTGAGGATGCTAATTCCACATGGGTTGAAGCAGTGTGCTGGGGAGCTGCTGGCCTGACTCCCAGGCAGGCAGGAGGGGGTGAGAGTGTGAGGGCCCAGCTGTTTTCCTCCCCAGAGTCATTTCCTCCAGTGCAGAGACCACATCTTACTCACTCTCACGTCCTGGCCCACAGCACTGTACAAGAAATGGAGGAGATGCTAAATAAACATTTGTTGAATTCATGAATGGACGGACAAACAGATGAAGAAAGGGCCATCAACATTGGCAGACCCGTCCAGCCACCAGATACTCTTGATCTCCACACTGTGAGTTTACCTTTTCTGTCACCTGATTCCAGAGTCCAAGGGGACAATGCTAACGTCAGAGCTTGTCAAACTCCAGTGTGTGTAAGAATCAGCCAGGAAACTTCTAGGGAAAGTGGAGATTCTATGCCACAAGGTATCTGCATCACAGGGCTTGGGACTGTGCCTTTTCCCATCAATTTTCTCCCCTTTGTCCCAAGCTAATGGCAGTTTTTGTTTTTGAAGAACCCTGGGCTGGAGACTGTCTGTGCTCCTAGCCAAGCAGGAACTTGTTTTGTTGGTGGTGTTTACTGCGCCCTCAGCAAATGCTGTATTTTGGATGTGGTTCATCCCCTGCAAAACTCAAGTTGAAATCTGACCTCCAGTGAAACAATGTTATGAGGCACTGGGACATTTAAGAGGTGTTTGAAGGGAGTAATGACATTCCCTCAGGAATCTGCAGGACTGGGTTAAACCTCACAGGAGTGGGGCACTCACTGTGGCACAGTGGGTTAAAGCCCTGGTCTGCAGCATGTGGGTGACCGTTCAAGTCCCTCTTCCCATCCAGCTCTCTGCTTATGCACGTGGGAAAGCAGCAGAGGACGACTCAAGTCCTTGGGCCCCTGCACCCATGTGGGAGACCTGGAAGAAGCTCCTGGCTCCTGGCTTCAGGTTGGCTCAGCTCCAGCGGTTGCAGCCATCTGGGGAGTGAACCAGAAGATGGAATACCTCTCTCTCTGTCTCTACCTCTCTCTGTAACTCTTTCAAATAAATAAAAAAAATTAAAAAGAATTTCCAGGAGTGATGAGTTCTGGCTCTCAGGGGGCTGGATCGGTTACTCCAAGAGAGGGTTGTCACAGAGCAAGGATGCTTCTTATGCACATGCTTGCTTGGTCTTCCATGTTCCACCAGGCTAAGATGCAGCACGAGGTCCCGGCCAGAGGCAGTCCTCTGATCTTAGACTTCTAGCCAAGGTAACCCTGAGCTAAATCAATCCATTACCCAGTCTGGTAGTCAGTTATGGCAACAGAAAACAGGTGAAACATTAGGTAAGCCAGCAATGTTCCTCTGTTGGGCTGATGCAAACGGTTTGTGCAGGTTGCTTTCTGGGAGCTCCCCACACTGTTGGGTGGTACGTTCTAGTGGAAAATGCAAGAGAAGAGCTAAGTTATAGATCACACCTCCTGAAACACAGAGATGTGCTTCGGAAAAAGCCACTTGGGTTCCAAGGAGGGTGGAGGGAGAACTGATATTTAGCAAGCTCCTGCCATAGAGACACCAACTGGCCACAAAGGGACACAAGTGCCTCTGGACACAGGACTGTATGAGAGTTTTTGAACATTTGAATAGTAAGGTGTACACTCTTCAATTCCCTATTCTATCGCATGGAACCACTGTCTGCTTAGGTCACCTCTTGGGACCTGAAGCACCTATGTGTTCAACTCCAATTCCAGCATGTTCAGAGCAAACTGACAGGGTCAGAATTTGAGCCCAGGTCTGCCTGATGATGCTAAAGGCTTATTTCTTTCAACTTTGCCAGTTTCTTGAAGAGAGGGATAAAGGTGTAAATAAGGCTTGGAAAGTTGGAGAAGATTCTAAACTGGGCAAAGTGAAAATAATCCAACTGGGGCAGATATTCAGCCCAGTGGTTAAGATGGTGGTTAATTTACCCATGTCCCATATCTGACTACCTGGGTTTGATTCCTGGTTCTGGCTCCTGAGTCCAGCCTCCTACCAATGCAGACCCTGGGAAGCAGTGGTGATGGTTCTCACAGTTGGGTTGCTGCCACTCAGGTAGGAGACCTGGATTGAGGTCCCTTCTCCTGGCTTTGGTCCCAGATGTTGTATTTGGAGCGTGAACCATCAGATGAACAATCTCTCTCTCTCCCTCTCCTCTCTTCTCTCTCAAATAAATAAATATTTAAAAAAAAAAACCCTGCCAAGCATGGAGAGCTTCCCATGAGTTCTTTATAAGTCAGAGAAGGTAGGTTTCGGAGTGAAGCCCCAGCTCAGGACAGTCATGTCCTCTGTCAGGGTCACGGAGCTGAAGCCAAAGCAACGTTAGCTGTCACAATTGTTTTGATGCTTGAGTTCAATCCTGATACAACAGTTAAATAATGTGCAATAATGCCACTCAGTAGCAAACAAAATTGTCCTGGCATTCTTCACAAGGTAAAAGTTCTATTTTTTTAAAAAGATGAATTATTTATTTATTTGAAAGTCAGAGTTACAGAGGAAGAAGGAGCAACAGAGAGACATCTTCCATCTGCTGGTTCACTCCCAAAATGATCACAAAGGTCAGGGCTGGGCCAGGTTGAATCCAGTAATCTGGAACTCTATCTAGGTCTCCCATGTGGGTGGCAGGGAGAAAGCACTTGGCCATCTCCCACTGCTTTACCAGGCACACCAGCAGGGAGCTACATTGGAATTGAAGATGGGACTCTTAACTGGCACTCATATGGGATGTCGGAGTTGCAGGAAAGTGGCTTAACAGTGAGCCCAAGGGGTGGGAAGGATTCTTACATTAAGCTTAGGTGGTCTTTTGCTTCTTTTTTCTTGGTCTATTTGGCCTGAGCACATAAACACACACATGCGCCACTGAAGGTTCTACTTGGAAGTGTTCTGGCCTGATCAGCTTTAATAGTTACAGGTTGTGGAGCAAGACCTGCCACTCACTCCTCAAATTCTCCAGCAAATTTCTCAGTAAAATGGAGATGATCATATCCCACCCCCTCACCAGCCGTGGTGCGGATTCAATGAGATGGTGTGAACCAGGGTTTCTTTCTTTTTTTTTTTTTAAAGATTTATTTATTTATTTGAAAGTCAGAGTTACACGGAGAGAGAGAGAGAGTGATGTTCTATCCGATGGTTCACTCCAAAGATGGCCGCAATGGCCGGAGCTGCGCTGATCTGAAGTCAGTAGCCAGGAGCTTCTTCCAGGTCTCTCATGCGGGTGCAGAGGCCCAAGTCCTTGGACCATCTTCCACTGCTATTCCAGGCCACAGCAGATAGCTGGTTTGGAAGAGGAGCAGCCGGGACTAGAACCAGCGTCCATATGGGATGCCGGCACCTGCAGGCCAGGGCATTAACCCGCTGCACCACAGTGCCAGCCAGGGTTTCTGTGCTGCACATGGCAAGTGCAGATTGACTGATGATGTCGTTGATGGTCACCCACCCCTTGTTATCACTATTTCAGGGAAAAGCACACTCACAAGGAAGGGTTCCACTTCAGTCACCTTCATGCAATCCCCCCAATCATCCCTGAGAGATGAGCCCCACACTGACCTGCAGTTTGCATCAGTCTTCCGCATACATTGTGATTTTTTTTTTCAGACTCCCAAGGTCATTGCTCACTGCCATTTATGACTGCACATTGCTTCAGCTGCTCTAACTCTTCCTTGAGCTGCAGCTTTGTCTCCGTGATGAGAAGGGGAAGGCCAGCAAACTGCCAACAGAAAGGCCTGAGGGGGACCTAGGTGGGCTCAGGGATTACACACGGATCTCACACACATCTTCTTTCTCCTTTTATGATTTTTACTTATTTATTTGAGGGGCCGAAAGGAAGATGGACAGAGACATCCCTCATCTGCTAGTTCACTCCTCCAGTGCCCACAATGACTAGGGTTGGACCAGGCTGAAGTCAGGAACCAGGAACTCAGTCCAGGTACCCCGCATGGGTGAGAGGGACCCAACCACATCAGCTATCATCACTGCCCCCCGGGTCTGCATCACAGGAAAGTAGAAAAGTGGAACCAAGGAATGAAACGCAGGCACTCTGATGTGTGATATAGATATTCTCACTGGCACCTTAACCAATTGATGCCTGCCCCTACACATTCTCTCAGGGCATCAGTGGCCCCTGCCCAAGGCAAGGCCAGCACCAATCCTGTCACCTGATGGAACAGAAAATAGGGGCCCGGAGAGTGGAAGGGACACCTGGAGTCATCTGTTCTGTAGCAGAAATTAGACTTGAACCCTGTCTCTATTCTTTGAGCCCCGAGACAACAACTGACTAGAATTCAAGTTTATCCTTGGATACTTAGTGTCTGAGTTCTTTCTGTGTTCTCTAACAGAATACCACACACTGGGCCATTGTAGAGGAAAGAAAGGGGCAGGTGTTTGGCCCAGCAGCTGAAGTTACCACTTGAACACCTGGATCCCATACTGGGGCGCCTGGTTGGAGTCCTGGCTCCTCCACTTGCATTCCAGCTTCCTGCTAATGAGCATCCTGGGAGGCAGCGGGTGATGGCTCAAGTCCTTGGGTCCCTGCTACCCATGTGGGAGACCCACATTGAGCTCTGGGCTCCTGGCTTTGGCCTGGCCCAGTCTTGGCTATTGTGGGCATTTAGGGAGTGAACCAGTGGATGGAAGATCTCTGTTTTTCTCTCTCTACCTCTCAAATAAAATGAAAATCAATGATTTTTTTAAATTAAAAGAATGCTTCAAAAAAGAAAATTTATTTCTTCCATCTTGGAGCCTGGCAGTGCAAAGTGAAGGGGCCAGCATCCAGTCAGGGCCTTTGTGCTGCCTCACCCCATGGCAGACAGCAGAAGGGCAAGGGAGTGTGAGATGAGACAAGCAAGGGACAAACTCAGTTTTACCCGGAACCTGCTCCCTGACAACTGCTACACTCCCAGGCGACAGCTTTTCATCATTCACGGGAGCTGTGCCCTCAATGACTTCACCTCCTCTTAAAGATTCCAGCGCTCGGCACTGTTGCTCCTGGGCCTAAGGCACTGACACATAACCTTTGGAGACACGTTTCAAACCACAGCACACAGGGACAAGTCACTGGGTAACGCCATGCCCACGGCAGCACGGATCACCAGTAGGAAGTGATCTTACCAATAACTGCAGATTTGGGGGGACTTCTAGCCACGATGGGGTAACCAGGAGTGGGATTTATTCTCCAGCCTTAAACAACTGAAAATAAAAACCAGAAAATTATATGAAGCTGCTTTCTTCCAACTCCGGGGAGTAGGCCGTGAGGACAGAGTCCTGAGTCAGGATAAGAGGGTCCCTCCCCTGGTCTGCTCCCCGGTTGGGAATCCTTTCTGTCCCTCAGGGAGCAGCTGCAAGGCCCCCAGCTGTACAACGTGACCCCGACTCCATGTTGGAAGGATCTCTTGTCTGTGCTGATGTCCTGGAGCCAAGCCTGTCTTGCAGCATTGACTGTTGTCTGTCACAGTGCATGGCTGTTTGTGGGGAGCTGATGGTCAGCCTTTGGGGTACAGGAAGGTACCCTCCATTTGCATGCACCCCAGCTCCCAACACCATGCTCTTCCAGAACAGTGCGCATGAAATGTCTCTGGAAAGAAGAACAAACGATGCTTTCTGTACCATGTATCGTTAAAAGGAAAAAACAATTCCTTTAAAAACAGTGAGATAAATTCCTATGGTTCCTTAGCATTTTCTGCCCTACAGTTTCAGACATGGGTCTTTGCACAAGCCCTGTGACTGGTAACAGAAAGAGCTGCCTACCCCCCAAAATAGTTGGTGCAAACTTTTTCTTTGTGGCAAGCACAGGGAGAGAACAGACATTGCCATCGAAGGGATACAGCTCGTCAAGGTCACATTCCTGGCACATCAAAGCTATTTTGCAGGGACAGGAAGAGCTAAGTTATTCTTTCGAACAACTAACAGTTGGAAATTGGCACTGCTTTAACTTGAATTCCCTCTTCTTTCAGAAACAGAATCATAAGGCGAACACAGATTTTTTGTTTAATTGAGAAAAGTTCACTTTAAACCTTGTTGAAGGAAAAAATGAAGTCTCTAAGTTACTGTGGCAATGCCAAGTGGCACAGGTGCTCGGGTTACCTTTTTTCATTTTTCTCCCTGACACTTACTGTCAATCAGATGTTCTTCCATTTATTGCACTTGTGTGTTTTCTGTTGCCTCACCCTGATTGCAAAGCTGCAGCGGCCATTGGGGGCTGAACCAATGGAAAAAGGAAGACCTTTCTCTCTGTCTCTCTCTCTCACTGTCCACTCTGCCTGTCAAAAAATAAACAAATAAATAAAGGAAAGAATTCAGGCAGGGATGCCCTCTGCTGAGCACGGTAGCGTCTGCACACAGAGAGGAGGAGCCTGGGACCGAGAGTCCCAGATACTGGCTCACCGTCAGTCAGCTCTTCCTCACTGTAGCCGATCACTAATCCACCCGAGAACAAGCTAACTTATAAGGGAAAGGGTCTATTTTGGCTTGTGGTTTTGGAGGCTCACAGTCCAAGATCGGGTGGCCTCATTGGTGCAGGTGCCTAAGTGAGGCTGGAGGTTGGAGGCTGGCAGAGGAGGGGTCACGTGGTGAACCAGGAAGCAGAGGGACAGGGAGCAGCAGCCTCTCCCTGTCCAGGTGTCTCTTGACAGAGCCACCATGATCCCATCATGGGGCTGCATCCCAGCCACCTTACCCAGTCCCAAAGGCCCCAACCTCAGACATCACAAGTGGATTGAAGTCTCCACCCTATAGTCAATTACCCATCGACATAAACCAAGACTCTAACACAGGGTCTTCGGGGCACACCCAGGCTGGTAGCCCAACCACAGCACCAACCTCTGGCTGCAAGTCCACAGGAAGGAGGGCAACAAAAGGCAAAACTGAACAAAGGGCTGAGGTGAGGTTGGATGCTGTGCAGGGGGAACAGAAAGGATCCTGCACATTGCTAATGTTCAGGAAAGACAGAAGCGATTGCTTCTTTATTTTGTTAATGAAGCCGTTCGGGTACCATGACACAAGGAACATCTGTCTGTCCTGATGGGGCATCCCTCCCTTCTCATCACCACACCTAGGCACCACAGAGCCTCTCATGCACTGAGGCCCAGAGCCAATCCACCTTCCCACCATGCTGTCCTAGCCCAGCATTATGGCTGTATTTGCATTTAGTCTTTCTCCCTCTCTCTCTTTCTTCCTTCTTCTCTCTCTTCCTTCCTCTTTCTTCCTCTCTCTCTCTCTCTCGTCTCTTTCAATTTTATTATGTGGCGGTGGGGAGAAGCCGAGTGTCGCCTTCTGGGACCAGGGCTCATCCTCCCTCCTCCCAGAGAAGCACTCCCCGACTTTGGAGTTCATGATCCCCGTGTAGCCACAGGCCACACGGAGGAGTCTTTGTAAAGAGGCATCACTGTGTATGTGTCCTTCTGTACTGCTTTCTTGCCCGGGGCTGTTTTCCACACTGTTACTGAAAATGCAAAGGACAGAGCTCACTATTGCATGCACTTGGCGATGGACAGTGCTCACCAGCACTGTGTGAGGGCCCTGCAGTCCTTCCAACCAGCTCTCTTGCTGCCCTCCTTCAGCAGAGGGCCAGCCCCATGACGGCGAGGGCTACTTTTTCTGGAGGGAACAGTACGTAGGACACAGTGTATCCTGAAAAATCGGTTACTTTTTTTCCCAAGAATTAATCCACGTTATATAGTACTCCACCTTGGACTTCACACAAGCGTCAGTCTGGAAAGATGGACCACTGGGCATTAGGAGAGGCTCAGCAAGGCTGCGTGTCCTGGGGACTCCCAGGCCTGTCCTCCTGTCCATCCCTGGCTACAGGCAACCAGCTGGTAGGGATGACCTTTACCTCTGGCTGGAAAATGTGGGGTAAGGGAGCAAACCCCGGCTGTTGTGTGAGACAGGAAGGAGCTGCAGGGTCACTGGTGGGTGCTGCCAACTGTGCTGGGATCCAGGCAGAACTATGGAATCCTGTGCTCCAGTCAAAGAAATTAACCCTGCGAGGGCAAGGGGCTTGCCCCAGGTCATCCAACAGCTCGGTGGCCAGCAAGGGCCAGAGCCTGGGCTCCTCGACCCAGATCTTGGCTCAGTTGCCCTGGGAGGGGAGATGTGGTGGTCCCAGGGGTGGGTCTGATTCTTCTACCGTTGCTGCCTGGCAGGGCTGCCCCTCCTCACTCCTCCTTTCCCTTCTCATTGGGCGTGGCCACCAACAGTGCTGTGTTTCTAGCAATGCTAGGTGGACCAGATTTTGAGAGCAGGAACTGATTGCTTTGGAGCAAGACAGCTGCTTCTGGGAGCTCTCGCCATCTCCCTGCGTCATGGTGGTGGGAGACGGTGGCTGTTCAGTGTCGCCCCCCACCCCCACCTAACTGACTTAAGGATGTTCTCTGAGGACCCCGCATGTGCTTCCCACTGCAGGAAGCATGAAGAAGGCAGGACTGGTGCAGGACAGCGAGGCCTTTCCTATCTAAGCCTTGCCTTTTTTTTTTTTTTTAAGATTTATTTATTTTATTTGAAAGGCAGAGTTGCAGAGAGGCAGAGGCAGAGAGAGAGAGAGAGAGAGAGAGAGAGAGGTCTTCCATCTTCTGGTTCACTCCCCAGATGGCTGCAAATCTGGAGCTATGCCAATCTGGAGCCAGGAGCCAGGAGTGTTTTCTAGGTTTCCCACGTGGGTGCAGGGGCCCCAAGACGTGGGCCATCTTCTGCTGCTTTCCCAGGCCATGGTAGAGAGCTGGATCGGAAGTGGAGCAGCTGGGACTCAAACTGGTGCCCAGAAAGGCTGCTGGCACTGCAGGCAGTGGTTTTGCCCCCTACGCACAGCACCAGCCTTGCCTTTTGCTTTAATATCCACATGTGACTTTGACCAAAAAGTCAAAATGTGAGAATTCTATTTTTCTAATTAAAAAAAATTTTTTTTTTATTTGAGGCGGAGAGGGAGGGAGGGGGAGACAGACGCTTTAATCTGCTGGTTCACTCTCTGAATGTCTGCGACAGCCCAGCCAGGGACTGAAGCTGCGAGACCTGGAACCCGCCTACTTGAGCCACTCGTGCTGCCCACCAGGGTCTACATTAGCAGGAAGTGGGATCTGCATCCAGGATTTCTGATGCGAGATGTGCTGTCCTAACCAGTGTTGTAACCACTAGGCCAAGCACCCACCCTGAACTTTAGTTTTCAAAGGCTGGCCCGCAGCCACTGCATCAGAATGCCCTGGGTGGATCTGCTGGGAGGACAGAACCCTAGGCCAGAGCTGGCTCTCCCCACCCCCATGACCTGTGGACTCAGAATCCCCAAGAGCAATTAACAAGGTTTGCCTTTTCACATCTGAGACTCCGATTCAGCAGAGACCAATGGATTCACCTGGGGGACACCAGAGGCAGCACTGGGCACCTGCCCGGGGGCCGGGCTCCCCTGGGGACCCCCTCCCCCCCCCTGAGAAGCCCCGAGGATCTGCAGAGGACCCAGCCTGGCTGGAGCCCTGCCTGGCACGGAGGGGTCTGGGGCAGAGGTGCTATCGTGAGATCAGCATTTCCCAGTCTGAGTCACGGAGGGCCCAGGGGGGCGTAAGGAGGAACTTCTCGAAGTTTCAGTTTTATTTGTAAACTCACACATTTCCTTTCTGTAGCCCGCCTGTGGCCCACACAGACCTGTTTCTGGGAGGGAGTGTGGCTTCCGAACGCCCAGACCACAGTGCTGCAGGACCTGAGCCTGCGCGCCCCTCTGCTTCCTGTGTTTGGGAAACGCATCAGTGGCATTTGGAGGTGAGTGGGAGACAGAGGCTCAGCCCTGGCGGATGGCTTAACCTGGTCATGGGTGAATGGATGAACGGGTCCTGGAGGAAGTGGCTTTGTTGTGACAGTGAGCTGGCTCCGGCAGCCTGGCTCTGTCCCCCCGTGTTGTGACGCAGCTGGAAGGCCCTCACCAGGTGTTGTGCGGATGCCGTGGCAGGCTCCTGGAGTTCCCAGCCTCCAGGACTCTGAGACAGACACACACGTGTTCTTTACCAAGGGCCTGAAATGGATTACAACTCTGTTCACGTGTTGGAATGCACACTGTAAAATAAGTGAATGGTGGGCCGGTGCTGTGGCGTAGTAGGCTAAGCCTCTGCCTGCAGTGCTGGCATCCCTTGAGTGCCAGTTCAAGTCCTGGCTGTTCTACTTCCGATCCAGCTCTCTGCTATGGCCTGGAAAAGCAGTGAAAGATGACCCAAATGCTTGGGCTCCTGCACCCATGTGGGAGACCTGGAAGAAGCTCCTGGCTCCTGGCTTCAGATCGTCCCAGCTCTGGCCATTGTGGCTATTTGGGGAGGGAACCAGCAGATGGAAGACCTTTCTCTGCCTCTCAAATAAATAAATAAATCTTGAATTAGAGAGAGGCAGAAGCAGAGAGAGAAAGAGAGAGAGAGAGAGAGAGAGAGAGAGAGAATGAATCTTCCATCCACTGGTTCACTCCCCAAATGGCCACAATGGCCAGAGCTGGGCCAATCCAAAGCTAGGAGCTAAGACCTTCTTCCAGATCTCCCACGTGGGTGCAGGGGCCCAAGCATTTGGCTCATCTTTTACTGCTTTTCCAGGCCATAGCAGAGAGCTTGATTGGAAGTAGAGCAGCCAGGACTTGAACTGGCACCCATAAGGGATGCTAGCACTGCAGGCGGTGGCTTTACCTGCTATGCCACAGCACCGGCTCCATATCCCAAAAATAAATAAATCTTAAAAACATAGAAAGAAACAAACAAAAAACAAGTGAATGGTACAGACTTAAATCTCAGTATGGCTGTTATAAGCATATTTTAGAAAATATGGGGACACACAGCAGGTTAAACCACTGCTTGGGATTCCCATAGCCTACATTGAAGTGCCTGGTTCGATCCCAGCTACTCCAAGCTTCTGATCCAGCTCTCTGCCAATGCTCCAGGGAGGCAGCCGATGATGGCCCACGTGCCTGGGTTTCTACCACTCACACAGGAGACCCGGATGGGAGTTCCCAGCTCCTGGTTTTCAGCCTGGCCCAGGCCTGTCTGTCGGGGGCATCTGGGGAGTGAGCCACTTTGCCTTTCAAACACATAAATGAATCTTATCAAAGGAAACCGTGTGGGGGCCGGTGCTGTGGTGCAGTAGGTTAATCCTCCTCCTGCAGCTCTGGCATCCCATACAGGCTCCGGTTCTAGTCCTGGCTGCTCCTCTTCCAAGCCAACTCTCTGCTATGGCCTGGGAAAGTAGTAGATGGCCCAAGTGTTTGGGCCCCTGGACCCATGTGGGAGAGAGCCAACTTCACTTTGACCTTGCTTCTGTTCTCTGCCTCCTGCCTCACTCCTTTCCCTTCCTCCCAGCCATCTTCCCCCTTGGGCCTGGGCTTTGGGTGGGAAAGGCCAGCCAGGGCATGGGGACCAGTCTGGAAGGGCCAGCCTGGGCACACTTGCCATCCCCTCACCTCCAGAGGCTGCTGGTGTCACCGGGGAAGGAGCTGCCCGGCGATTGGAGGGGGAGCTGCCCAGGGGAGCCCGGGGCCTGGGCGGCCCAGGCGGCCGCAGCTGAGCAGGAGCTAGGATTGTGCATTCAGACAAAGTCTTCTTGTGACTCTGTGTTCCACAGCTTAATGCCCCATAAAGAGGCCCATTGTCGAGCGCCCTGTGTCCTGGGTGGGCGTTGGCAGTGTGCAGCGTGAGTGGGTAGAGCCATGTGGCTGCAGGGCTCCCCGGCCCGGGCCTTTGGGTGGGGTGGGTGCTCCTCGGGCTCTCTGTAGGAGAGCAGCTCACGTGCACCACACGTGCCCCTTTTGACAGTGGCGGCTGATATAGTGTGAGTTATAATCCCATTTCCTGGCAGACAGCTCCTAAACTCCTTGGATCACCCAAAGCGTGTTTCTGTATGCTAGTCACTGGTCAGTGGCTGGCAGCTGGTGGCTTCAGGATGGGGGCTGTGAACCCAGAGACCATGGCAGGATTTGGGGTGAGGCTAGGACTTCCGGCCCCACTCCCAGCCTCTGTGGAGGTGAGAGGAGCCAAAGGTCAAGTTTACCACAGGGGGCCGATGACTGCACTCTAGCCAGTGATCTCTGGTGATGGTGAGAACCTTGAGTCACAGCAGTCACAACCCGGGAAGTGCCCGGCATCCGGAGAGGGGTTGGCCTCCTGGGCCTGAGCCCTCAACCCGGACTCAGTCTTGCACTCCATGGGGCGACAGATTGGAATTGAGGGCTGTCAGCTGGTGTCCTCGGCGAATCCGAGAGGAGGTGCAGGGAAATCCTCCTCGTGTCCAGCGTCAGAAGCGTGTTGAGTGTGCAGGCAACACTGGGTTCCCTCCGCCTTCCTACAGGTGCCTTCTGGATGTTCTGCCTCAGGGGCTCTTATGCTTGCTCACTCGCCCATCACCTGCCTGGCAAGCCTTGAGCGCCCGCTGCTCCCCCAGGAAAGGGAGGAGTCCCAGGTTCTTGTCCTGTTTGAGGGGGAGAGCGCCAATCACTGCCGCTTCATACCATGAGTCAGGCACTTGGCAAACGCTTGGCACGAATCATCTCATTCTTCCATCCCCTAATTCTCACGCTGATTCTGTGTGGCTGAGATGACCACTCTCCCATTTAGACGAGGGAATAACTGAGGCTTGGGGAGACTAATGATCCAAGCCCAAACTCTCAACCTCCCCCAATCCTGTCCCTCTGGACACAAGTAACCGATGGTTATGGCCAGCCCAGTCAGGCCACCAGGCTGCCACCATTAGTGACAGGAGGCTTCAGACCCTGCATCCTGGTTCCCACGGGAACACGGAAGGCAACAGCAGAGTCCGGGAAATGCGTTCCTAGCTTTTTGGAGCCAGGGACCTGGTGCTGGGCACAAAAGTGCTGTATCTGAGCCCCACAACCTCACCTGTTGAGCCAAGATATGGCTCTAGAAAACTTGAGGCTCAGAGGCTTAACAGGCCTGACACTGCTGGGGGAGGGGCGTGCACACCCTGGCCTCTCACTGTTTGCTGAATCTATTTGCTGCCAAGGGGCCGGAGTGGGGTCTGTACTAGCTCTGCCCGACTCTAATCTCATAGTCCTTTTCTCTGACCCTTAATGCGTGGGGAAGGGACTGCCGTGGTTCTCTGAGCCCATGCATCTCCAAACTTTAGGGCTCCCTCCCCAGGCAGAAAAGAGGTCCCCCACCCCTGAAAAGGAAACACGGGCTTATCCACAGGAAGCACTCGGAGAAGACTAGCTTCCAGTTTCTAGCACTGGGCTGTGGGGGCCAGATGGAATCCTGGAGGGCTCCATCAGTTTCAAGCCTACCATTGCAGGTATAAATCCACGTAACCAGTGGGGAATACCACTGGCCTGTGTAGGTCACTGTCAGTCCCTCCCAAGTGGGTTTTCCCGCTGCATGCAGTCCACAGGGGCCACTGCGCCCCAGTGTGTGAATGGACAGTGAGTGCATCTACCCACCTGCGTGGAGGAGTGCAGGACACCGAGCCCGGTGCTGCAGGATCTTGTGCTGTGGTCTCAGGCCGCCTCCCACCACTGCAGTTCTCTCTGGCTGGAACCTGGTGACGCAGGCCATCTTCCTCACTGCGCAAATCCCAGCGGTGGCCCTGGATCCAGAACCTTGTGTGGATTCTCCACTTAAGTGATTTAGGAGCCGATGCTCCCTCACCCGGGGACCACTCTGCTTGAGCCCCATTTCCATGCTCTGGGAAGCGAGGTCCACGGCTCTCGTGGGCTTGCTGAGGACAGAGTAAGATGTGCAGGAAGAAGTGGGCATGTGCTGGGGGTGACAGCGACATGGGGGAGCAAGCACATGGCACTCAGTGCTGCTGCTGGCCTGTTAACATGTACTCCTCGTGCCATGCAGGCACCCTGCCCTCCCCACGTGAACAGGAGAAGTGGACGCAGCAGAGCGGGGACTGGGAATGGGCGAGGACCCAAGCAGCAAAGCCCATCCTTTGTAGGCACAGAAGGTGCCAGAGTTAGGTGCCCAGGGTGAGCTGGGAAGGGAGCAGGGCACGACTTGTGTTATGTATCCGCCTCGTGTTCTCCAGTCCGAAGAGGGGTAGGGGTGGGCGCTGGCCACTGCAGTTGTCACGTGGTGTGCCTGGGTCTGACCCCTGGCTCCAGTCCTGCCTCCGGCTTCCTGCTAACGCAGACCCTGGGAGGCAGTGGTGACGGCACAAGTGACTGAGTTCCTCGATCCCAGCTTTGGTCCCTTGTGGGCATCTGGGGACTGAACCAGCACACAGGTACCCGCTCTGCAAATGTTTTGTTTTAATGGAGTCGTGGACACTCACAAAATGGCTTGATTTCAGATATTTGGGATCAACTGAGAATATGTTTATTTAAAAGCAATTTTAAATATTAAAAAAGGTAGAAATGAACACATACAGTACTGAAAAACTCACATTAAATACATGTGAAATGACAAGTGTACTGACGCTTGGTGGTCACATCCAGATGAGAACTCGGGCTTTCACTAGTGGCACTACGGGTTCCTGTACAACATGTTGAAGTTCTAGGCATTAAAAAAATAAATAGCAATTGCTGTTCAACAGTCAAACAAGACACATACTATTTGCAGAATAGAACTTGCCCTTCTGAAGGAAACAACTAATTTGCTATTTTCTTTGTAAGGTTTCATACCTTCAAAATACTATATCATGTACAAAATTGCAGATAGTGGCTCACTGAGTTTAAGAACAAGATCAGATTTCAACTCAACAAGATTGCCGAAGGTATTTCTATTTTTCCTATGTCCCACAGTAAACTGGACTAGAGAGAACTCAAATTCCTGATGGAAAACAAAGACAAAACCAGCCAAAAAAATTTCAAAAAGTTAAAACAATGCATGTGTGTAAGCTGGAAAAAAAAAAAGGATATTGACACTGTGTCATTTAGACGTGTAACTTTTGCTTTAAAAAAAAAAACACCTGTTTGAGATCAGGCCACAGAAGAACAGCTCTTCAATCATGTGAATGGGTGAACTGGGACACTGAGCAACTTTGGATGCGGACTTCCTGTCCTGACACCAGTGTGGCTGAGATGTCGCCAGTCCCAGACGTGCGTGTGGCTGCGAGCCCGTGCTCTCGGTCTGCTGTGGCAATGCACACGTGCCCTGACACTGAGGAAGCAATTGCTCAAAGTCATCTACCAGTAACAGCTGATAAAATATTCTGCAGGTTTGTCATGCAAGGTTTCGTTATGAGGAGGTGAGTATTCAGTTTTCATAGTAACCACTTACGCAGAACTAAATTGATAATTCACTGAGCACTTGACTCTGGATGACAGAGGGCTTCTCCTAAGGGTGTGGTTGGGAGTTGTGCTTCTGTGAAATGAACATTTCTCCTTCAATGCCAAGATCATCTGCTTAAAAATACTAGTCTTCTGTGCTGTTGCCAAAAGAGCAGCTGAAGCCGATGTAATGTGGTCCCACAGGCCGCAGGGTACAGCTCTCCCGTTCTTTCCCCAAATCTGGATGAAGCGCGGCCCGGGATGCTCACAAGGGTCTTAATGGTCTGATGACAAACAAGGCTGGGCTGAAGAGAGAACAGGGAGGGGAGGGACTCCTGGCAGGGAGAGCGCAACTCACAGCAGCGATCAGAGCCCTGGTGAGGAATGGGCTGGGCGGTGACGTGTGTACAGGAGAGCTGAACGCTGGAAAACTCACCTACGACCGGGCGAGAGCGAGAGCGAGAGCATGGAAAGCAAGCTTGATTTCGGCACCCGGACTCTGTGGCGGGGAACTGACTCTGATGCTAAAGTTCTCCACGTGAATGACCTTTTAAGAGTTGATGTTTCTCCAAGAACAAAACTGAGAAAAAGGACTGAAAATGGGCACACTGGATGCTTTGACACGCTCAACGAGGCTGCCAATCCACACTCGGGAGAAGGCCGAATGACTGACCAGAAACGAGTATTGTTGCAACCTTATAATTTCTGCTTTAATGGCAATCAAGTTTAGAAAAATGTACAGTTCCACTTATCCATACTATTCCTTTATAAAAGGCAGATTTCAGGTAAGCTTCTAGATGCATGCATAATGGAGAGGCTAGTATTTTTTGGTGGTCCTTGGTTCCTGAAAGTCGAACTTAATCAGGTGTGTTTTAAACTTTTTGTCAAAATAGACATGAAGGATATGTTATTTTTGCATAATGAGGTAATATCTCAGGGGCGGGCACTCATCATCATAAGACAGTATAAATCCACTCATCTAAACCTGTATGAGGCTGTGTGCATTTAAAATGCCACAAAGAGTGTTGGGTCAGTCGGTGAGTATTTCACTGAAGGAGTAACACTTACATGTAACTGAGCACTTTTCTGTAATAAATACCACAGTAGGTTTTTGTAGCTGTAAACTGTGTACACAGATAGGTTAACTACAGGCTGGTCTGTCACGGAGCCGAGAGTTTCACCTGGAGAACAGAACCCACCTCTTCGCTAATGTTGCATTTTCAGTAACACAACAGAGAATACTGCATTGTTAGGAACAGAGAGTTAATTCTATGCCCTTCAACGGTTGCTGGAAACGATTTCTACTTGCAAAGCCAGCAGTTCCTATATTCTTGTTGTTTGCATGGAAAACAGCACAGAGAGAGAGATGTAAGTGCTAGATGCCAAGGATGGCTTTGGCAAACCAGTAAGGCGCGCTGGGTCCCAAGGCTACCCTACCACTGGCGAAGGAAGAAGACCACAGGGTATTTACAACACATAGTCTATTTCCCTCCCGAGGTGCCCTTCCACGAGTTTCTGACCCTGTAACAGCAGCTATATACACGTTGTGCACAGGACTCATTACAAGGAGGCAGCAGTCTCGCAGGAAGGAGGTGGACGATCTCACGGGTCAGCTTTCTGCTAGTCGGACAGGATGTGGACAAAGGACACTGGAAAGACCCCCTTCCTTTCAGGCTGTCCCTCGATGTGCCCAATCTGCAGGGAGAAAAGACACTGGTGAGGCCGGAGGCAGCAGGCAGCTGCCTAGGACCAGCCCAGAGTCTGCCACAGACCTTGCCCACGGTCTTGTGAATGACGGAGAGCTTAACGATCAAACCACAGAGCAAAACAGCAAGGGACAGCACTCATGTCTGCTGAGGACTGCCACATGGATCCCACCGCACCCACACGCAGCCCGAGAGGTGGGCTATCCTGTCCACGGCCTCACACAGGCCTCTGTGTGTGAGTCCATGTTCTGAGCTAGGGCTTGGCCCTTCTAGCTTGGAAACCTCAGAAAATCACGCTAAGCCTTCTCTACAAGATTCTTTCTTCCTAGGCTTGCACAATTCTATTTAAAAAAAGGAAGAGGGGAAATACATGGAAAGGAGTGCTAGATACCAACTGCCTGTTTTCTGGTTATTATGAGAGAAAGGACATGGTGCATGTCTGAGACTGATGGTGGCTGATGGCACGTTTACCGCCTGCTGCATAAGCTGCAAAATTTTTCTGGTTACCTCCATGCAATCAGTACTGAGTGAAAGAAAAGCCACACCATGTGTCTCTAAGAAAACGAGATCATACAGATTGGCTTCCAATGCCAACTATGAGGGCTATTCAAAAAGTTCATGGAAAAACATGCATGAAATTCAAAAGGTATCTGCACCCAAATAAACTAGTCTTTTACTTCACCTTTTCCATGAACTTTCTGAAGTACCTTCATAGACAGAGTGGAGGGTAGTGTTCAGGGGGACAGGAGCAGCCAGGCCGGGCCAGCTCTCACTTCTGCTCTGGGAGGTACCTGCAGGTTAGAGGGTGGTGGGAATAAGGACTGTGGGTCCAGCCCAGAGCTGGTCCCTTTATCCGCCAGCCCTGTGCCATTCGTGCTACTGGAAAGTGCAGTTACCGGTGAGACCTGGCCTCCCCTTCTCCTGTAGGAGTTGTCAGCATGCCCGAGAGAGGGCACTGCGGGCATCACCGTGAGGGGGAGAGGCCCTGTCTGTACACCTGGTGTGTGTGGCACGTGTTGGTGACATAGCACAACCTCCCCCAGGAATGATACAAGAGACACCAGTGAACACTTCCCACTTCTCTCGGAGTCTCTGCTGGCGTCACCAGTTCCTCAGCAAAGAACGTCACCACAGGGTACTGTCACAACACTGACAGATTACAGGCGAATTCTCCCACATCCTTCTAAGGCAGGATTATCATGTCCCATTTTCCAGAGGGAAACTAAGGCTTATGTGGGGACACGCTTTACTCAGGGCCACACAGCTGGTCACTGACTCCAGCAGGGGCTGCAGGATCCATCTCCCTGTCACCGAGTTGCTTCTCCAGCAGGCTGTGTGCCGGGAGCATGTCCACCTCTGCCAACACAGAGGCTGGAAGCTCCACCAGGCGTGCTGTAGCTTGTGGCTCGCTGAGAGAGAAGACTCCATTGCCTCTGAGCAGGGTTTCATAAGCTTAGTACGACTGGCTTCCTTTGTGGAGGGGGGGGTGGGGGTCGCCTGAGCACAGGCTGTGAATGGCATCTCTGGCTTCTATGGCCTGGATGCCGATAGCACCTGCACTCCCAGGTCCTGACAATGAACATGTCCCTGGGGAACAAAACTGCCCCGAGTTGAGAACCGCTGCTTTGCTTCAACGACAGCCCCTGTAGTTGGCATCAATAATGCAAGGCTACGGTCTAGGCCAGAAAGAAGAAATGCCAAAGGTGGACACCCACACATACGTGCTTGTGTGTGTGTCTGTGTGAACATGTGTTTCTGAGTGTTGGCAGGTTTTCTTGGCCCAACTGTGCCTTGCAGGTCTCTTTCCTGCAGAGACCTTATGGGTACAAGGGGGCGCAGGCTGTAAAGGAAGTGGGATTTGCAAGACAAGGCTGGGGAATAATCAGCCAAGAAAGTGAGACTACCGGCCCTTGGTCTGACAGTGCCCACAGGCAGACTTACTCCCTGGGCAGCTGCACACAGCCTGGGCCTCTGGTCTCCCCACGGGCATGGTGGGGAGGATACTGACGCCTTTCCTTTCTAACACTGGGGCAGCAAGTTCCAACACAAAAGCAGTGTTCATAGATTCAGAGGGTCCCCGATGCAAGGGGATGGTTTGACCACATTTTCTGACTGTGTGAGGTGTGGAAGAAATACATTCAGTAGGAACTACCCTTCAGCTTCCGATGTTTTCCCAGGCTAGCGACAAGCACCCTGGTGCTCCCTCACAGGGCTGGGCGGCCTCAGTGAGCACAGCTTCTCCAGGTAAGCTACCGCCCCTCTAGGGTGTGTTGTGACACTCAACTAGCCTGGTTGGCGGGTTAGGTGTAGTACATGCACTTCGACTCACGATCCTGTCTCCAACTGATGATGGGTTCACCAGAACGGAACCTTGGCACAAGGCAAGAACATCTCCATTCTCTCTTATCCTCCTAAGGTCATGTGAGGAAAGCAGCACGCTCCATTTTACAGAGAGACTGCAGGTGGGAGCCAGGATTGAGGCTGAGGACTGAGCCTCTGGCTCAAGCCTGGGCACAGGGTGGAACAGCGAGGGAAGTGTTCAGGGTTTAGAATCCCAACTGTGCCTGCAATCCGCCACACCTTGCCTATGCAGCCAAGGCAACATGTCCAGCTTTTCTGAGCTTTGGCTTGGAGTCTCCCAATGCCGACAACTCACAGAGCGGTAGCATACGCCGGGTAGAGTGCTGTGGCTGTGTCTGCAGCCTACTGGGCCAGCGGCAGGAAAGACACTCACTGTGACTGGCTGCTGGGGACGTGACACTGTGGGCGGGATGACTCTGTGCTGGAGCGTGCTCTCTTCCCACTGCGGCCTCGGCCTGCCCAGGGCCAGAGCTGAACAAACGGACAGACAGGTGTTTGTACGTACCCACCACTCCTGGTCCTCTTCCCCTGTGACGATGATCACCTCTCCCTCGATGAACGTGAGCTCGTCATCGTTGTCTGCCTGGCAGTCGTAAATGGTCTTCACGCGCCTCACTTTATTTTTCCCCTTAAATAAGCAAACGGGGTTTTAGCTCAAAGAAGGGACAGACTGAAGGCACAAGGACAGAACTGAGTTCTTTTATTTTTTTATTTTTTTTATTTTTGACAGGCAGAGTGGACAGTGAGAGAGAGAGAGACAGAGAGAAAGGTCCTCCCTTTGCCGCTGGTTCACCCTCCAATGGCCGCCGCGGTAGCGCGCTGCGGCCGGCGCACTGCGCTGCTCCGATGGCAGGAGCCAGGTGCTCATCCTGGTCTCCCATGGGGTGCAGAGCCCAATCACCTGGGCCATCCTCCACTGCACTCCCTGGCCACAGCAGAGAGCTGGCCTGGAAGAGGGGCAACCGGGACAGGATCGGTGCCCCGACCGGGACTAGAACCCGGTGTGCCGGCGCCGCAAGGCGGAGGATTAGCCTGTTGAGCCACGGCGCCGGCCGGAACTGAGTTCTTTATGAGATAGGCGATCTTGGGCAAATGACTTTGCCTCTGTGTTAGCCATCAGGCGTCACAGGGGTGTTTTCACCAGAAAGCAACCGATAGGGGTAGGAATCAAAAACACAGCTTCCCCAGAAAGCACGAGGCACTTGGTGCTCCCCCACCTACACCCCCAGCCTGCAGAAATGACAGCAGTCTAAAAATGCTTTTAGGAAACATGACGTAAAGCAAAATGTGCAGCTTCTGCATATCAGTTCCCTCATGCAAAACCCAGGCAGTACACACAGGGTAAACATGGCAGGATCAGCCGGGGCTTGGGAGGATTCCAGGCACTTCCTAAAACAGCTTTCATTTTTGACCGTTCTGAATTGGGCTTTTCATTGGCTGGACTTCCAGTTCTTCACAAGCAGGAAGATGGAAAGAGAGACATGTCTTATAGCACCCAGTTAATAAGACTTAGCAATAAAAGAAGTAAGCTGGGGACAGGCATTTGGCCCAGCAGCTAAGAAAGATGCTAGCGTCCCACATCAGAATACCTGGGTACAGTACAATCTTCTGTCTCCAGCTTCCTGCTAACGCAGACCCTGGGAGGCAGTAGTGATGGCTTTAGTGACTGGGTTCTTGCCATCTATATGGGAGACCTGGATTGAGTTCCTAGCTCCTGGCTTCAGCCTTGTCCAGCTCCAGCCGCTGTGAGCACTTGGAGTCCATCAGCAGATGGGACCTTTCTCTCTCAGATTTAAAAAAGAAGGTGTATGTGGGGGATGGGGACAGGAGGGCCGGCCTTCTGGTACAGTGGGTAAGCCACCCCTTGGGAAGCAGGCATCCCGTATCAGCCACTCCACTTTGGATACAGTTCCTTGCTAATGTGCCTGGGAAGGCAGTGGAAGACCACCCAAATCCTTGGGCCCACACTGCCCAGGATGGAGTTCTTGGCTCCTGGCTTTGGCCTGGCCTAGTTCTGGCTACTTTGGGCATGTGGGGAGAAAACCAGTAGATGGAAGATCTCTGTTACTCTGCCTTTCAAATAAATACACAATCTTTAAAAGATTAAAAAAAAAAAAAAAAAAGGTGGGGGGAAGCGGTCTCTTTAAATGTCAGGAGACTTTCTCTCTGCTCTCTGGTTTCCTCCTTATTCACCCTGATGATCCCAGCTGCTTCCCCAGCTTCCCTTGGGACTGTGCAGGGGCGAGTGTGTGAGAGGCTGCCAGAACAGTGCTGGTGGGACACTTTCATTTCCTCTCTCTGTGAGCCATGAGAAGGCCCACACCGCGTTAAACTCCGCCAGTGTGGATGAAATGATGCAAACGACTTGACACGGTGTGTGCAGCTCTGCTGGAGTTCTGCACACGTTCAGCCGTGCCTGGAAGTCGTTGCAGATCCCCCTGGTGGACAGCAAAGCACTGCCACACACGGTGGTCTCCAATCCAGGGGAAGATGGGTTCTATTTTCCTTCCCTTCCCTCTAGTGGTGCTGTGACACTTTTATCCTAACACTGTCTTAGTAACAAAGGGGGGGGGGGGCATGGTGTAGAGCTGCCACCTATGATGGGAGGACTTGGGGTCTCCCCCAGGACCTGTGCTCCTCAGCCTAGGGTGTGGGGGTCCCTGGGAGGGGGCAGCGGTGCGTGAGACAAACCTGCATCTTCCTGGAGCACTATGCTGCCTCAGACTTTGGGGAACAAGCACTTTGATATTAAAATGGAACTGGTAAAACGACAGAGTCGAAAGCGCTTCATGAACAGGACGCAACGTCAGGCTGACAGAATCCTGCCTGGGGAAGTCTTTCTGAGCTTCCATCCTGATTTCTCCAGGAGAGGCCGAGACAGGCTCTGACTTACATGGAAGCTTTCTTTCTAGTGACCGAAATGAAAGGGGAAGTTCCACCCTGGGGAGTGACCTCATGTCTGAGCGCTAGGGGCCACTCAAAGCGTCATTACGTTCAGCGTCCGTAAGCCCAGTTACGACAGTAGCGCCTTTCTGTATCTGAGAACCCTGAGGCTCAGAGTTAAGTTGCCAAGGTTATTTGTGGAACCTTCAAAAAGTTCATGGAAAATGTCTACTTTGAAAAGTTGATGCATGGACTTCACTTTTTTTGCACCAAAATGAGCTTGTCTTGTAATTCCATTTTCCACGAACTTTTTGAAGTACGTCTGTGGCAGGCAGGGAAGCCAGGTCTTGAAGGCGCTGCGGTGCAGGTCAAGGCTTGTGCCTGTGACCGCCAGGCTGCACCCCCGCGAGGCTGGGACCTGAGCACACAGAGCAGCCAGTCAGGTGAGCAAGCACCCGCCTTTTCTCGTGTCAGCTGAGCACACACCCGCCTGCCAACTCCTGAAGCACAGCAGAGCGCCCGAACCTCGGCGCCCACCCACCGTGTTGATTTTTCTGGGCAGTGGTATCGGCGTCTCTGGCAGAGTGGGTGTGATGAGGTCATTGGAGTCTTCGGAGGCCTGCTTCTGGATGGCGTCCTTGGGATGCACATTTGGGGAGAGATCTGGGTGCGCCTTCTGTGTGACCTCCGGCGGCTTGGGCGCGACATCTCCAGGCTGGGACTTGGCCAGCAGGTCTCCTAGCTGCGGTTTGGGGGGCAGGTCCTTCATCTGTGGCTTAGGAGGCAAGTCTGAGAGCTGGGGCTTCGGGGGCAGGTCACCCAGCTGGGGCTTGGGGGGTAGCTCTCCGGGCTTAGGTGGCAGATCTGAAATTTGGGGCCTGGGAGCCAGTTCTGTTGGCTTCGGGGACAGGTCTACAGATGGTGGCTTTTGTGGCAGCTCTGCCAACTGTGATGATTTCTGAAAGATTTCAGGCGGGACACCGGCTTTGTCTAGGGACAGATGATGGCTGGTTTCCGTTTTCCTTAGTGCCACTGCAGGAAGCAATCACAAAGACAGGTCATTTGAACTGAAGAAGAGGTGTCCAGCCGTTCTCCTGCTGTGGCCAGCTGGAAGAGGCAGTCCCTTAAAAGAGCACTGCTCTAAAGCCAGCATCTGGATGTGTCTCCAATTCTAGCTCTAACACTTATTAGCTGAGTGACCCTGGACAAATTACACAACCTCTCGGTGCCTCAACTCTCTGGATTGCCGTAAAGATTGTTAGTATGCGTAAAGGGTTTAGTGACAAGCATTATGACTGTAACAGTATCATTGCATTCCTTGAGGCTAGGATTCCTAGTTTCATTCATTTCTGTAGCTCGGGGACCAGGTATTTACTGTGTGATCAGTGGGGAAACAGCTAAGGCACACAGAATGAATCAAACTGAGGGTTTCATCCATAAAACATAATGCAATCAGAAAAATATTTATATTTTTTCATTTATTGGACGTGGAGCAGCCGGGACTTGAACTGGCACCCATATGGGATGCCGGCACTGCAGGCCGTGGCTTTACCCGCTACGCTACAGCAACAGCCCCCAGAAAGACATTCTTGAAGGAGAAGGAAGCGGGGAGAGAGGAGGAGGAGGACTGCTATGAACTATTACAAGCTGTACTGGAGCTGTTTCATGCCTGGCCTGGGTGCTACATCCTTTCCCAAGGAAACCAAATACAAGGGCACCTGCTCATGGGCTGCCCTGGAGCTCCAGTTGATGTGGTGTGGCTCAAAAAGTGGGTCAGTCAGGTTCCTCTCTTGGGAGGCTGAAATTGGGCAAACCACACTCTGAGGCTGGCAGGAACTGGGGGGAAAGGCTGCGGCATTCCCTGGGGTGGTGGCATTGGGAAGCCTTGCTGTGAGCCAGGCTGCCTGTAGGAGAACAGAAACTGTGGGTGCATGTTCCCCGCTCTGTAGCGTCAGTTCTAGCAATTTATCCTGAAAAATGACCAAAGTCACACAGAGACTTCTGTGCCATGGTGTTCAGCGCAGCACTATTTATAAAGAAAAATGGCAAAATGTCTGAATGTGGAGCAGCAGGGGATACCTTAGACAATGGAATACTACAAAACTAATACAAATTATGCTGTTGTGAAACTAATTTCATGGGAAATATTTGATTTATCATGGGACTAAAAATCAGCTTAAGAAAAAAAAAAAAAAGCAGGGAAAAAAAGACAAAGGATACAATAGCACGCCAGTCATCCAGGGGGCAAGACTCTGAGTGGTTGGTATTAACCTGTATTTTCCAGATATTATGTAATGGATGGATATATGGGTATCACTTTATAATAATGGACAAAATGAGACAGCATCTCTCCTTTAGGGATCTCTGCCCAACCTCTGCTTATCTTATTTCCATGTTAGCTTGACCATTTCTCCAATTCAGAGTCTTTTCTGACCACATTCTTAAACCCTGAAGTGCAGGCAAGGAGGGTTTTCTCCACAGTTGATGCATATGGCGTGTACTGCTAAAGTGAGGCACAGCAGAAATAGAAAAGGGATGAAAATCCCAGCCCATTCACTACAGAAAAAGACAAAAAAAAAAAAAATTACTCCACATGGGCAGGACTGACTGGAGAGAGCATACGACAGGCCCTTGGAAAAGCTGCGTGGGACACTGCACACCTCTTCAAGGTTCACCCTGAGATGTGACAATTCTACACTGAGAACTGACACTGAGAGTACAGCTAAGGAAAAGGCCCACGTAAAGAAGCTCACTCCACACTGTCACCATGAACTGCCAACAAATGGGGAGGCTGCGCAAGCGATGGCAGTGCACCTGCTGCAAGTGCACCCCACTGTGATGCTTACAGAGAGTTCTCCAGCACCTGAGAAGTGCTCACGTGGAAATGCGCCCAGAAGCAGGCAGCATGCAAGACTGTGTTTGCATTACAGTGACAAGGGGAGGACAATGTGTATTCTGGAAGGGATCAGGGACTTGTACAGGTGAGTTGTTCATCTAAAAATTCCTTTGACGTTTCTGTAGCATTGCTTTTTGCTGTTCAAACTGGCTCTACTGTAGCAGTCTGCGAGAAGAACTTAAATTTTTAAAGGGTACACAGAAGACGTGAGAACTGCAGCCCCGTCCTCTTTCACATTACCCTGTGCCCCTCGTGGGTCACAACTGTGCCCATGGACAACCAGGAAAGGAGGAAAGGGGTCTGGTTGGACAGGGCTAGCATCAGATGAGCGTGGAACTCCAGGTGGGGCCGCAGCCTCTCCCTTGAGCATCCGAGATGCCTCTTGTGACTGTGTTCACCTGCCAAGGGGGCACCCCGGTCTAGAGAGCCGAGCGCCCTGTGGCAGAGCCCTTTCCACTGCTGCAAACCAGCACCTGGCACACAGCCTGCATGAGCACAGGCACTCAGGCAATCCCGGGGAACGAATTCAGTCAAATGTGGGCTTTGGGAGTTAAGACCCAGACATCACTCCGCCCCTGCCCATCTGCTAAATAAACGTGACCTGTAGTGAGTTTCTTAACCTCCCAGGCCTGCTCTCTCACACAAAGATGTGGACAGTACCGTTTCCTTCACAAGGGGTAGATGTGGTTCTATCAGATGCAAAAGTACCTGACTCATAGCAGACCTGCGGGAGATGCAAGAACCCTGCACATCAGATGAGGGGAGGGGCAGAGGGCTGCTGGCCACCGGCAGCTCCCTACTTATGTGCCACGGAAGGCAGAGGAGGATGGCCCAAGTGCTTGGGCCCCTGCACCCATGTAGGAGATCTGGAAGAAGCTTCTGGCTCCTGGCTTCAGTCTTGCCAAACCACAGTCATTGTGGATATCTGGAGAATGAACCAGCAGATGGGCTCTCTCTCGCTAACTCTGCTTTTCAAATAAATGAATAAATACGTCTTTTAAAAAAAAGTTGTGGTCCAAAATAGGATGAGCATTCGTGCCATTTGTTGGCATATGCTGTGCTCAGCACGGTTCCAGGTGCCTGGGACACAGCAGTGGACAGAGAGGTGTTTACCTGCGGGGAGCTCCCGTTTCAGAGGGTGACCAGTAATACAGAGCATGCTGGAAGAGGAAGGCAGAAAAAGCAGCAGAAGGGAAAGGGTGCTGTGGTGTGTGTGGGGAGAGTGGTTACAAATAAGAGGCTTAGGGAAGGTCTAATAGAGCGAGATTCAACCAAAATGCGGAGGAAAGGGTACCTGCCATGTTGATATCTGGGGCATGGTAGAGGGCTGAAATGGCACAGCCAGAGGAAGAAGTGGAAAGGCTCTGAGGCTGGAGTGTGTGTGTGTGTGTATGGGTATTTATAAGAAAGCACTGTGGGGCTGGTACCATGGTACAACGGGATAAAGCTGCCGTCTGTAGTGCCGGCATCCCATATGGGTGCCAGTTTGCATCCTGGCAACTCTACTTCTCTTCCAGCTCCCTGCTAATGTGCCTGGGAAAGCAGTGGAGGACGGCCCACGTACTCAGGCCCCTGTACCCACGTGGGAAACCCAGATAGGGCTCTTGGCTCCTGGCTTCTGCCTGGCCTAGCCCTGCCTGATGGTCGGGGCTGTTTGGGGAAGTGGACCAGCAGATGGAAGATCTCTCTCTTCTGACTTCCAAATAAATAATAAATCTTAAAAAAAAAAAAAAGGAAGCAGCAGGTCTGTGCTGCAGGAGTGGAGTACCCAAGGGGGCAGGTGATAAGGCAGAGGCTTCCAACCAGGGGAGACCTGAAACCCCCAAGGCCATGGTGAGGACTTAGCTTTGGTCCTGAGTGAGGCAGGGAAGCCCTGGATTGCTGGAGACAGAGCAATGATGTGACTGAGCAGGGGTCAGCCCGGCTGCTCTGCTGAGAGCAGATTGCAGGACCAGGGTAGAAGGCTACAGGCAGGCGGGATGTCCCAGTGGTCCTGACAAGACCTGGGTGACAGTGGGGACGTGGTGAGAGGGCACTGTTTTAACCGCAGTGCAAAGGAGAACAAGCAGAGCTGTAGGAACTGCACATGGGGACTGAGAGGGCGGAAGGAGGCAGGCAGGTCTCTTAGGTGGGAAGGCTTGAAGGCCTGGAAGGCTGAGATGGGAGGAACAAGTCTGGGGGAGAATCCTGAGGCTGCATTCAGACTTCAGCATGGAGGGGAAAGGCAGTCACAGATCAAAAGCAGCCCATGACCATGACCTGTGGTGCACCTACATATGGACACAGAGCTCACAGCTGAGGATGACCCAACAGAGCGGGTGGGGAAACTGTGAGTGCTCTGAGGAAGACAAGGGAGGAGGAGCAACCGGCAGTGCCAGGAGCTGCAGACAGGCCAAAGAGGAGCGGGGCTGAGACCTGGCGCTGGCCGCTGGCCGTGTGGAAGGGTCTGAAGAGAGCATAGTGGAGTGGCTCCTGGCTTTGTGGCTCGTGGCTGGGAACTCCACACGGAGAGGCACAATATGACCTGGAAGTGGTTCTGCAAACGCCTGATTAGGTCTGGACTCAATGTCCAACTGACAGGAAACACGGAGGAGAGGGGAACATGCTAGGGGAACATGGGGCTGCAATCAGCAAATCCCAGACAGGAAACAGCTCACAAATAACTCAGTTCCTCAACGAGTAAGTTACCAGAAAAGGAGGCTGATGCAAGAACGCTTCAGTCTAAGGAATGAGACAAATCAGTCACCTGTAATGTACAGGCCTTAGTTGGTCCTTATTCAAATAATTTGCTTTTGAAAAAGGCCCAATATTTTTGAAACAATTAGAAACGTGAGCACTGAGTATCTGACGATATTAAGGGATTTTTTTTTTGAGATGTGATAATGAGACTGCATGTGTATAAAATGCTAAGATGTCTGGGCTTTGCTATGGAATTACTATGCACAGCTGGTAAGTGTTGGAGAGGAGTATCTGGGCAGGGTGGAGAAGGCTGCATTACAGTATGCTATGAGACAGTTTTGTGTGAGGGGACCTTAAGAAGCTTGTGGAAGTAGTGGCCTTTGGCCTGGCGGTTGAGACGCCAGTTAGGGCACCCATATTCCATGTCACAGTGCATGGGTTTGAGTCCTGGCTCCAGCTCCTGATTCCAGCTTCCTGCTAATGCACTCTGGGAGACAGCAGGTGATGGCACAAGTAACTGGACTCTGTCACCCACATGGGAGACTTGCACTGGGTTCCCAGCTCCCAGCTTTGTCCTGCTCAAACCCAGCTGTTGCAGGCATCTGGGTAGAGAACCAGCAGATGGTAGCTTGCTTGCTCTTTCTTTCTGCCTCTCAAATTAGAAAAACAAAACAAAACATTTTTTTGTATTAAAAAAAAAAAAGGTTTTTGGAAAGCAGAATTCTGGTACAGAAAAAACTGAAAACAGGCAGTTTTTTCATAATACACATTTTTCATGAACATTTGGAAGACCCTGTGTTTGCAGACTTCACACAATGAACTTATCTTTTAATTGTACTTTCCATAAAATTTTTGAAGTACCCTCCATATATGTTTACTATAAGATATTTCAAAGATTAAAAAATCCACAGGAAAAGAGAACGGGAGGAGAATAATGGGGAGGTTGGAAGTGGGCTGAGTGGGAGCTCTGAGCAACAGAGCAGAGCGAGGGAAGGTAGAGGGTGGTCCCCAAGGGTGGGACAGGCAGGGTCTCCTTGGGACCACGTGGTGGGCTTCTTTGTGGATTCACTGAGAAAGCACAGGCGAGTCCTCCTAAGCAGAGACACAGTGTGGGCTGGGAGGGCATGAGCCCGGACTGCCAGGAGCAGGAAGGCGTGGTGTGAGGTTGGGGGACAGGATGGCGGGACCCCCACCCTGACTGAATGCTTCTTCCAGCCGTATCCAGCTGTTGGATGCAGTCCAGTGAGCAGAACACAGTGCAGGAGGAGTAGGAAGATGAGGGAGAAGGCTAGGTAGTGGCTCTGGTGATGGGCTGATGCTAGGGCGGCAGGGAGGGGTGGCCATGAAGCAGGGAGCACAGGGAGCAGGTGGCAGCAGCATGGAGGGTCCCAGTGGGGTCTAGGCATTGTTGGGGTTTGGGAGCTGGAGGAGCAGATGGAGGGATTCAACAGTCACGTGTGAGTGACACAGGGTGGACTCTGGGGCAGACTACAGATGGGGTAAAGGCACCTGGGGAATTTGCCTCAAACCTCTCTGAGATCAGGATAGCTGTTTGGGCAGTTGAAACAAGAAATACAACCAACACCAAGCACGGATACCACTGGGCAACCTTGGGGAAGCCTTGCATCCTGCTCCGGAGAGAATCATTCTGCTGCATCGGGGCTCCCTCACGCTACTGCACAGGAGCCTGGCCCCCCCGACCAGTCCATCACCTTCTAAATGTGTCACCTGACTGAAGAACCTTGGGGAGGGGTGGATTTCAACCACCCAACCAACACTAAACCCTCATTTACTCGAACGAGGCCACAGAGCACTGGACTCCGGTCAGAAGTCTGGCTGCCGGCACTTGACAGTCCTCAGAGCCACTCTGGGCTCCTCTGAGCCCATCTCTACCTAACATAGGCCCTGCTGCCTTGCAGGTTCATGTGAGGAGCAAACGAGCCGTGTGCTCCTGAAGGTGCCACTCTGACACTAAGGCACAGAAGAGCGGTGGCGCTGTCTTCAGTGTAATCACAGGAGACTGAGGTTTTGGTTTTGCATGCAGAAAGCTCGGTCAGGACTGAAATGGGGTCCGAGGGTTGAGTGTCTTAGCTTGGCACAGAGGCAGCATGCACAGACCCTGCTCCGCTGTCTTTCCCGAGCCTGGGCATCTCCCCTCTGCACGGCACAAGCTGTCCCAGGGACAGCAGTGAGGGGTTCACGGGAGCAGGACTTCCTTTTGTCCTTAGAACCTTACGAAGCAGGTGTTACCTTCCCCTGTCTACAGAAGAGGATTTTGAGGCTTCTTCAGTGAGGCTACTAAGTCACTTGTCTAGAGCCACAGAACTTGTAAGTGGTCAAGCTGGTACTGGCTCCCAGGTCTCCCTGCTTTTACAGAGGAGAGGCAACGGTGCTGGGAGACCACAAACATGTGTCTTCAGAAAAATGTGTTAACTCTTAGGAGGGCGCGATGACCCCTTATTTACAAGCAAACACAGGAGAGAGAACTCTTACCTTTCTGAGGTAGTTTAGGAAGAACTCTTGGGCCAAGGGCAGTCTTTGCAGAACTGGCGCTGATTAATAAATAAGAATCACTGAGGATCTAAAAGTGCTGTCATATCAACAGTGATTTGTCATTCAAGGAAATCACAGGCATTTACAGGAAGAGTTCAAGAATCCTTTCAAAATGTCTTTAACAAAAGATTATCATCTATTTTCTGCATTTTTCCTTTGGGTGGAACAGGAAAATGGTGAAAAAAAATGTCTATTAATGACAAAGCCAAAGTTCTCCATCTCAGAGCTTTTTCCAGTGGTAACAATGTTTATGAAAATACTTACTGAGTCATGGCCCCACACAGCAGCACTCACCTCACACAATCCCACAGGCAGCCCTCGTCTGCCCCATTTCCAGACAGGGATACAAAAGTGACACAAGTGTCCCCGGCTGGCAGGTAGTCCGGGCTGGTCAGTGGTGGCCACGGAAATTCAGTGGGCCTCCAGAGCCCTCACTTCCTCCCGTTTGCCAAAGTCCACTGCTGGGTTCTCAGGCTTCCAGGCTTGCCCTGGCTGTGGCCTCCATTTGCTGGACATGCAAATGAGTAGGGGTAAAAACGCCCAAGTCCCAGGAAAGGCTGTCCCACCACCATGTGGTCTCAATAAGCCAATGAGGCATCTATTAGTTGGAAACTTCTCTTTCCCTTTAACAAGGAGCTACATTCCCAGGGCCGGGGCACTGCACACCTGAAAAGCAATGGCAGCCAACACGCCTGAGCCATGTCTGCTAAGAACCTTTTTATTCTCTGGCTCTCCTTTTGTGTCCTCTGACGCCTAAGCAGTGGCATCTTTTACTACTTTCTATCCTAATTAGATTTAGCAGGAAAAGGGAGAGGCAAACCAACCACAGAAGAAGACCCAAAGAAAGAAGGTGAGATGCACACGTTCCTCTCTGCCATCCTGACCCTCAAGCCCCTGGGTCTGACTGCTCTGTCTCAACTCACTGGAAACCCTCCCAGCTGTGGATCCTGGAGGAGACCAGGCTTGTGGCAAAGCCACTACACTAACAAGAAGCAGCAAACACGAGAGCGCTCGGGCTTGGCTTCTAACGGTGCTGGAGCCTGACCTCCTCAAGGCAGTTTCAGCTTCTTCCTGGGGAAGCACAGCTACGCACGGCTACGGTGTGAGAATGTCATTCGATCTTGGCCACGTATGGACGGCCAAGGCCTACAGAGTCATCACTTCCTTACCCAGAAGCCTCTTCATCAATCACGTGTGCTTGCACCTGGGGTTTTTCCTATCTATCTGCCAGGAACCCGAGACCACTGCCACTGGGGGTGCTGTGTGTACACATGTGTGGCTGTACACAGGTAGGGGAAGGAAGACTCAACAAACCCTCAAATGTCTCTAGTTTCCCCTCGGCTTGACCCCGTTTAACAACATTTTATGGATGCCTGCTGGGTGTCACTCTTCTCGCTCTGGAAGCAGGCTGTCTGAACTTGAGCTGCAGGAGGACACAGTGAGGAGTGAGAGGTGGGTATGAGGGTGAAGAAGGGGCATGGGATACGGGAGAGCACTGGCTGCGGGACCACCTCTGTGGGCCTTGTTTTCCAATCACCTTGTGGAAGTGAGGATGACAACCTCGCAGGGTTGTATGGATTAAATAAGATAGTGGTTATTAAAAGAAATGAAGTTCTGTTTTTCCACCTATGACAAACACTGGAAAATAACCCCTCGACACTGCTGGCTCTGTTCCTGAGGCTGTCTGGAAGTGGCTCGTTATGTCCATATCTCAGATCACACCTCGAGAGAAAACCCTTTGGGGTGCAGCTGGGATAAAAACTGCCCACAGCTCTCTCAGCGTCCACGGGAGGAAAGGCACACCCTTTCAGCCCAGCGCAAAAACAAATCTTACACCTGGGGCCCTATTCTGATGTCTGAAAATCTCTGGATTACTATATCAAGTTCCCTGAAGAGTACATTTTCAATCCCAAGTCTGCAGAAGGAGCCGTAAGCTTTCTTAAAACACGAAAATTAAAAACAAGAACGTGTTCTGGCAGGCGCCGTGCTGACTCTGACTACCAGGCAGGGGAGTTGAGTTCCCTGCCTGTCATTGCACGGGCAGAGCTGTGCTGCCAAAACCATGGTCTACAGAGAGAAGCTGGGCCAGCGCCCTCTGCTCAGCGGTGAGATGTGCATGCAAGCGGACTGTGAATGCTTGGTTTCTCCCTGGAACCAGCACCGCCCGCTGACCACACTTTGAGTAGCACTGGCAAAGTCACTACCGGCCACGTCCACTGCAGCCAGGAGCCTGACAGAGGAGGGAACTTGCCAGGGCTGCTTACCTCGACTGCTGAGAGAGCCCTTCAAACTTGTTTGCAGTCTTACTTGAAGATGAGGAGCCCACATCGTTTCCTACGAGGAAAACCGCAAGTCAGAAGCTGCATCTGTGACACGGGATACGCGGGTTTGGCAGACAGACAGGCACTCCTCAGGTTCCAGAAAGGCACTTAAAAGACTCCACCCAGAACGAATGCATTTCTGGCATTAAAGCAAAATCCAGTTCAGCACTGTTTGGGGCTTTCACAAGGTTTTTACTGCTAGCATGGGAGTTATGTCAAAGAAGCAAGCAGTCTGCTCCCTGGGAAGGCCTCTAAAAGAACTTAGGAACTTGGTGCTGAAGCTCTTGTCCCTTGCCTGTGGGGCAGAAAAAATAGAAAGATTTTGAATTGACCTAGAGATTCCCATGTGGGGAGACCACCCCCAACCAGCCAGACTCAGAAAAATATAGTAGTGACAACTGGTGCCCTGCTGGGCAAGGCCCCACTTACCCACTCATCACTCAAACACTCATGTTTATTAAGCATCTACTTTGTGCATGGAATGCTGTGGAGCAGGAGGCACAAATGCAAACCAAACGTCACCGCTCTGGCAGCGTAGGGTCTGGCCTGGGAGACTTATGCACAGCAACTATTCTAATAATGTGGAATGAAATGAATGCTGAATTAGCTAGGTTGCTGTGAAAATGCAGAGGAAATAGTGCAGAAAATCTAATTGGTAAGAGGGGGCAGGGAGTGTCCCTGGAGGCACTGAACAGGTGAAGAACTTTGCAGCTGGAGGAGCAGCAAAAGCAGAGGCAGACAAGTCCAAGTGCACCTTGTCCAGAAGGTCAAAGGACTGGTTGCAGTAAAATAGGGCTCTTCTGAGACCATCTCATGGCAGGAGAAGTGCAGGGCAGTGCAGGGGCCCTGAGCTGCTAGGCACCCAGGAGGAGCCCTGGGGACCCACAGGGGCAGAGCCAGGAGCTGGGGCTCTTGTTCACCTCCCTGCCTGCCCTTCCAGCAGCTGTTCTGCAAACTCCAAACATTCTCTTCCTTTGGCAGATGCTGCTCTTTCCCTGCTGACACAACCCGTGATACCACCCGGGGGCAAGTGGGGCGGGCTGGCTAAGCGGCTCAGAAACAGGAAGGTAGACAGCAGAGGATGGGGTCTGTGGAAAGACCTGAACGAACCCTCCTTCTACACGATGCATCTGCTCAACAGCACCAACAGCTGCCCAGGTGCCTCCAACACCCCCCTGGCCCTGTTTCCTCACAACAACCCCACTGAGAGGCACTGGCATCACTGTTCCCCTTCAAAATTCAAGAAAGTGAGGCTAAGCCAGTGAGTGGCTGCAGGCCCGGCAACTGAGTGACATGCCCGCGTCCCTACCATGGATCTGTGCTCTTCACTGCATATCACGAATGCCCGATAGTCACACGAGTAACAGCAACGCCATTTCCTGAGCTCTTTCCACGAACAAGGTACTGTGCTCAGTACCTCAAAGTAACCATGCTCAGGAAATGGGCAATAACCGCTCCCCACATTATGGGAGTTTATGAAGAAACAGGGAGGGAAGCAAAGCAACTTGCCCAAGCTGAAGTGGCAGAGAAGGGTCAGAGCCCACGTCCAAGGTCTGTCTCTGAACTACCTCACGCTCTCATCCCCCAGACCTACTTGATCTACTGAACCAGGAAGGCTGGCAGAGTGCTAAGACTGGACTTCCCAGGCAGAATGTTCTGTAACTCTAGGATATATACACAAAAAGCAACAAGCTAAACTGGCATTACCTGGCCCACAGACCTTCAAATGACTTTTGTTGAATTTTGATAAGATATTCCTCCTACTCATCAAGTTAGCTCCATGAGCCTGTAACTTAATATTTCAGGGCTTCTTTAGTTACCTCTTAGGAAATCCTCTGAGCTCTGATTTCTTTCAGGCAGGCATTTCTCTGCCACACCACATTCAATGCTGAGTCTCTGGGGCTGGATATCAAATCTCACCCATTCAGACTTAAATGAGCCATAACAACCACAATATTTATGGAATAAACTGTTGCATTTGCTAATTCCCTTTCAAGATAGAAAACATTAACCCACACATGCCGGAGTGAAGCCGGGGCCAGAGAGGCTGCTGAAGCCCCCAGCTCTGCGTGGTCCCTGTGCGGTCACACGGCTGAATCATCAGACTAGGGTGGGTGTTGCTGCCCAACACGGACAGGTCAAGCTAAGCAGAATCCTCATTTAACCTTCCTGTCTGCCCACTTAGGGGACTGTCTATCCTCTGGAGATACTGTTTCCATGCTCCTCTAACTGTGCCTCTTCTGTTCCTTTCCCTCCCATTCTTGGTGAATTCCTACACCACCTCCCAAGTCACACGCTGAGAATTCTCCTCCTCCTTGTGAGCTGTGGCTGACAGTGTGGATTAGGGAGCCAGAGAAGGCTGGTTCTGAATTCTCACGGCAGCTCTGAGCAGTGACTGTGAGTCTGGATGACAGCTTCCTCTCTGAGGCCTCCACTTCTTCCTGCGCGCCCTGGGGTTGACAACAGGAAAAGGAAGAAGTCTCTACCCCAAGGCTCTTTAGCGAGGCAATGCTAATTTGAAATGCACTTACTGGGTGTTTCAAACACTGAGCTCTTTTTCACCTCCAAGTCCTAGCCTTGAAATGTGAGAAGTGAACCACTTTGTGGTATAGTTTTTCATTTACTATTTGCTCTACATTAAAGAAAAATGCGACCCAGTGGCCGATGCTGAACATTAATGATTCCCAGAGGTCAGTAAACCAGGGATTGGCAGGATATGGATAACTACACAGACTTCCAAGATGTTCATCAGTGTACGTTACAGCCTCCCACGACAGCCACTGCAGCACTATCTCTGAACGTCAAAGGAGAAGGGTCCGGTAAGAACACTGGGGTCAAAACCTGCAGTCTACTTCTAGCTACTGTACGAGACCTGATGTTACGGATTTTGTGAAGAGATGGTACCCTTGGGCTTCATTTTCATCTTCTGCTACTTTTACTCTTCCGGTGTCCTCATTTCCTTAGCGTTTAAGCTGCATTACAATATGTTCATCTGTTATAAAGTAGGTTATCAAAAACAGGGAGAGGTTTAATGAAATGCCACTTCAAAAATCAGAGGCCTGTTTGTTTTCTTATCGAAAGCCTGCCTGAGAAGTCTCCTGAGACAGATGGCTGCGCTCAACAGAGGAGGGACTGCAGTCACGTGACACCTGGGCTATTTTGAGCACGATGGACACTGCGATTCTGCAGTGCCCATCCCTCCCTGGGCAGAGCTGGAGCCGCACACATGGCACCGTGTTGTAGGGGGATGGAGTGGCACTGATAGTGGCGCACGAGCCAAGTGTGACTGATGGTGGAGGCAGGACCTTTGCAAATGAGCTGAATGCCAGAAATGCCCAAGGAGACCAGGAGGAACAAAGTGATGGCAGAGCCAACCAGCGGCGTAAGTTTCAAAGCTCGACAGGTGGAACCTTCTCCTGGTGGAGGAAGAGGCTGCTGAGAGAGAGAGAGAGAGAGCGCGAGCAAGCGCGCAAGTGTGAGAGGGAGCGAGCAAGAGAGAGCACCTATCTATTGATTTACTTCTCAAATGCCTGCTGTGATTTGCACTGGGAACTGGGAATCAGATCTCCTGCATGAGTAACAGGAACACAATTGCTTGAGCCATCACCACTGCCTCCTGGGGTCTGCATCAGCAGGAAGCTGAAGTCAGGATTGGAGCTGGGACTTGAATCTAGGCACCCTGATACAGGATGTGAGCACCCCGTCTGTGGTATTTGTTGCAGCAGCTGTAGGAAGCAGGTTTCTATTTCACGTGACAGTCTACTGTCAAGTCGTCCAGCAAAATGCTAGGGTGAGAGTAAGAGCAACAGTAGCTGCCATTTACTGAGGGCTTCCTATTTTCTGGGCCCTGTGTTTTAGTGCCTTTCTCATTCAGCCTTCACAGTAACTCTATGGGTCATTTAGGCACTATTACCAGTCTCATTTTGCAGCCACAAAAACTGAGGCACTGAACAATTCAGAGAGTCACTGAAAGTCACAGGACTACCAAGAGGTAGAGATGGGATTAGAAGGCTGTGTGACACTACAGCTCGCATCAGAGACTGCTCTACATGTGCCCTGGCAAGGGGCTCGTACACCAGGAACGAAAGGTACAGCACAGAACCACCAGGATACCCTGAATGCCAGAGGACAATGTATGTGTGTGCACACAAGACACTGGACTGGGCAAAGCCTTTAAAGCAGGCCCTAGGAGATCCGGTCTTGAAGAGTGACTAGGCATGAACAGGAATACAGAGAATAATATTCTAGGTTGAGGGCTCAGATTTGAGAGGAAAGAATGAGTTGGGGAAGGTGCTGAATCTTACTCCGGCAGCCAGGTCCTGTTTTGGGGGAGGGAAGGTGAGGTGCGGGGGAAGAGCTAAGAGGCTGCTCCTCTACTATGTCCTGATGCCAGGTGCCTCCCCCAACCCCAGACTTGATCTCTGACAGCCCCAAATCCCTCAGTGTCGTGGGCTGAGGAGAGATGGGAGGTTCAGGGGGACATACGGACAGTGGAAAGATGGGCACGCAGGGAAGCCGCAGGTACTGTGGAAAAATGCAGCTCGGGAGGCTCACCTCTATGTGCCTTCCCAACAAGCGGTCTGGCCCCTGCCTCTGGAACACCATGGTGGCAGGAGACAGGTGTTAGGATCACCAGGCAGTGACCACATGACACAAACGACAACATACCACTTCCTTATGAGAAGTCCCACTGTGTTCATGTGTTCGCCCGTGTGCACTTACATGCCTGCTTCTGACCTGTGCCTGTAGGTGCGTTTAAGTGTATCTTACACTGGAGTTCATGCCAACACATGATGAACAGCCTTGGTAATTCCAGAATTAACATTTATCCTTGTCTGGGGGTGACTACCAGAATCCGTGTCACACGGACAATGGCTCCTGTGCAGCGGGCAGATTTCTGGTTTCCTGTCTTTCAGAGCAGGTTGTAGGTGTGAGGCTCTCAGCTAGTTGTCAGGTGGGCAGTAACTTCTCCATGGTGACAACAGGCTTGTTTCTCAGTGAAAAAAGCTCCTCACTCCACCGGCTCTGGGAGAAAGAAAAGGCCAGGTGCTGGGCTTGCTACTTAGCGCTGCGAAAGAAGTCTTAAAAAATGACAGATTTCATGCCAGAGAAATTTATTTGAGGAATGCTTAAATCCATGTAAAGTGACTACAGGCACTAGAGAAGCTTTACACAGAAATAAAGCCAGGTAAACAAGAGGATCAGAGCTTAATAAAATTTACAAAGAAGGCTAATTTGTGAACTGAGGTATGCAAGTCTAAACAGGAAACGTAACTTTCCATGGGACGTTATTGTGGAGAGAAAAGTCCCTCTCTGATAAAACCTGGGGACTCTGGAAGGCCTAGGGATGCATGCTCAGAAGCCGTCAGAGGCATTCCTGGTATCCACGTGCGTCTGTGCCCGCATGCCTCCGTTATTCTTGCCTTGGTTGTTTCTCCTGGGAACAAATCCCTTAAAACCCCTCTCAAACTCCTGCTCCTCTCCGAGGCCTCCCCTGACTTTCCTATGCAATCGGACAGTCTATCCCTCAGCATTACACAGTACTTACTTAACACAGCCATCCTGACAGTAAAGAACATACAGTTTAATTGTTAGTACTGGTCTGTTGTCCTCAGCTGATCATGAGCTCTGTGAGCATATGGATTGAGAAGGCCCAAGCAATAAACACAGGTGGTGTCAAAAATGAGCTGAATCAACAAATGAATGGCTAAACACTCAGCCACATTCTCACATGTGCACACCCACCCACACCCACACTGTGGCATTTGGGTCAGATGGTGGACAGGTGTGCCAATCTGCAAGTGGACAGTATGGTGTTTTTTTTTTTTCCAAAAAATTTTTAACACTTGATTCAGGCTTTTTATGATGCCTTTAGAAGCATTAAGCTGAATTACCTATCAGCATAAGCACAATCAAAAAACGAAACAGAAAAAAAAAATCCCACAAAGAAACTCTTTGGCAGGAAGTGATGAGACATGCAAAGTAGCAAGTTCTTTCAGCCAAGCTTCTAGGCACATCCATCATGGGCCAGGGCCCTGCGAGGTGATAGGGTGACCCTGCAACTGCTGACGGGTTAGCAGTAAAGATGGAAATTATGTTCCTTGCAGGCAGAAATTTGTCATTTGTGGTCAGTGTCACAGAGGTGATTATACTGGCTGACTCCTGCTAAGTTTATTCATCCTCAAGTGATCACTGAACATCCTCTGTGTGCCTGGCACAATTCCAGGCTCTGCAAACACATGCAAGGACAAGACAGACAAAGTTTCCACTCTCATGGGGCTCCCATCCTCACGGGGGAGAAAGACACGAGGGGACAAGGTGCCTAGGAGAAAATGGATATGCAGAAGGCTCCTTGAGAGAGGTAGGTCAGGGAGACAAACATGCAGGCTGACAATGGAAAGGATTACAGGGCCCAGGCTTTCAAAGAGCACGACAGAGTCTCAGGAAGTACAGGGCCCCTGGAAGAAAGGGAGCATGGTGCATCAAGAAGTGGAGGAAGGCCAGTGGGGAGAGCAGAGCGGCACCAGAGGGGATGGGATGAAGGCCCTGGTCACACAGGCTCCTACAGGCCCACGGCGGGGTGAGCTCAGCAGGACAGCTTCAGAGGGTGGTTCGGAGAAGAGTGACTATGATCTGGTTTTATAAGACAACCTTTCTGGCTATTGCGAGAATGGATCACTCTGCTTTTCTGAGCCCATTTCCTTATCTGTAAGTAAGATTGGCAACACCTACCACACAGAGTTGCTATTATGATTGAATGAGGTCTAGGAAATGCCCAGCACCTTATTACTACTGTTAGTTTTTGATGGTTCTAAATATATTTCACATCACCTCTTGACCTCTGAGGCAGGTCTGATTACAAGCATCCGAGTCCTCATCCAACAGGTGTGTAGCCTGCTACATTTCCTGCATGTGCTGACTGTCCACTGCCCAGTGGAGTCCCACGAACTGCCTGGCCCTGGGCAGCTTTGGCCCTGACTTTGGGTAACTTACCCCAAGGAACTGCGCCTTTGTTTGGGGGCCCATGAGGTAGTGGGCTGGGAGGGTCGGACAGGGTTCTCTTGTGTCCGGGTGGTGGGGGAGGAGGCCTCTTCTTGGATAGGGTGGAGCTGCCACTAGAGGTCTGGGTGCTTAGAGGGAGTGTTGAAGGTGGGCCAGTTGGACCTGGAAGGAAATTGAATGGGGGCAGGAAGGTTAATCCCAGTCTCAGACACAGAACCACCAGTACGCGATTACTTCCACATATTATAATGTGGTACAACAACATACACAGACAAATGTAAACGGCTGGACAGGGCCAAGTCCATCAATCCAACAGCTCACAAAAATAGGGTTTAAAAAAAAAATGTTGGTTTTTAAAAAAAAAAAAGGGGAAATTACAATGAAGGAAATTCAAGTGTGTGCTGTGACAGGACAAAATGCTGGTCAACACAGAATGCTAATGGCTTTAGATCATCATTTAGGGACGATGGGGAAAAATAAAACACATACACATTTCAAGCTGACAACTCACTGGAATCATCACAAAATCTACTGAGGAAGGAGGCTCACAGCAGTACCAGCACAATCAATAGAGAAAGAGCAGAGCACTGAACAAGCTACACCTCCCATGGCCACAGGTTGGGGCAGGCAAATGTTCACATAATAGGATTTTTCTCTCCACCACAACTTTTTCAATAAACTGCCTGAAGTTTTTCTAAAATGAAAAAACAAAAACTTTTCTAAATAATGAAGGACCTAATGTGAAGAGTTACCTGTAAAGAAAGGAAAATCCAAAAATTCTTTTCTTCCAGTTCAAAATTGTTCTAGCAATCATACACCATCTATTGTATTGTATGTATTTGTATTGGACAAATGGTATAAGCTAGACATTTCTATAATTTTTTCTTAAAAAAGGACTCAACTTTCTTCAGAGGCACACAGGATAGCAGTAATGACAGTAATATTCCATATACACACAAGAAACATTACTGCAAAAGTTGGCTTCTTTGAACTTTTTTTCCACTCTTCTTTTTAAAAGCAGTTAAAAGAGCAGTATATGTGTTCTTAGTTTTGTTCATTTGAAGTGACACTGAAGTGGTCGGGGACTCTGCTGGGCACACTGACAGGTATTTCTTTATGGAATATTACCAGGTATATGTTGGAACCATGTTCATGGACAACTTGCTTCTGCAAACATTTAGAGGAAAAAAGAAAAAAGGAAAGAAACAAACAAAAAGCTAAGGACACTGCCACACCCAATGTATAACATGGAATGGTAGATACCTGATGTTCCAGAAAGGCTCCAAAAGAGCTTTCTACATTCTGTGTATTAAAAGAAAAGCTCAATTACTGCTGGCCTCCTTCCTGGGTGACATAAACTTCGGTATTTCCCACTGTTAATTGCCAGTCACTGCCAACACTGACTGAAACCATTATTTCTCAAAGATAGGTTAGTATTGGCAACAGATACTGCTACTTTCACCAGAATTACAATCTGTGTTAGGATTAAGTGAGCACAGCTACATAATTTGTTGTCTGTCCTCCAGATATGACACATGATGGAAGCCTATGGCAACTCCAAATCACTGAAGCTATTTTATTTTTGCAACAACAAGATGACTGTTGGGCTTGGCCTTGCATTTGTGTAATGCTGTGTAGTTTTCAAAATGCATTTGTACATGTTTTATTTCTTGTTTTTTCTCACCACCCTGTGATGTCTGTGGGTCAGGTATTATTGTCCGTATCTGGCAGCCAAGAAAGTGGGGGCTTGGCATGATCAAGGCTACACAGCCACCAGGGACACAGCTGGGACATGCAGGTGTCTACAAATGTTTAGGGGCAGTTGCTCCAGCAAACAATGCTGCTCGTTCCCAAAAGCCAGGGCAGTGTTTCCTGCCCTTGGCACCCGGGAAAATGAAAACGACAACAAACACTCAGTATCAGGAAGTGGTAACTTTCCTCTTGGAAATAAATGGATAATAGATAATGAACAATGGTGAGATTCTCTAGCAAGTTCATCTTTATCGCCACCTAGGGACTTCCTGATGCAGTGCACCTGAAAGGTCACTCAGTTTCCATCCAAATCCTGCCTGGAAACAAAAAATGCCATAGGCAAGTGCACATGGAACTATGTTTCTGTGTAAGACGGCACGTCATGTGCTTATGATCTCAGGAGTGTTCAGACCCAGGAATCGCCCTGTCACCACAAACCAAGCAGAAGCCAACTGCCTGAGACATTTCAGAGATGACGGGATTAGTGCTACACACCTGACTTCCTCTTGTTATTCGTGTCTCCATTTACTTATTTACTGCCTGACTCTCCCACCACACTACAGACCCTACTACTGCCAAGCTTTTCTCTGGCCTGGGAGATAAGTATTTATCGAATACAGGAGCAAACACATTCCTACTTCTCAAAAAATTTAATCTTTATTTACAGGAGGTAGTGAGCAGAGACAAAGATCCCATTTGCTGTCCAGCTCCCAAATTCCTGCAAAGCTGAGAGCCAGGAACTCAATTCAGGTCTCCCACGAGGGTGGCAGGGAATTAATACTGAATCACCACTATTACCTCTCTTGGGGTCTGTGTTGGCAGGAAGCTGGTGTCAGGAGTGGGGACTAGGAATTGGACCCAGGTACTCCAAGGGGGGATGCTGACACCTTAACTGCTAGGCCAAACACCCACCTCCACTTCTATTTTAAAGGCCAGTGATTGTTAAGGACAGGGCATCTCCACTGACAAATCAGAAACTGGGGGGAAGGTATCAGTCCTATAATGAAAAGGAGTAGTCAGTCCTATAATGTAATTTCTTATTTGGAAAGTAAACACATGGACCCACCTATTGCTCCAAACAGAAGCTACAGAGAAGAAGATGCCACAGAATCTTCTTCGTGGGTAGGGCATGATCAAAAAGGCTGAAAAATTCCATATTAGACCCTAGAAAAGCAGACTTAATTTTCTCTTTCTTTTTTTAAAATAGATTTAGAGTTCAGAATATTTCTAAAATCAGCAGCCATTTCTAAAACACTAGGGGGTGTTTTTATGTTAAATAAATCTGAGTATTGGCTCAGTTAGGAAGGAGGATAAAGGTGGCAGAAACAGAACAGAAGACGGCATCCAATCTGACACACAGGCAGGTGGAGGAGACAGAGGTGACTCACCCTTGCTCCACATTTCTGGGCCCAGCAATTTAATCTCAAGAGGCTGCAGCTATCCCTGACCTTTTCCCTGCTCACTAAAGCCCTCTTGGGGAAAACAATGTATTCGTAAACTGCAGAGGGGCTTGGGAAAATCTCACCAAATGAACAATGTTCTATCTTCAACAATAAGGATCTCTCTCCACTCCGACTAGAAAAACTGTCCTGGAAAACACATCACCTGCACCAAAATATAACCCCAAATACCTACTCCTCAAATCATAATCAGTATGCTTTTCAAGTCTCCTTCTCGTGCAGGATTTTCTAGAGCTATCAATTATTGAGTATTATGCACCTGCCCCAAACTTGAGAAGTTTTTACACACATCTTCTGGAGCTTACCTTGTAAAATATGTCTGTCACTACGGTATATTTTAAGGGTGAAAAGCCTCAGGGCCTAGAGAGGATAGGAACCTGGGAATCACAGTGAGTGAGTGCCTGAGTCTGAGTGCCACCCTGCGTGACTGACTCAAGGCTGGGTCCTCAGCCTTGATAACAGCCTGCTTCTCTTCCTCTGAATGGCTTCATATCCTCTCTGGGGACTACATTCAGGGCCACAACTGAGCTCTCTTCACTGGTGCATCCTCATCTTTCAAGGGTCAGATAGAACACAGCCTCATGCAGAACTCTTCTCCAATCCCCCTCTTACCCCCCGGAGCAACTGCTCTGTATCTGAACCCCCACAAGGCTGAACAGCACGAGATGCTGTCTACCTTGTAGCAGAGAGCTCACTCGCTCGCTCTTGCTCTCTCTCTCTCCTCTTTCTCAGCCAGGGCAAGATTCCTATGGCATTCGTACCTGATGCCAATGCCTGGCACATTCTGGGCCTTCAGTGGACATCTATGGAAGTAACTCATCGTCTAAGTCAAAAGGTTTGTTATTCAATGTCCTTGTACATTTGGTTTTCAGTAAAGCAGAAAACCTGGGGAGATATTGCTTAGAAATTTCGAAGGGAAAAAAAATAACAAGACTTATAAGATGGCATGGCAAATTATCTTGGCTCTTACATTTCAAAGGAATTAAAGTATCTTGATGGTTTTTGAAAAACTCGTCCATGAAGTATAATTTACATATTCTAACATGTCATACAAGTTATGGGCAACAAAAATGAAAATTTTATCATAATTTTCTAATGCGTTTGTTTTCATTTGTATTTTTAACTCACAAATAAAACTGGATAGATTCACTGGGTAGAACATGTTTTGAAGTATGTATATACACTGTGCAATGGCTAAATTGAGCTAATTAACCTATGTATTACTTCACATGCTTAATCCTCTCTTGTGGTGAGGATGCTTACAATCTACTCTCAGCTATTTTCAAGAGTACAATATGTTATTAATGACAGTCACCATGCTGCACAATAGATCACATGAACCTATTTGTCCTAATCTATCTAAGGGGCAAGTTTATACTAATTCACTTTACAAAGCAGATAAAGACACAACACTGGATATTTACATAGAGAAGGAAGGAACTGTTAGCATCTCCACACTCAGACGGGGAAACAGAGGCATAGTGAGGTACAGTGGAGCATGCTGGACCCTACCATGGTCAGCACAGGGCTGGCCAGGGCAGCAGTATGGCAGGCTGACCCCTGAGTACGAAAGTTCTGTGGCTGGCCGATTTCTGCACAGAAAATGGCATTAGCTATTCATTTTTCTTCAATCTCTTCCACGACCCTGATAATTAAAAGTCCACATTCAAGAGGCTCAGGGGTGGCTCTTGAACTCACACATCCTGACATGAGAAGCACAGTAAAGATTTCTTCTGCTTCCCTCTCCACACCTTGGTGGTCAGGCAATCTAACTAGACAGCCTGAGTCAGGAGGACCGCTCCTGAGGACAAAAGTCACAGATGATGCTCTGGGCCAGTGCTAGGTGATGCATGCACATGCCTGAAGAAAGATTGGGAGAAACTGATTAAAAAAAAAAAAAAAAGCCAAAAGCCAACAACAAAAAAAGCTCCTGAAACGAAACGCAAATCCAACGTGATTCAAGGCTGATAGCTGGTGCGAAGCTTTACCCTGAGTCACTGAAATGGCTGCGAAAAAACCCCAGGAAACTGTAAAGTCACAACGCGTGAGTATTGCTGCTGACAGGAAAAACACTTCCCAAGTGACACTTAGTCATCTGCTAGTGTATACCCCCCAGGTGGCAGGGCACTATCTGGTGCTGGGGAGGTCTTCCCTTTCCATCCTTTCCATCGGCCCTTTCCAGCTACCCGACAGGCCGCCCAGGAGAGCTGGAGAAAAGCTGTATAAAACGTGTGTGCAGCTGTGTTTGGGTACAACCGCAGCAAGCATTCAGCAGACGTTTTTAGCAAGTCCACGCACTGTCATATTCCCTAGGCATCTGGCGTGATTTTATGAATGCCCCTGGGCCACCTACTTCTGCAACATGCTCTCATGTATGCTTTCTGTTGCTTAAGCATTCTAGAGGCAACAACTAACACACTTCCCTCTGTGCTGGGGATGCAAAGACATCTCATTCCCAGCCCCTGCCCTCTAGAGCTCTGTCCCTGGCCGCCTCCTCAGGGCTGCAATCTGCACCTCTCCTGTCTCCACACCTCTCCAACAGCACCCTGCCAGCACAACAGTGCTGTAGCTGTTTTGGCACATGGGGAAGGAGTCACAGTTTCTTGTGGGTCAAGTCAAAGAAGGCTTCTTGGAGGGACAGAAAGTGAAGTTTGAGAAGGTTCACAGGAGTTCCCCTTGACTATGGAGCTGTGGCTGGGCATGCCACAGACTGATCTTAGCTTATTACTTTCAGACATAGTCTCTGATTAATGTGGGCATTTAGTCTCTTCATTGAGACTAATGACAAGGATATCATCTAGTTTGGTATTCTGCATGGCACAGAGCCTTCAGCCAAGTGTCCTACTGAGGCTCTGAGAACACCAGCCATTGTTTCTTTTGTGCGAATCACCTACTAGTTTATGAGACCGAAGTCAGAGCCTGTCTGAGGAAGGAAGTCGTACTGTGCACAATGCAGGGGTAATAGTTAGAGGTATGCACGTTATTCAGAGGGGCTACAGTATGTCCAGGGTCTTGACTATGAATAGATGGGAATGAACTGTAATTAGCATGTCAGTTGTTCCTATTTTCAAAGGCTTGCCAAGTTAGTTCTTTTAACTACATTAAATAAGCTTCTTGAGATTGGAATTATCAATCATTTACTTAACAAATTCTTAGTTTGGGAACGGGGCCTACTGAGTGCTGGGTCTATTTACAGCTCTTGTTAATTCAGCAGACTTGGGTCACCTCACTCTAGCTCTTATCTCCCAAAAGACTCTTTTTTCAAAGCTGAGGAGTTGTAGTGCCATCAACGTCAGCTGCAGTTCTCTCCATGGAGTACTAAGTGCTAGGTGTAAGCTAAACTTTCCATGTATTTCTCATTTAATCTCCACAAACATTACATGTGAGCTACTGACTCTACGTCAAGTATAAATGTTTGTCACTACTACTGGAAAGGTACAACATTTGGCAATGCAAGAAAAGAAACAGTTCTATAGCTTAAAATTATTTAAAAACAGGTAAATAAACCAACCAATCATAAATACTGTATGTTTTCAAGTACCTGTTTTGTGGGAAGAGTACTGTGGCGTCGTGTGGTCTATCACCTTGCTCCACATGCTAGAAACATCTACAGAGTCACACAGGCTAATAATACTCACAAAAGTATCTTACAGTAGTACATGAATAACGCAAAAGATGAAAAAACTGGGCATGGATTTCAAAATTTTTTTTGCACCAAAACAAACTCGTCTTCTCATTCAGTTTTCCCCAACATTTTTGAAGTCCCCTCATACTGCTCGCTGGATTCCAACGACAGTTCCACAAGGCAGGCAAGATAGAAATGTTCCTTCCATCTTCCTCAGAATGGAAAAGAAGAAACTAGCAGGTCTGACAAGCCTGAAAGCCCATTTTAATCTCCATCCAATTTCGGTCTCCATGTGACCTGAAGGAAGCTCCTTAATCTTTCTGGGGCTCAGTTTCTCTATCTGTGCAATCTGCTGCAGACTGCATTAATCTTTCAGCATTCTTCTAACAACAACAACAAGAAATCCAAGTTCTGTAACATTATTTTAACTTAAAGATGAAAAACAAACTAATCTTGGCCAGCCTGAAGAACCTCTAGCCTTAACAAGCATAAAGAGGGAGCTGGGGGAGCCACTAATCAGACTCCTCTGCTACTTACATTAATATCACAGCTTTGATTTGATCTCTCTGGACCTCACAACTGAAGAGGTGATAGGCAGCAAAATGTTTCTGCAGAGACTTAAGGATGGTAAATTTGGGATTCTGAATTGCTGGGCTCTTCTGAGACTGACTGGCGTGCTACTCAGGCACAAGGGGGCTTTGCTTGATAGTAATTTAGGTCAAAACTCCCTGAATTTTGATGAGACAGCTGGAGTTTCTTAAAAATATTCCCGCCTGGGCTGAGTTCAGAAGAATCCATTCTACTGTTGCCCTCTGTATTGCTCTTATTTGTGGGGACTCTATCATGAGGGTCTGTCTCTGCCTGGCCGGAAGCCGCTATGCCTCAGACCCTGAAATCCACAGTTGTGGAAATGACTCCTGCTGCTAATAAAAGACCTCTGCTTTCCTTGCCTCGGAGGAGCAGCAGTCCAGGGGGCAGATTCAAGACAGCCTTGTTTTCATGCAAATGGTTCTACCAGTTAACAGGATGAAATGGGGGAAAAAAAAAAAAAGAGTAGGGGCCACAAAACAGAGAAGAATTATCTCTGCACACAGCCATCAGCTGACCTCTAACAATGTCTTCTAAGAGCTCCATTCTAAGCGTAACCAGTGTTTCAAACGGAAAGGCCATGTGAGCTATGCTAGATCACACATTTCTAATCTCCTAGGAAAGTCTTGGGGAAGCTGTGTTCCCTACGCCTGACCGGCAGACAGGCCACTCCACAAATCTGATGTCCAGCTATCAACAGCCAGGAAGAGCTCTCTCATTTTCATAGGGAGAATTTTTTTTTTTTTTTTTTGAGTCAGGGGAGGGGGCTAAGCAGCCTATCCTTAGCTGACCACGGTTGCTATGGCCAAGTCTCTAAGCACTTGTTGCAGCAGCTGGGTCACTAAATAAATTTAGTCTTTGTCTCCTGGATCTTTGGTAAAGAGCCGGTCAGAATTTATTTAAGGCGGGAGAAAGACACTTGGCGCGGAGTCAGATAGTGTGTTTTATGGGCTTCTGTGAGCTCTCAAGATAAAATTACAGCAGAGGGTGAAAGGAGGTGAGGGGGCCCCTTGGTCTCCAGACACTGGTGTCATTTTCTCCTGTAGACCACTGTCAGGCTTCTCAGTGGGAATGGAGGTTCTCAACAGGTGCATGTCATGCCTGCCTACGTGGGTCTCTACCACTATGTTGGCAACCACCATCAGGGGATATGAAATCTTTCAGAGTTTCTTATTTGGTCCGGAGGGGTCTCACAGTGCTCTCGGGGGTACAAAAGCACAATTTCCGCTCCTGTCAGACTGCTATCCTGAACGGGACTCTCCTTTCCCAGAGGGGAGCAGCCACAGAGTCCTCCTACACCACAGCCGTGCAGATTGACATGCTAGCGACTGGAGAACAGACATCCCAGTGTCACAGACACAATGGCAAGAAGGTGCTCATGGGTAAAACCTTTGGCTCACACGCGCATTGCTGCTGTGGCCACTTTTTTGTCTTCGAAGAGAACCGTTCATGACAAAGTAATATTTTAACTCTTCTCCATTACTTGTGATCTACGGGGGCACCTGGGGTCTAAGAACATAGCTCCCATTGATAACACTATTTCAATGGAGAATCAGCTCTGATAAAACACTGCTCTGAATAAAGCTTACATTTCTCACAAAATAGCCCCAGTGTGAGTCAGATAGGCACAGCATTGTATGTGCAAGGCGCCTGAAACCTGGGGTGGCATGAACTGGGAAGAACCCTGCACTGGGCTTTCCTGGCAGAGCCACAGTTCTGGCTACCTGTCAATCATCTGCTTGGCCGGTGTGACCCTTTAATGTTGTCATTTATGTGCCTCGATGTATAGGTGGGAACACACTGCCTTTGTGAGCTGTGCACAGGGCACACGAGACAAGAAAGGTGTCGCAGGGTTCAGGCCCATCAGCCTAAGGTGCTAGCCTCAGGAAACGCACACAGAGTAACGACCCTCCCCCACGAAGATTCCTCCCCAGGCAGTGTCTCGTGGAAAATCAGTCTTCACCAGAGTACAGGAACGTGAGCTCTGTTCACACAGAACCTGGGTTATAATCCCCAGGAGCTGAGAACTTTAGGCCAATTATTCCACCTCTCCGAACCATAGTCCCTTTGCGTGCGTGATGCCACTGAGTGCAGTATCCCTCTCATTCTGCGACCATTAAATGGGCAGTGCCTCACATAAGCAAGTACTTCACAACTATTAAGTACCACTAGTAGGTACTACGAGAATCCTCCTCAGAAGAGAGGTATTTTAGTGTAATGAAAAATTTTTTAAAGTAGCACTGAAATTCCATCCCATATCATACAAAATACAGGTTCTGGAGCCATATAGACCTTGGATTGACTTTCAACCCTACTGTTTACTAGCTGTGTGACTTCAGGCAAGCCACTTTACCCTTTTGGACTTAGTTTCCTCTTCTGCAAAATGGGTACAGAAGCACACACCCCACAGGCTTGTTGTGAGGTCAACACAAGATGCTGCATGAAGGGTGCCCACATACACCTGGTCCTGCTGGTGTGTGGCAAACGCCAAGTGCCCTATTTCCAGTTGCTCCCGACAATACATTCTGTACTCTGTCACTCAAATACACTTTGCAGCTCTCACCTCAAAGTTGGGCCGACTACCAGCTCTGAGGATGGAGGCATAGAGCCCTCAAAGCCCGTACCTTTCCCGGCGTTTCTAGGAGGCAGAGGGGGCGCCTCCGCGGTTGGTGATGTGGGTGAATCTGTGCTAGTGGACACGAAGATCTGGTTGGTGAAGGCTCCGTAGGAGAGCCGCTGCTTGTCCCTGGGAGTGCTGAAGCCCGACAGCGTCAGCTTGTCTTGTGGGGAGATGCTGGAGGAGTGGCAGAAGCTCTGTGGCCTGGGTGAGCGCTCTTTCTTGACAGGGCTTGGCTGGCAGACGAGATAAGAGTGGGTGAGATAACAAGCAAGGGCTGGCTGCCTTAAGGCTTACTGATGACCTCTGCAGGGTGGGCTCGGGTGGAAATCTGTACTCTGTGGCTCTCTGTGCTTTATGTGGTCGGCCACAAGACGAGCCCACATCATAGCAATGATATACAAACCAAAGGACCCACATCTGACACTGCTACGACTCATGCCATCATTACCGATCATGCTACTGAAACACCGGTCAGGGATCAGCAGCCGTATTCAGAAACAAAGCAAGGTCACAATCAGATTTAACCTCTAATTAACAAGCATTTTTCCCGGCACAGACACTTTAACATTTAATGTTTAAGTTCTCAATCTTGACCTCTCTTCTCATTTCACATCCTCTTAAACTTATCACACCCAAGGCGTGACGGCCACCTACATGTTGACGCCTCACAGATCTGTAAATCCAACCCCGAACCTTTTGGATTCTAAGGTATTCTGAACAGCCCGTGGGGTGTCGCTGGCGATAGCAGTTGTTGTGATGGCATCGGCAATCATTCAACTGCCCAAGTTAGAAACCTCAGGGTCAGCTGAGTCCCTGGGCCCTGCACGGATTCCTTGCAGATGCCTCTCAAGCCCATCCCTAGTGCAGGTGCTCACCGCTCCCAGCGCAGCACTTGTGCCTGAACAGTTTCTCTCCTCTGGCCCATTTTTCACACTGTAGCCAAAGCTGGCAGGAAACTTGTTCCTCTGCTGGCTTTTGATAGCTTGGATAGAAGCCAAAAGGCGCAACCTGGCCTGCAAGGCCCTTCCTAAGCTGTTTTGTTTGATTCTGCAGGGCAGTCCCTGCCTACCGCCCCTGCCCCCCTGTCCCCTCCCAGCCAGGCCAGTGCATCTCACACTGGCATTTCTCTCCCCTTTGCTCAGACTTCCAGGCTCCTCCAATCACCACCCCTTGCATTGGTACATGCTGCTACTGCTCCCTGGAATGATGTATTCTTCCCCGCTTCTTTGACAGGCAAAGAAACCCACCTCCAATGTTTCCTTCTTGATACAGTCTCTTAAAAGTGGTGAATGCCTTTAGAACCTCTTTGACCATTTCTTACATCCTGCATAGAGGAAATGGCCAATTTATATCTGCTAACCAGCTCCTTCCGAGGAAGTCAAGAGCTACCCATCAAAGAGTCCCAGGGAACTGGGTGTCCTCCATGGGGCTGCCTTTACTGGCTATCGGACTGCAGACACGCTGCTGTGCAGCTCTCTGTGTGTGTCAGTTCTGTCCTCTATAAATGGGAACAGCAGCAATGCCCCTTGGCACTTTCAGTGAAGATCAGCTGAGACAGCCTAAGTGCTTAACACAAACTGGTCCGCATTTGGACAGGCAATACAGGATCTTCTTCACTAGTAAGTTATTTTGAAGGCCAATCTTATGTGTTAGCTTGGCTAGGCTACAGGGTCCCCAGTGTGTGGTCAAACTCCAATTCAGATGATGCTGTGAGGTATTTTTCAGATGTGATCACTATGTAATCACTAGGTTTTGAGTAAAGAGGACGACCCTCCACAAAGTTGGGTGGGCCTCATACAGTCAGTTCAGGGGTGTCAGAGAAAAGATTGAGGCCTTCAAAGACGAGCCAGACTACCCTTCATCTCAAGACTGCAACAGCAAATCCTGGGACTCTGAGCCAGCCTCCACAACTGTGTGAACCAATTCCTTAAAATGAACTTTCTCTTTCTATCCTATGGGTTCTGTTTCTTTGCATAACACAGCTGTTAAAGAGTAACCAACAAGGGTTAAAGACCCAGCAATGACAATGGTCTCAGCACATCAGGTCCTAGGATTTTTTAAAAAAATCTATCACTCACTCACTCTCTCTCTCTCACTCTCTCTCTTTCTCTCTCTCTCTCACACACACACACATACACACACCCCTTTATCCCATGCTGAAGAAAAACAGGAGGAGATCATTTACACTTACTTTGTCGTCCAGATCATCATCACTTTCATCCATCTCCTCCTGTCGAAGATTCCATTCATATTCCACATGGACATGTGGATTGATTTTTCCAGACTTAGCTTGGGAAAGCTGGAAGTAACAGCAAGTGCACATCATTCAAATGCCAGAAGACCTCAAGATTATCAAACCCAGTGCATTCCTGATTTTAATTGTCAGTAGCTGCTCTGTAGGCAAAGCACTGATCAGATCAGCTGGATTGCCACACGACTGGTGAGGAACTGCACAACTTTCTTTATTTTGGTAATCTGACTTCACTCCAAAATAAAAACCTTTATTAATACTTTTAAAATGAGCCTGAAAACTGCAGATTGGGGGTTGGAAATCAAAATCATAATATTTATCAGGCTGGCCTTTACAGCCACAGTCCCAGTTCAATCTGTGGCCCCTTTTCTTATTCATAAAATAAGGCAGGGACAAAAATCTCAAAGGATTTTTTTTTTAAAGACTGATTTATTTATTTGAGTAGCATACACAGATGGGGGTAGGGGGAGAGAGAGAGAGATCTTCCATCCTCTGGTTTACACCCCAAAAGGCCACAATGGGCAAGACTGCAGTAGGCCAAAGCCAGGAGCCAGAGCTTCATCCAGGTCTCCCAGAAGGGTGCAGGATTCCAAAGAATTGAGCCATCTTCCACTGCTTTCCCAGGTACATTAGTAGGGAGCTAGATTAGAAGTGGAACAGGCAGCACTCAAACCTGTACCCAAAGTGGACCCAAATTGCATCAGAGGTGGCAGCTTAATGTGCTGTGCCACAATACTGGCCCCTCAAAGGACTCTTGTAAGAATAAAAAAGGGGGGTGGGTGCTGTGGTACAGGTTAAGTTGCTGCTCAGGACGCTTGTACCCCACATCAGAGTGCAGGTTAAGGATTTCAACTGCTGATTCTGATCTGGCTCTCCGCTGGTGTGCCTGGGAAGTGGTAGATAGTGGTTACAATACTTGAGTTTCTGTTACCCATGTGGGAGACCCAGATAGAGTTCCTGGTTTCCTGGCTCGTGGCTTCCGTCTGGCCCAGCTCTGCTTGTTGTGGCCACTTGGGGAGTATACTAGCAGATGGAAGATCTCTGTCACTCTGCTTTTAAAATAAATAAACAAATCTTAAAACAAAACAAAACAAAACAAACACAACTCTTAGGCCTGGAGCCAGGCACTCAGCAGAAACTCAAAGGAATGTAGCTTCTCTTTCCTATCTTGTTCTTTCTGTGGTTACAAGAATCATGCAGTCATGAAGAAAGAACCAGCGGGCCCCCCCCCCCCCCCCAATGCACAAAAGAATGGGTGATTGGCTAGGAGAGCAGTGTGGTTAACATTTATGGATTGACATACACAGACTACAATGTGATGTTTTGATATATGTATACATTATTTGATGATCAAATAAGAATATTTAGTATGCCCATCATCTCAAACATTTACCATCTCTTTGTGGCGAGAACATTAAAGATTCTCTCCTGGCTGTTTTGAAAGACACAATACATCGTTGTACACAACAGTCACCTGCTATGATACAGAACACCAGAACCTGTTCCTCCAAACAACTGTAACATCACATTCATGGATTAACCACTCCTTTCACCTTCCCTCCACTCTTCTCCCTCTGTCACCTTCTGGTTCTGTTCTACTCTCAGTTTCTATGAGATTAACTGTAAAAAAAGAGGGGGAGAGAGAGAGAGAGACAGAACAGGAGACAGAAAATGCTTCCATCTGCTATTCACTCCTCCAATGCTTGCTAGGGCCAGAGCCAGAGCTAGGAATGCAATCCAGGTCTCTCATGGGGGTGGCAGGACCCAATTACCTGAGCCATCACTTGTTGCCTCACAAGGTCTGCATTGGCAGGAAGCTCAAGTCAGGAGCTAGAGCCAAAAATTGAACCCAGGTGCTCTGATGTGGCATACAGGTATCAAAATCACTAGGCTAAACACCCACTCTATTTTTGAAAGAATGTTAAACAATTTTACGCCAAAATTCCAGAAACTTACGTGTAATGTGCATATTTTTTCAAAACGCAAATTCAGACATAGATGGAAAAATATTTTTTGAATAGCTCCAATGTACTAAGAAATTCAGTTTAAAACCCTTCCCCCAGAGATAACTAAATACCTAAATAGTTTCACTGGGAAGTCTACTCAACATTTAAAGATGAAACAATAATATGAAGTTCTTCAGGAAAACAGAGAAGGATCAAATGCTTTCCAACTCATTTTGAGAGATGAATAACACGGAACCAGTGCTGTGGCATAGCAGGTAAAGCCGCTGCCTGCAGTGCCAGTATTCCATGTGGGTGCCAGTTCGAGTCCCGGCTGCCCCACTTCTGATTCAGCTCTCTGCTATCGCCTGGGAAAACAGTAGAAGATGGCTCAAGTCCTTGGGCCCCTGCACCCATGTGAGAAACCCAGAGGAAGCTACTGGCTTTGGATCGGCCCAGCTCTAGCTGTTGTGGCCATTTGGGGAGTGACCCAACGGATGGAAGACTTCACACACTCTCTCTCTGCTTCTCTCTAACTCTGCCTTTCAAATAAATACATAAATCTTAAAAGAAAAAAAGAGACCAATAACGCTTATAGGAAAATCTGATGGATCTAAGGAAAAAAATTATAGAATTACAGTCCTAATTAATACAGGGGAAAATAACTCAAACTAAATTATAGCAAGTCAAATCCATAAAAAAGGAAAAATAAAATAGGAATCACTAGCTTTCTCTTCTATCTTTTGTGTACTCTGTTGATATTTGTACTTCTGTGTGTTCTCATGATGGTTTATCATGCTTCACTTCCTTTTCTTTTTTAAATACCTTCCTTCTGCCTGGCCTCCCTGCTAGGATCTAGCATGATCCCTAGTTGGTTGTCTATCAAATCGCATCTGTTTTAAACTCTTATTTTTAAAAAAATATTTAAAATGCAGAGTTATATATTGAGAGAGCAAGCAATTGCAAGATCTTTCATCTGCTGGTTCACTCCCCAAATGGCCACAATGTCTGGATCTGGGCTGATCTGAAGCCAGGAGCCAGGAGCTTCTTCTGGGTCTCCCAAGTGGGTACAGGGGCCCAATCACTTGGGCCATCTTCTGCTGCCTTCCCAGGCATATTAGCAGTGAGCCTGATTGGAAGTGGAGCAGCCAGGATTCGAACTGGCTCCCATATGGGATGCAGCAGTGGCTTTAGCCGCTATACCACAGCACTAGTCCCCATTGCCTCACTTCTACCTAGGAGTCCTGTAAGCATTTCCTGTAGGGTCAGTATGGTGGTGATCAATTCCTTCTGTTTTTGCTTGTCACGGAAAGGTTTTATTTTTCTCTTCATTTGTGAAGGACTGCTTAACTGTATTCTCGGCTTGAATTCTCTTTTTCTTTCACAACCTTGAATGTTTCACCTTATTCTCTCCTGATCTGTGAGGCTTCGTTTCAGTAGGGAAGTCTGCTATCAATCTAATGAGGATTTCCTTATTAGTGAGTTGAGTCTTTTCTCTTGCTGCTTTTAGAATTTTCTCTGTCTTGTTTTTGCCTTGAAAAGGATCTTTTTGTTAGATCTATTAGGGGTCCTTTGGGCTTCCTGGACCTGGATGCTGACATGTTTACCAAGATTTTTTGGGGAGCATTTTCAGCAATTATTTCATTGAGTAGGTTTTCTATGCCTTTCATTCCCTTCTGGAATACCCATAATTAGAATCTGGGCAGGCTTAAAGGTGTCCCGTAAGTGTTGAAGGCTTTGTTCTTTTAAATTTCTGTGTTTTTTTTTTTTTTTTTCCTGTCTGACAGAGTTACTTCAAAAGACTGTCTTCAAAGCTCAAAAATTCTTTCTTCTGCCTGCTCAATTCTTCTCTTGGGGCTCTCAAATGTATTTTAAATTTTATTAATTGACTTCCTTAGTTTCAAGATTTCTGATCTTTGCTGAATTTCTTATTTGTATCATGGATAGTCTTCTTAATATCACTGAGTTGTCTGTCCATATTTCTTTGTATCTCACCAAGTTTCCTTAAAATCATTACTTTGTTTTTATTTTCCTTCCAGAGAAACCTTTTATTTAATGAATACAAACTTCATGCATTTCTTAAGTGCAACTTTAGGAATATAGTGATTCTTCCTACTGTGCCCACCTCCCAACCACACTTCCACCCTCTTCTTCCTCCTTCTCCTATTCCCAGTCTTATTTTATGTTAAGATCTATTTTCAATTAACTTTATGCACAGAAGATTAAGTCTACAGTAAGTAAAGAGTTCATCAATTTGTATGAAAAAAAGAAAAAAACTGTTTCTCAATAGTTGAGATAAGGGCTGTTCAAAGTCCTTGCATCTTGACGTTAATTTCACTTTTTTTTTTTTTTTTTGAGAAACTTAAATTAACTTTAAAGAGGCACCCAAGAACAAAACATCTTTTGGGAGCATTTTAGACATAACTGTAGCATATGAGACATTAATAGTATCCTCCACTTAATAAAAGAAAGTCTTTGGGAATAAGTTTTGTCATTAATTAAAGAAGCACCTAAGAAAACAAGCAATGGGGGTTGGTGCTGTGATGCAGCAGGTTAAAGCCCTGGCCTGAAGTGCCAGCATCCCATATGGGCACCGGTTCTAGTCCCAGATGCTTCTCTTCCAATCCAGTTCTCTGCTATGCCTGGGATAGCAGTAGAAGATGGCCCAAGTTCATGAGCCCATGCAACTGCTTGGGAGATCCAGAGGAAGCTCCTGGCTCCTGGATTCAGACTAGTGCAGCTCCGCCCATTGCAGCCATCGGGGGAGTGAACCAGTGGATGGAAGACTACTCTCTCTGTATCTACCTCTCTCTATAACTCTTGCAAATAAATAAATAAATAAATCTTAAAAAAAAAAAGAAAGAAAAAGAAAAACAAGCAATGGAGTTGGACACTTTGGCCTAACTAAAATTATGAGACATAAGTGTATCCTCCACTTAACACACTTAAAAACAAGTTTTATTGCTAACTCTCCTAATACAACTCTTTGAGGGCACAGGTGCACAGTGAATCTTGTTAATTTAATAATTAACACTTATGTATGACCTCAGTGATCACCCAGGGCTCTTGACATGAGCTATTAGGCTATGGAAGCCTTTTGAATCCACAAATTCCTTCAGTATTTAGTCAAGGCCATCAGCAAAGTGGAAGTTCTCCCTTCAAAGAAAAATACATCCTTCTTTGATGACCACTTCTTTCCATTGAGGTCTCACCCACAGAGGTCCTTAATGTAGGACACTTTTTGCCCCAATGTTTTGGCTTTCCATGCCTGAAATTACTTTTGTGGGCTTTTCAGCCAGACCAGAATGCCTTAAGGGCTGATTCTGAGGTCAGAGTGCTACTTAAAACGACTGTTATTCTATGAGTCTGTTGTGTGGACTGCTTCCCATGTTGGAGCCTTCACTCCTTTTTAATTCTATGATTATTACCGAACACTTAATCCTACCCATATGATCACTTCAACACTTAAATTACCCACCAGCTTAAGAGGATTTGAGGTCCCATGGCATGTTTTTAAATTGTACCCTTAAAAGTAAGTCTGTAGGAATGTAAAATCATTATTTTGAATTTTTGTCATTTAATTTGTTGATTTCCATTTTTTTGTGGTTTGTTGCCAGAGTTATTTTGTTCCTTTGGAGGCATCGTGTTACTTTGTGTTTTTCATGATTTTGTGCCCCTACGTTGGTTTTTGTGCATCTGGTGGGTTAATTACTTTTACCAGTTGCACAGGGTGGCTTTCACAGTAAAAGATTTTTTGCTGGCAATGTGTTCTAGGATGTTGTTTGGAAAGGACAGATTGGCTCTGGCTCCAGGTGTGTACTCTCTTGTAATGACCATGCAGCTTCTTCACCTGTAATCAACGTTGACACTGTCTGCAGGTATCTCAGTGCCCTAGGCTGCAGCGGTTGTGAGCTGTACCGCTAGTAGGGAGGAGACTCCCTTAGGTAGGGCAGGGTCAATGGTAGCTCTGTATGCAGTTCACTTGGCTGTGGGTATGGGTTTCTGCAGGTAATCTGAGTGTGGAGCCATTCTTGTGGGCCCAGGTGAATTGTGTCACAGCATGCCCAGTAGCAGGGTGGAGTTGCAGAGGAGTCTATCAGTGTCTAACGACTACCATGTTGTGCCCAGGTAGGGTACCTGCCAGTTTTTAAGGGCTTCACAGGTAACATCAGCTAAGCCTCACCTTCTCAAGGTACCAGTGGGTCAACATTCTGAGAATGGGCTGCTCAACTGTGTTCTGGGGCCATAGGAAGATGGGTGGGGCTTCCTAGTTGTCCCCTGGGGGCCTTGGTGGGCTGAGCCACTCTGGAAAGGCTACTCAGCTGTGGGTAGATGGATGGGTAGGGCCTCATCTGTTCTGTGGGTCTCTGTGAGCTCAGCTGCTATCAGTGTTTAACAATTGAAAAACCATCAAACTCCGAGCTTTACTTGGCCCACTTTTGGAAATGGCTTCCTGAATAATCCTTTCTCATGGTTAAGCTGCAGAGGAAGCCTAATGGTCTGGCAAGTAAAAAGCATGACCTCAGTCCACACGCCTGTCTGGTAATAATACCTCTCAAATGCCTTGCAGCTCCCATGCCACAGCTGCACTCAGAAGACATGCGGATGACGAATTTACCCTTTTACCACTTTTTCCAACAGAATCTAGTACTCGTCAGCTTTAGCCAATGCTACAAAAAAATGAATCTGCTGCTTTTATCTCTAATTCCAGTTTGCAGAAGACATTTTAAGGCAGCTGGTGTACAAGAAACCTCCCATTCCAATTCTGCTTACCAGATCTTCGCATTGGGTAGCTTTTAGTCTCTTTGCTATGTCCAAGGCAGTTTCTCCAGCCTGGTTCACTGGAATAGGGGAAAAATAAACTTGTATAATTATCTAGGACACATCTTAAAAAAGCAAGGAACAATAACCAAAACATAAGCAAATCTGTCTTGGTGGAACAAATACTCTTACTGGGGTCACTGAGAGACCACATGGCCACATTCTTACCGATGTCCATGGTGGGCTTGCTCCTGAGAAGCAGCTTCAGACACTCAGGTTTACCATAGAGACTACAGTAGTGGAGGACTGTGTTCCCCAGGGCCGTCTGCTTGTCCAGGTTCCCACTGAGAAAATCACATTATTAGGAAAATATGTACTCTATAACTTATACCTAAAGATTACTGCCTTCTCTGCTTATCCATGAGGTGTACAGGGTAGTTCAAAAAGTTCCTGGAAAATGTGTAAGGAGGATTTAGATAGTTATCCCATGTGGCTTGTGTCCACAAAACACTCTTCACAGTTAGGTTCAAAGCCCCTCACTATTTTCATCATTCTCTTGTGGACAAGCTCCAGTCCTTCCTTATAATCTGTTGTTTACAGAACTGCCCAACACAGAATTTAGCAAGTGCAAACCTCCTGTGTTCAGTATTATTTTCCTATCAGTGTGTCCTGAATTTGAATTAACTATTGATCTAGTCACACACAGTCTTATATTGAGCTTATGAACAATAAAAACTCTCAGGCCTGGTTGATTGTGTTGTCATCTTTTTCAAACTCTGCTAGGGCAGCAGGTTTTTTGGACACAGAGACAGGATTTTACATTTATCAAGGCCAAGGATTGGAAACTGCAGCTTATGTGCTGTATCTGGCTTGCCACTTGTTTTTGTAAATAAAGTTTTATTGGAACACAGCCACTCTCTCACATACCTATTGCCTATGGTGTTTCACACTGTACTGGTGAAGTGACGAGCTGTGATAGAGACCTCAAGGCCTGCAAAGCCTAAAATCTTCACTATGTGGCTTCTTACAGAAAAAGCTTGCCAACTCCTGATTTGGTCACTGCCAGAACTGGTTTATGTTAAATTATGAAGAACATTCAAATAATTCAATAGAGAATACAAAAATCATACCAGTTTTGTACAAGAAAGTCAACTAAATGGAGAGATGTCTGGTCGGCAGTTCGGACTGCAAGATGAAGGGCTGTCTCCCCAAGTTCCTAAAACGGAAGGGTAAATAGAAATAGGATGATCATAGGCTGTCTGCCTCAACAGCTTCGTTTATTTCCATTGCCTCCTAGTAATTATAATGAGCACCCCTTCATACTCTCAAATTCACTTCAGATATGGTTACCTAATATATAAGAATCTCATTAAATGACATTAGAATAAAATAAGTAATCTTTTAAACTGATGTCTGATGGTGATATTTTGTCTCATAATTTAGTGAGGCCTTACCTGTCCTGATTCCAGGAGTGGTTCCATGAGCTCAACTCCTTCTGCATAGACTTGAATTAGTGCAAGTAAATCCCTGGATTTGATAGCCTCAAGCAATTCATTCAGTTTAGCTGCTGCTGATGAGCAGGTCTTCCTTGAAAACCTATGATCTACATATTTTGCAGTGATATATTCCTTCCGAACAGTCCTAAAACAAAACAAAACAAAACAAAAGAACTTTTATTTTCCAAGAGCTTAAGGCAGGTTTAAATTTTTCTGACAAAAAATTTGCCTTTGAGAAGTGTTATTTTATGTAAGACGCTTCTTCAAGCACACGGGGTTTTACTCTCAGTTATTCTAATACACAGAATAAAGAAACATTTATTTACTAGTATCTGCAGGTATTAAAATTAGTGGGCAAATGCGCGGATCATAGCAGATTTCTTTCCTGCCTTGACCAGTAGCATGAGAAATCTGGTATTTACTGATACTTCAAACTCGGACAAATGTAAGCATGTAAAGAAATGAATTTTTTAAAGTTCCACGATTCACTACGTTTTCCCAAGCTTCCTGGAAAGTATTTTAGTCACCAGACTTGATTCCCTCTTTTATAGGTTGTTACTAAAGCAACTTCCACAGGCCAAGCTGTGAGCTCCAAAAGGGTCAAGACAAGCTGTCTCGCTGGCAGAGGTTTCTGTCTGGGAGCAGGTGAGCTCTGCAGAGGACATGCCCCAAGCATGAGCACACGTGGTGTATTTCCTCTCTTCTTGAGGAAACACCTCCACTTGGATCCAAGTGGCACTGGAGGAATGGAGCTCCCCTCCCAGCTGCATGGGTGAGTGTATGACCTTAGACCAGTGGCTACCTGTGCTGCCTTTGGGGAAAGACTGAAATGCAAGCTGGCTCAGTGGAAAGGAGAGACAAGACACAGGGACAGAGACCTAGGGTCTACTTGACACTATTTGACTGGATCTAACTGCCTGAACCCACCCTCTGAAGTTCCCAGTTACATGATCCAATTAATAAAAAGACAGTAAGTGAACTTTGGGTTCCAATCCTAGTTCTACAGTATACCAGCTGTGTGACCTTGGGCTAAGTACTTAATCTTCATGAGCTTCACTTTTTTTCATCTGAAAATGGAGATGACTCATTGGTATATCTTTGACTACAGAATGCATAGCACCAAAATGATGCTTTCTTCTTTCCAGGAGGGCTGTAACTCAAAGGATGCAAAATTTCTTGCTCAGAGACGGCTGTTCCACCTGTAGTAGCTATTGTTTCCTATATCCTGTAACCAGGCAACATCATTTAAAATTGTGCTAATGCCCTTCTCTTTCATTCTGGGGTGGCAGGAAAGAGAAATGAGCTGGTTGATGACAGCACATATCTTTGGTCTTTCCCATCTTTGGCCTGTGACTTGCTGATTCTGCCAAGTACCAAAACCCTTACACTCGTGGGTGTCCTTTACAATTAGGTCAGTCCTTTTAGGATGGCTATGGTCTTACAAATTAAAAGACTTCCAGACAGCTGGAAGGATGGCCTGAGGCTGGCTTGTGAGTCTCCTGTTGCCTGCGACTTATACAAAGTAGGAATGGCAGCACTGTGTGATGGACAGAGAATCAAATGGCTTGATTCAAGGCTGGTAACACTTGCTATGTGACCCTGGGTAAATCAAGTTCTCAATGCACCTCAGTTTCCTCACCTGTAACACATCAGTAATCATACTTGCCTCATTACTACCTTCCAGGAAAGCCAGAGCAAAGGCAAGAACAAAGAGTGATGCACACGTCAGGTGCGTGTTTGAAAGCTCCCTTCCTATTGTGATCCAAGCAGACAGAAGCAGGATGTAAAGCTGTGGGGAGGCAGATCTCTCCACGCTGTAAGCTGAGTTTCAGAAAGGTCTGCAGGTGGCTTCCTGCTATTGTAAGTGGAAGAAATAATGCAGAAAGCACTCAGGTGTCACACAATCACCTAAGTCCTCTTGAGTCTTCAACTCTGGCCACAGGAAGTGTATGAGCTCTTACGAGGCAAGATATATTCAAATCTTTCTGCACATTCAGCCCATAATCCCCTGGCAATGAAAGACTTTCTGACACTGGGACAACAGGGAGGATGGAAAATAGATTTGTCTGAAAATCTGGGCACCAGCATTATAGTTTTGTGCATGATAAAGACACTTTCTGCCTCTGTCCCCTTTACCCTGATCAACCTCACCTGGCCAGATGAGAGAGCAATTCAGTATATATTAAGATTTCATCAGTTAGGCAATCTATTTTGTACAGTGCTCTGTTCCTTGCTTCTTAAATTTAACAATAATCCCAGAGATCCGTCTCAAATCAGAACATGGGAAACATCATTCTTTTTTACATCTGCATAGTGTTCTGTGACCACACTACAGAATACTTAGTCAGATGTCTACAGATATACTTGCTTTATTCCAAATCTTTTTCTATTACAAAATAGGAATAAATGCCCAGAACTGGGACTGCTGAGTCAAAGACTAAATAAATTTACAATTTTGGTAAATATGGTGAATTTGTTTTTCTAGTGTACTATTTTGTATGCCTACTGGCATCATATGAAGCAGAATGTCTGTTTCTCCACAGTCTTGCTGAGTGGGCTGTTCAGCATCTGGATTTTTGCCAACTCACAGTAGTCTCACATCATCTGTTTATATCTGTTACTGATAATAACATAAATTTGGAGATGATTGGTCTCGTGAAGATCTATGCTTCACAGAGCAGGTGCTCAGTGGCAACAACCCTGGGGAAGGTGCTGCTGAAAACACTTGTGCATCCCAGAAACACATGTTGACAAACTTTCCTTTGCTCTGCTTTTCTCTGATAACGAGGCTTGCACCAAAAGGACGTTTTGGAGAGTGTAAAACAACTACAGAATGGTAAAGTATCTCTGGTATTAGAAATACTTACATATGGGGACAGTGCTGTGGCGCAGTGGGTTAACGCCCTGGCCTGAGGCGCCGGCATCCCATATGGGTGCTGGTTCGAGACCCGGCTGCTCCACTTCCCATCCAGCTCTCTGCTATGGCCTGGGAAAGCAGTAGAAGATGGTCCAAGCCCTTAGGCCCCTGCACCCATGTGGGAGACCTGGAAGAAGCTCCTGGCTTCAAATCGGCGCAGTTCCGGCCATTGTGGCAAATTGGGGAGTGAACCATTGGATGGAAGGCCTCTTTCTCTCTCTCTCTCTCTCTCTCTCTCTCTGCCTCTCCTTCTCTCTCTGCGTAACTCTGACTTTCAAATAAATAAATAAATCTTAAAAAAAAAAATACTTACATATCACTGGAAGGGGTGGGTTTAGGTGAGGGACTGGGTAAATTTGCTTCCATAATATCATTAAAACTATTGTTCCCCACATTCTTGGCCAGCTGTAACATAAACAGAAAACAATATAGCAAACTTTACTATAGTTAAAAGTTTCCTTATTAGTTGAGATTTCTGAATTATGTGTTTTTTCACTCATTTGACTCAAAATACAAACCACCCATCCACTTGGTCGACTTAAACTCACTTACTGAGCATCTACTGTGTGCCAAGCACTCAACTTTGAGTGCTGGATGTATGGAGATGAGTAAACCTTCCTTTCCCCACAGGTACTCACAGTCTAGTGGGGCTTCTGACAAGAAAATTCAATGTCTACAAATATGAGGGTGGGGGTTTCTTCCAAAAGTTCACTGAAAATGTCTATCATGAAAAAACTATGCATGGAAAACAGACAAACAAAAAAAACTATGCATGGGTTTCAAACATTTTTTGCACCAAAGTAAACTTCTCTTTAATGCTCATCTCCCACAAACTTTTTGAAGTGCCAGAATAGGACAGAATCCGATCCTACACACATACAACCTATCTGAGACTAGAGCAGGCTTCAGGTGTGAGTTTATGTTAAACTATCGATGAACAGCAACTGTTTCCTACCACGTACCCTTTTTATACTGAACAGGTCTATGTCCTGTGGACAGAAAAGAAAGAACACTTTTGGGGGACAATCTTGAGTTTACTGCATGACAAGTGCTTAGGATTTGGACTTTTCCTATTTGTAGTTGTCAAAATGGTTTTCATTAATACAAGTCAAGGAGACAGAATGACGGCACTTCTGTACTATAAGAGAATTGCGTCGCATTATTAGGTTGGAGCCTTGTCTCTATAATCCCGAAGTGAACTGGGGAGCATGATAATCTCCTACTTCCTAAATGAAAAGGTGCTTCTAACATAAGACAGATCATCACTGCTTAACAGATGTCCAGAAAGCAAGGACTATTGGTGGGGTGTTTCACTGCCTGGACTTCTGGTACCTCTTTCCAGATGAGGCTACTGATAAGCTTTGTCTTCAGATTTTCCTTTTTAATTTTTTTTGGACAGGCAGAGTTAGACAGTGAGAGAGAGAGACAGAGAAAAAGGTCTTCCTTCCGTTGGTTCACCCCCCAAATGGCAACCATGGCCGGCGCACTGCGCCGATCAGAAGCCAGGAGCCAGGCGCTTCCTCCTGGTCTCCCATGTGGGTGCAGGGCCCAAGCACTTGGGCCATCCTCCACTGCCTTCTTGGGCCACAGCAGAGAGCTGGACTGGAAGAGGAGCAGCTGGGACAGAACTGGTGCCCCAACTGGGACTACAACCCAACCGGGACTAGAACCTGGAGTGCCGGCACCACAGGCGGAGGATTAGCCTAGTGAGCTGCGGCACCGGCCCCAATTTTTTTAACCTCAAGATTTACTCAAGTTCTATGCAAGGGAGAGCCTTCTGTCTCAGGAATCCTATTTTTCTTTAAAAATTCACTATTAGTTAAAAGACTCTCTCTTTTGTAGCCCCAGAGTTAAGATTACGCAAGACAGGGCTCAGGATCACAAAGCGTCTTTTTTTCCTGTGTTACTGTGATTAATTTAACTTGGCCCTGATGAAGCCTCCAAATTTGGGTGAATCCTGATGCAAAGGGGTGGGAGTTAAAGAAAAACAAGCTGAAGTGTTTATGACCCTTTTCTGTATTACAGAACTAAGAACCATAACATCTCACAATGTTTTCCCTTACTACCTGAAGAAGCTGGAAGTCAGGGAGTAATTGGCTTTAGGATAGCAGTTAACTAGTTCATGGTACTCTCACAAACCTGCAAACAGTAAAAATCAAGCCGAGAGAAACTCGAGTCATGTTTAAAATAACGAACCACTAGGTAATGTGAACGTGAGTTTAACCACTATGACAGAAAGTCATATGACAATGGACTTCCTGTGAAAAAACACAGCTTTGAGGAAGCCCATCCCAAAAGAGCCAGTTTCATTGAGCTAATTATAGCAATAGGTGATTCACCATTTTTCCAAAGAGGAAAATGAAATACTTAAATTAACATTATATACTATAGAAGCTACTTTTAAATATCCACGTAAATTCCTAAGACTCAAGAATTAGAATTCTTGCAGAAACAAAAACAAAGAAGTAGTATGCTAAATTTTCTCATGACAATAAACATAAAGGTTTTTTTTCCCCCAAAGTACAGTTCATTACTTACCAAGAGTTCAGAAGTGCCTAATTTGTCTAGCTCCAAAGACTGAATGCGAGAAATATGAACCCCCATTTCTCTATGGATGCCGGAACATTCTATACAGGTCAAAATACCCAAGTTGGTTGAAAGCCAGGTGGGTTCTGTGGAAACATTTTGAAGACAATGGAATAAAATATCTAATTTTAGTGTGCCAACTACAGAGGAAGTTAAGACAATAGCAAAATTTGTTAGGAACTATTTCTAGGTGTATATGTGTTGGGTGGGTGATTTGGGATGTCCGTATCCCACATTAGAGAGCCTGGGTTTGAACCACGGCTTTCCTCCTTTTATTTATTTATTTATTTGCATATATTTCATAAATACAATTTTAGGAACGTAGTAATTCTTCCCACTGTACCTGCCCTCCTACCCATACTCTCACCCCTCTTCCACTTCCCTCTCCTGTTTTCAGTCTTGTTTATTACTAAGATCTATTTTCATTTAACTTTATGCACAGAAGATTAACTCTATTATAGGTAAAGAGTTCAACACTTGTTATGAGAGAAAATGAAAGAGAGAGAAAGAAAAAAATCAAAACAAACAAAAAAACTAAAAACAAACAAAAAAACTAAAAACAAAAAACATAAAACAAAACAAAACAGAACAAAAGCTGTTCTTCAACAGTCCAGACATGGGTGTTCAAAGTCATTGTATCTCGATGGTAATTTCATTTTTTTTTTTTAAGCTTAGTTACCTTTAAAGTGGAACCCAAAAATGGTATATCTTTTTTTTTTTTTTTTTTTTTTGACAGGCAGAGTGGACAGTGAGAGAGACAGAGAGAAAGGTCTTCCTTTGCCATTGGTTCACCCTCCAATGGCCGCCGCAGCCAGCGCATAGCGCTGATACGAAGCCAGGAGCCATGTCTCCCATGGGGTGCAGGGCCCAAGGACTTGGGCCATCCCCCACTGCACTCCTGGGCCATAGCAGAGAGCTGGCCTGGAAGAGGGGCAACCGGGACAGAATCCGGTGCCCCAACCGGGACTAGAACCTGGTGTGCCAGCGCTGCAGGTGGAGGATTAGCCTATTGAGCCATGGCACCAGCCAAGAATGTTATATCTTTTGCAAGCACTTAGAAATAACTATAATTTGTGTGACATCAGAATACCCTCCACTTAATACACTGAAACAACAATTTTTTGAGAACAAGTTTTACTATTAAGTTTCATAATACAGCTGTTTCAGCAGGGAGGTCCTGCATGAGAAGTCAGTGCAGTGGACTCCTGTTGTTTATTTAACAATTAACGCTCATATGTATGATGTCAGTGATCACCCAAAGATCTTTTTTTGTTGTTGTTGTTTTAAAGATTTCTTTATTTATTTGAAAGTCAGAGTTACACAGAGAGAGGAGAGGCAGAGAGACACGGAGAGGTCTTCCATCTGCTGGTTCATTCCCCAATTGGCCGCAACAGCCGGAGCTGGGCTGATTTGAAGCCAGGAGCCAAGAGCCTCCTCTGGGTCTTCCATGTGGGTGCAGGGGCCCAAGGACTTGAGCCATCTTCGATTGCTTTCCTAGGCCACTGCAGAGAGCTAGATCGGAAGTGGAGCAGCCAGGACTTGAACTGGTACCCATACGGGATGCCAGCACTGTAGGCAGCAGCTTTATCCGCTACGCCGCAGTGCCGGCCCCCACCCGAAGCACTTGACAAGAGCTTCAGCTCTATTCCTGTTTCCAGCTTCCTGCTAATCGACGCCAGGTTGATGGCTCCAGTTGGGTCCCTGCTGCCCATGGAGGAGGCCTGGATCGAGTTCCTGGCTCCTTTTCTACTTGGCCCAAGCTCCAGCCACCGACATTTGGGGAATGAACCAGCAGGTGGGAGATCTCTACCTGCTTCAGTCTCTCTCTTTGCCTATCAACAAAAATAAATAAATAAAAACTTAAAAAGTTATTTTAACACAAAGACTTCCGTGGAACGAACAGATGCTTGTGGTTTAGTTTAGAGATATTATAAAAGTTTCCCTTTGTAATGAACTTAAAACAAAACCAAGTATTCTATCCTTGTGAAAACATGACAGACTTTTCTTAAGAGATGCTATGCAACATCCATCCACAGGCCTTGTGTGAGGGGGATTCCCTCACCGCCACCACCAACTCTGACAGTGATGAATTGAGGTCTGTTAGGTACTGCTCACAAGGGACGGGGCTCAGTGGCTATCATTAACCTCCAAGTTACAGTGTGCATTAACCTATCACTCTTGGTTGTGGCTTTTCCATAAGCATGTCTCAGAAATAAGACAGCTGTAGATACTCAACACTAAATGTTTCTGTCAGTGACATTAAGCTTTTCCTGTTATCTCCAAGGGCTCTGGAACAGTGGGAAGGGTTATTTCTAATTTACCAAAATCTTCAGTGTTCTCTGTGTCAGGCTTCTTTCTGATTGGTCAATACCTGAGGACCTGCTACTCCTGTTCACTTCCTCACAGCATGTGGGTCACTGCCACACATGTACATGAAAATGACAAAAAAACGGAGACTTCTTTCTGAGATGCTTATGGTGTCATTGAGGAGCAAACTTCAGTTTCACAAGTTAAACAATAAAGGGCATCGCAACGCTTAAGAAAACGGGTTTGCATTGCCCTGGTTCTGACCGCTGCAAACCGTGTGGCCTTATGCAAGTCATTCAACAGCCTCTCTGAGCTGTGGTCTCCTCATGTGCACAATGGGGGGATGATACGAGTGTCCTACTCTGTGAAAGTTCATGGTGATAATATAAGTAAAACAGCACACGGTGCAAACACTCAGTAACTGTTAGCTACGGCCAAGAGCTAGGTAACAACGTGCCACTTGAATAAGAGGGCTGTGAGGAGGTAACGTCAGTGTGGTTCAGAGTGGGGAGGGGCCCCCTGACCAGGAAGGATGGAAGGTCACGTACCACACGTCAGCTGACTTCATACACACTACATCAGTCAGTCCTCATGAGAGGCTTTTATCCATTTTTAGCGTGAGGACACTGCAGATCACAGTAGTTAAAGGATCTGGCATGGTCCAGGCTTTGAGCAGCAAATCTGGGATTCAAAATAGTAGACTCCATGTCCTGTGCTCTTTAAGGTCTACGGCGTTTATTTAACTGAATCTTACAGGAAAGGGACCACTTCGGCAGGTGACCATTTAGGAGAGCAGGTGGAAGGTCTCCGGGTGAGGGAAGAAGCCTAGGGAAGAACAGCTCAGCAGTGGGAACATTCGCATGGGAGTACGTCCTGTGTGTAAGTGCATCCACAGAAGATAAGGTTTTTACATAACCGGCTCATTTTATATCCTACAGGAAGAGAAGGATGTTTCACAAGCCAGTTGCAGTTAGGGGATAAATACCTGAAGAGCCACAGTCGCAGCAGACATCATTCCCAGGAATCCGCTGCACATCCTCGATAATGGCCTTGGTCAGGTCCTCCAAGCTGTTCTCTCCTGTGCTCTGCTCTCCCCGGAAGGCCATGGTTAGGGCCTCTTCCTTGCTATTTGTCAATACTGATACCCACCTATGGCCAAAATACAACAAGAAGGAGGCCTTTAAGAGAGCGTGAGAGAGCTGTGGCTTTCACCCTCCACACCACTTTCATCAAAACTTCCTAAAGAGAGCTCTTCCTCAACCGAAGAGCAATAAAGTGAAGAGAAATGAAGGAAATTAAAGCCAAAGGAAAAGAGTTGAAGAATGGAAATCAATATGTAAGAGAAAATGAGACAGAAGAGAGAAGTAAACCATCAGTGCGACTGAGGCCTTGTATGAATACATGAGGTACATGCGTGTCCAGTGGACAGGACAAATGAGATGCAGAATAAAGGGTCCAGTGAGGGCCCAACCCAAGGTGAGGATGAGAAATGGAAGGGAGGCAGGGCGGAGAGCTGTTCTCCGGAAGTCCCCATCAATGAGGGGACTTGAAAGTGAAAGGAGAGATACTTCATCTGCAGCCATAACATTTCTGCTGTGAAAAAGCATGTTAACATGGAAACAGGTTGATGTTCATAAAATGAAGGGCACAGGCTGTTTAATTCCAGATGCAGCAGGACCACCGTATGTACCAAACAGAAGAAGCCTCTGCTGCTAATCTTTGTATAAAACAACCAAATAGAAGGTTAACTAATAAAGCGTGAAATAACCACAAAGTGGAAGGCTAGGCAGGCATTAAAGTTTAAGTTTTCAAATATTTTTGGGTAACAGTGGAAAAATGTTCACAGCATTAAGGTTCTGTGAAATTAACAGGAACAAAACATGCCATATGATCTGATGCTGACTTTAAATGTATGTACATATTGTGTGTTTTCTGTTTGGGAGGAAAGGTTAAAAGGAATTTCATCAGCATGTTACAACTGGCTGCCTATGAGTCATATTCTGTTGGGAAAAACTGAGAGATTTCTTGATTCTGCCCTCCTGTCATTTCCCAAACATATAATGAGCTTATATTACTTTTATGAATTAGAAAAAAAAATCACAAAATTTATTTATTTGAAAGGCAGGGTTTAGAGAGAGGTGGGGGGCAGGGACAGAGAGACAGAAAAAGAGAGGTATCTTCCATCCACTGGTTCACTCCCCAATGGACACAACAGCAGAGCTGGTCTGGTCTGAAGCCAGAAGCCAGGAGCCAGGAGTTCCTTCTAGATCTTCCATGTGGGGTAGGGACCCAAGCACTTGGGACATCTTTCACTCTTTTCCCAAGCACATGAGCAGGGAGCTGGATTGGAAGTAGAGCAGCCAGGACTTGAATCGGTGCTCATATGGAATGCTGGCATTGTAGTGACAGCTTTTCCCACTATGCCACAGCAGTGGCCCCAAATTAACTTTTTTTTTTTAAATAAGGAATTGAGGGCAAACACTGTGGCACAGAGGTGTCAAGCTATCATTTGGGATGCCTGCTTTGTTCAGGTCCTGGCTACGCCATGCTTCTAATCTAGCTTCCTGCTAACATACCTGGGAAGCAGTGGAAGATGGTTCAAGAATTTGGGTCCCTGCCATCCCCATGGGAGACCTGGATAGAGGTCCTGGCTCTTGGCTTTGGCCTGGCATACCTCTGGCTATTGTGGGCATTTGGGGAGTGAAGCAGTGGATGGAAGATCTCTTTCTTTCTGGCACTCCGCCTTTCAAATAAATAATTAAATCCTTTTTTTTAAACAAGAGAAATGAAAACGACTTCCAAACCACTGTTTTTTCCTCATCTACTTCACAGAAAAACTGTTGAGAGCAAACAACCAATGACACTCTCAACAGATAATATGGAGGTTCAGAACAGAGTAATCTCTTTGGTTTCTCATTGGATGACATGGATACAAAGCAAGCAATATTTAGAAAAGGCTTCTAGCAAGGAACAGCAACAGAATTAAAAACTGAAAGTACTTGGGGAGAATGTAGGTGCAAGTCACACCCTTGACTCTAGGTGGCGCCTGGCCTCAGTGTGTTGTGCACTGGGAAGGTACTTCAAAAAGTTTGTATGGAAATAGAATTTAAAAAATCTTAAAATCCATGCATAGGTTTTTTCATAATAAGCATTTTCCCACAGCTCAACTTTTTGATTGTGATATAGAAAATGGAAACTTGGGGATGGATATCTTATACCCTTTAAACAGTATTATTGCTACCATTTAGTCTCAAGTTAGAAAGTAGCAATTTGTTTTGTTAAAAACATCTCAGGACACTAGGCTCAACAGGACTGGTCACTGTGCATTTTATCAGCAGCACTGAGTTTTCCGGTTGGCCACAGGGCCTCCATCTTGCTCACCATGGGCATCACAGCAGGAGTTATCAGGTGCCAAGCGCTTACTATTCTGAAACAGAATCCTACAGCAGTCCTCTAAGTTAGAGTTTATAGCACTTTATACAGAGGAAGTGAAACCTAGGGAAGCTACAGGACTTGCCAAAGTCCTACAGCTGGGCTGTAAAACATTTCTGTGAACCCCTTTTTAGGAGTTTCTTCCATTATACTGTATTTGCCTCTTTACTCAGGAGCTCACAATAAAGAAAAAAATGAAATTTATCGGAGAATTACCTAGAGGGAATAATTAAGATTTGGTGGAATGGGATGGCTCCACTACCAAAGTGCCAAGAATCAAAGTGACTGCTTCTAACAACATTTTTAAAGTTTTAAATTATTTTAAGTAACAGGCACACAATAAACAATAAAATACATACTTATTTGTTAAACTGTAAAAGTCACTTTGAGTTTCCCAAGATTAAAAAACAAAAAAAACAAAAAATAGGGGCTGGCATTATGGCATATTGGGCAAAGCTGTAGCCTGCAATGCCAGTCAGTATCCCATATCCCATACAGACGTCGGTTTTAGTACCAGCTGCTCCACTTCTGATCCAGCTCCCTGCTAATGGCCTGAGAAAAGCAGCAGAAGAAGGCCCAAGTGCTTGGCTCCCTGGCACCCATACGAGAGACCTGGGGGAGGCTCCTGGCTCCTGGTTTCAGTCTGGCCCCACATCAGCCTTTGCAGCCAATTTGGGAATGAGCCAGCAAATGGAAGATCTCGATTTCTGCCTTTGCTTTTCTCTTTGGAACTCTGACTTTCAAATAAATAAACAAACCTTAAGAAACAAATTGTACCCTTTACTCTAAAATCCTGCAAGTGAGTTATAGAATCCCCTTCCTAGTGATGAGTGGAGACCAGATGATCTGCCAGTGGTCAGAACGCCACACACCAGCACAGCCTGGAGTAGTGGCCAGGTCACCTTGACTTTAAACCCTGCATCCACTCTTTTTGTACCAGCCACCTCATTCAGTAAGAAGGAATTTATTTAATTTCTCCAAACACTTTCACCAGCTCAATGATGCTGTCAAACTGCCTCTCTGTAACCTGGAGGGCAATGAAGCACTGATGGGTCTCTTGTGGTCATGTGGGTCTGCCATGATCTCCTCCATCACGCAAAAGGAGGACCATATTGCCACTTGCACCCAAAGAGATCAAAGTGCAAAATACAACTTCAGGAGGGACTACCCGGTGCTTTTAGGAAAGAGTGTGGAGTCCTGCAGGCAGGAAACCATTATCTTGCCAACGTAGCTGGGATTGGATTACCTCTAAGTTGTCAAGAGTAAGGACTACATTGAAGATCTGGGTTTGAGACATAAGGGAACAAAGACAGAGGAGATGTGTTCCCCACCTCACACAAACTTCTCACTTGTCTTCCACTTAAGGCTTTAAGGAAGGAGAAGGAGGAAAGAATGAAACTAGAGATGTAATAGTTCTAAGAGTTTTTGCAGTTCTGACTGGGTTCAAATACTACCTTATTAGGACTGTGACCATGGACACATTGGGCCTGTTCCCTTGTTTGCAAAAAGGGATAAAAGTCTCTGTTATCTGGGGACTTAGAGTTTAGTAAGCATTACTAATGAGTATTAATAAGGTGTGAGGTATACACAGCACTGTAAGATCTCAATCTCTGGGGCCAGCACCGTGGCTTAGTGGGTTTAAGCCCAGCCTGCAGCATCAGCATCCCATATGGGCTGCTCCCTTTCTGATCCAGCTCCCTGCTAATTCGCCTGGGAAGGCAGCAGAGGATGGCCCAATTCTTTGGCCTCCAGGGACCCTTGTAGGAAACCTAGAAGAAGCTCCTGGCTCCGGATTGGTTTAGCTCTAGCTGTGGTGGTCATTTGGGGAGTGATCCAGCAGATGGAAGACCTCTCTAACTCTTTCAAATAATAAAACAAATATATATTTTTAACAATCTCAATCACTTGCTCATTGTAACTACAAGTATTAACTCCCTTGGAATCCATGGAAGGTAGCCTTTCCAACCTCTCTTTTTTTTCTCCATCTGGTTTCTAGCTTCCCTCCGGTCTTCTGACTCCTTTAGTATCAAGCGACCAGTCCCTTCCTTCCTAGTCCATCCTGTTGCTTCTACACGGCCAGAACAGCCTACCTGGAGTACAGAGAACCAACAACCTTCCCAGACTTCACAAACCAGCCCGGCCCTCCCCTCCCCTAAGGAGTCATCTCCAGGCAACACCCCCAGAACCCAGGAGGGCATGGTCCTGAGTCTTCCTTCCTGTAGCACATGGCCCCCTGTGACCCTGTGCTTAGCATTTCACTAGGTCAGACTATTCTCCTCTAGGTATGGGCTGCATCTGATTTAGTGTTGTCTTTTCAATGCTTTGCACAGTTCTTAGTATACAATCAGCATTCATTAAATAATCAGATCAATGACTGGATAGCCAGATCTTGCTCTTTTCTTTCTCCTGCTGTTTCTCCCAATCCTGCATCCTTTCTATCCATTTCCTATTCTCTTTTTGATCCATTTACCTTTTCCCCATGAGATAACAGTAAACATACTCCTCTATGTGTGTGCTAGTGGTGGTGAGTGTTAGGAAACTGGCACAGTTTAGCCAGGTGGCCACATGGCCCAACCTCTGTGGTCAAGCTCCACCCCCATCCTAATGGGATTCGCTGCTCCTGCTTCCTTGCCCGCCCTCAGGTGAAGTTTTAAAAGGGCCTGTTCCTGAACACATGCTCTCTTGGTTCCTCTCTCTAGCTTTCTCCTCTAGTCTCTTGGCTTTCCTTTCCTGCCCTCTTGGTTCTTCTCTCTAGCCTCCTTCTCTGGTCTCTCTGCTCTCTTGGCTCATCTCTTCTTCTCATCTCTCTTCTCTCTCTCTTACAGTCTTCTCTCTTCTTCCCTCTTCGCCCCTTCCCTCCGGTCTACTGAGTTTTCCCCAATAAACCCTTTCCCTTACTCCGGTGTTCGGTGTGTTTTGCGATGGCTAACATTAATATATAACAGTGAGGGAGGAGGCAAGTGTGAGGCAAAATGGGATTCAGTGGTTCTTTGAAAATAATGAAGGAAGGGAAATGATAAATGACTGTGTGCCACCGTCAGGACAGGAAATTTGCTTGTTCAAGAAACTTGGTCCAAATTATCCAAGTATGTGATAGTAATACAAAAAAATTTAACACTGCAAAAAAGGCTTAATTGGCTGCTTTAACACAAATGTCCCTCTGTCAAGCATCTGAGAACACACTGCCTTTCTCAGTCCCAACAGGGAGGAAACGGAAGACTGGAGAACGCTCAGGAGCAGGGATAATGTTACACAAAAGGCTGCACCAGGGAGGGCTGGAGACTGCCTGAGGTTGCGTATCTGGTCAGGTGGGCTGAGGATTCCCACCCACAGGTAGATGATACCAAACCTGGTTCTTTCCACTCTACCAAGCAAGCTCTCCTGAATGGAGCTCCAGTCAAAGGCACCTGTCACTAGCCTTCCTTCTGGGCCTGCCTCTCCCACTCCTCCCATAGGGCAGACAAGAATTCAGGCAGATGGGCTCACATATTTGATCAAACGCTGAGCAAGCAGCTCCTAAGTGCAGACCATGAATAATTAAAAGGAGGACGGCACAATCCTTGCTCTCAGGAAGCTCTGGATCTGCAGAGGGCTACAAACCTGCACTACAAGATCCCAGGGAAGTGTGGAGAGGCTGCCAGCAGAGAGGCAGCAGTAGCCCCAGGGGTGGCAAGGCTTGACCGAGCATCCCAGACAGAGGGAAGAGAATGTGCCGAAGGCCAGAGCAAAGTGTGGGGAGCCCTCGGGCATGCTGCTTACTGGTGAAAAGAGAGTGTGAAGGCATTCTGTACAGGAACGAGAGGCTTTGGGCGTTATGCTGTAATTTCAGAACTACTTACGCTACATAATCCTGTTCATCTTCTGCCTGAAAGTGATACGTTCTATTATCTAAAATACAATAAAGAAAAAAAATTAGTGAAAACTTAGAAAGCAGAGCATCTTCACAGTTATAGTGCAGATTTTTAAAGCCCCCACAACAAAAACATCCACAATAAAAGTAGGATTTTAACGATTTTAGTGTATGTTTTGGTAGCTGTACAATTTGCTTTGTCAGTTATTTTTCTTAGGTAAAATAAACAATTAAACAATTATAAACACTTCCAGCACCTCTTATGGAAAAGGAAATATAGAAAGATAAGGGAGAGGTCCTGAGTGATCCAAGTGGATTTTAGGGACACTGAAGACTGCCAGCTGCCATTTCACTGTTTCCCTTTTTGACTTGACTGTAACTGTGTTTCCTTTAAAAAACAATTTCCTTTTCAGAAGTGATTCGTTTGCTGTCCCCTGCTCACTCCAGGGCAGCCCCGATGCATAGGTACATTCTGTCCACAGAGGCAGGCTGTTCTCTGGCTGGAGCAAGCTTCGGGGAACAAAGACTCAAACCCTCTGTTGTCCAGGTGAAGGAAGGAATGTGGGCAGGTATACAGAGGGGAAGCATTGTCATTCAATAAGCACTTCTTCTGTGAGCACTCCACATTAGGCACTCACACCCTGAGCCTCCCTGAGAGGGACAGCAAGAATGACAGAGAACACATCACTGGGCAGTGAGGCCTAAGAGCCATGGTTGAATTTCCGCTTTATTGCTGTATGACCTTGAATCAAGTCATGGAACATCTCTGAGCCTCAGTTTTCATGGGAAAGTGATAAGGAGTTTTGTGAGCATTAGCAGGAATACATATAAAGCACTTGGCACATATTAGATGTTTAATGCTGGCAACCATTATTAATGACTTAAGGGTTCTCAGATCTAGGGGGTTCCTGGTCTTCTGAAGTCATATTGCAATAGTCATGTGTTGCACAATAACATTTCAGTTGACAACAGGCTACCTATACAATAGTGGTCCCCAGACATCATACTGCCTAGTGACAAAAGAGCTATCTTGCTCATGTAAGGACACTCTGCTGTTGGAATAAACACAAAATCACTTACTGATGTGCTTCTCTGAATACATTCCTGTCATAAGATGCCTGACTCCATAATGCTAACTCTTCCTATTTCTTTGTTATCAATAACCCAAAAAAATCTCCCAGTCTTGAAAACCAGAGACTCGAGACTTCATACAGATGTGGCAGAATCCAGCTAATACTCCCATCTGGAGGGCCTCAGACTGACTCAGTCTTTTGGGTCAGGGCAGCTTTTGAACTTCCACTCACATAACTGCAACAAAAGATTTTCCAGGGTAGACAGGATCTGTGTGCTTCTGCACATGGATCATGCCCTTTGGCTGCTGGCCTGCCTTTGCTGGGTTCTGACAGAGAAGGAAGACACAGGTTAGTGTGGCAGGATTTATAATGGCTGGGAGTCACTTCGTTGGTACCACCATACTCTTCCTTTGTAAGTGGGTGTCACACCCTACAGGGTAGCCAGTCAGTGCATCCGCAGGAACCAGCTCCTTTATACGGAGGAGAGCACTAGTGGTGGGTTGGGGGATGGGTGGCACATCGTGCACTCTTGTCGCAAGAGAAGAGCAAACTGTGAACCATGGAGCAAGGGTATCAGGGATGCAATGCCATGAATTCACGAGGTTAGAAGGCAGTTCTGCCTGGAAGCAAGGACATGACTTTTCTTTTTAAGACTTAGACATTGCATGGTTATAGTACTCAGAACAAATTAGCTGGACAGACACAGTGACACATCTGCATTTCCAAGTCTGTATCAGTGCTTCTTAACCACAGGTGCACATTAGAGTCACCTAAGGACTTAAGAGAACACCTATGCTTGGGCCTCACACCTAAGACCACAGTTCTGCAGATCTAAGAGTGCAATGGGAATGCATTTAGAAACATCTCCCCCAGGGGACAGAGCTGTGCATCCCTAGTCCAGCGTTAGTCTTGTTTGATGTACAACTCTAGATTCCACCCCCAGTCAGATTTGCCATTGGGAAGCCTTCCCAACTGCAGGTGGACTCAGCACAACCTGAAGCAATCTCAGGGATCTTCCTATAGCTCCAAGTGTAGGAATAACAGGAAACTGTTCCAGTGTCTCTCTGCTTTAAAATCCAAAAACTGGAAATGTGCAGGTGTTGACGTCCACAGGAACTGGCTCAGAGAAAAAGGACTCACGTGATATCAGGTCAAAAGACTTCTTGTCCTCAGCATTTGGTTTCACTTGGCAGGTGAGAAGGTTCACCTTAGCCGGTTGCCTGTTGGACTGGAAAATAGAAAATGGAGAAGTTATGTGCAGAGTAACCTTCTGGCCTCAGGTTCAGCATCCTGCAGCCCACCCACGTGGGAGACCCCAACTGAGTTCAGCCTAGCTTAGCCCCAGCTGTTGTGGGTATTGAGGAGCAAATGAGCAGAGAGAAGACCTCTTGTTTATTTCTCTCAATCTCTACTTTTCAAATAAATAAATAAGAATTCTGAATCTCATTTAAATAGCAAAAACACTTTAGATGTCTTTGTAGATGTCTTTTCACTATGCAATGATATCCTGGTGACTAATCAGATGGAATAATCTACAAAAGACTGCCCATGGTCCATGGCTATTTACTTTTCTGGAACCTACACATATCCAAGCACAGATAGATGGCAACACTTCCTTTCTATTTTTCTTCGTTTAAAGATTTGTTTATTATTTATTTTGAAAGTCACAGTTATATAGAAAATAATCTTCCATCTGCTGATTGACTCCCCAGATGGCTGCAACAGCCAGGACTGGGTCAGGCTGGAGCCAGGAGCTTCTTCCAGATCTCCCACGAGGGTGACAGGGGCCCAAGCACTTGAGCCATTTTCCATTGCTTTTCCCAGGACATTAGCAGAGAGCCAGATTGGAAGTAGACCAGCTGGGACACAAATCAGCACCCATATGGGGTGCTGGTGTCACAGGTGGCAGCTCTACCCACTACACCATGTCGACCCCAGGAACACTTTCAATACTGTATCCTACTATGAAACATAGTTGAGCCATATTTCATTAATTAATTCAAAATGACCCCAGGAATCAATTATACTAAATCGAATGCCTCAGATATCCTCAAATTTTGGTTGAGACACCAAATTTACTTATCTGGAAAGCGTAAGGACAATTGCCTGGCATCGGGAGGATTTCCATCACTTCCCAATACACTTGCTGGCCATATTATAGAAAACATTCGGCCTCTTTAGTATCCACACACTAACTAGAAAGTCTAGCTACACAGTCCTGGTCAAAACTTTGCAGTCTTCCTGCCTGTGCTAGTCTAAGGTCACACGCTGGCCACTGGCTGATGCCAGGGTCCTG